>NC_086449.1:134067103-134372985 GCF_028390025.1 Pseudophryne corroboree | reverse complement strand
GAAAAGACAAAAGAGAGAAAACAAAAATATATACAGGTTTTGATGGGTACCCCTGGTCGGTATCTATTATATAAAAAAAACAGGACAGTGTCACAACCAACAGAATAACTATATTCAGGCTATTACAAGAACCATTTGAGTTCAAAATCTTTGTTTAAACCTTTGGGGCATAAGGACTGGAGTATAAAAATTAGTTTCATTTCCGCTCTGGCGAGATTTTTTTCTGCATTCCTATCGCGCCAAGTGGATTTTATATGCTGTAATCCCACAAATTTCTTTATAGATGTGTATATGAACAATTGTGTTCTGTTTTGAAATGTTCGGACAGATTGTGTGAAACTTCCAAATGCACAGAGGTAACCACCAATGGCATCACCTTCAAAATTAAAGATTTCATCACTTGCCATACCAGCAACGTCGTCTAACTGGTGGAATGTACATGTGGGAAGATTTATATTGGACGCACGTCAAGAGCTCTGAAAACGAGACTGGGTGAATATTTGCGAAACATAAAAATTGGTCTCCTTACACACAATCTGTCCGAACATTTCAAAACAGAACACAATTGTTCATACTAGTGATGTGCACCGGAAATTTTTCGGGTTTTGTGTTTTGGTATTGTATTCGGTTCCGAGGCCGTGTTTTGGATTCGGACGCGTTTTGGCAAAACCTCCCTGAAAATTTTTTGTCGGATTCGGGTGTGTTTTGGATTCGGGGTGTTTTTTTACAAAAAACCCTCAAAAACAGCTTAAATAATAGAATTTGGGGGTCATTTTGATCCCATAGTATTATTAACCTCAATAACCATAATTTCCACTCATTTTCAGTCTATTCTGAACACCTCACACCTCACAATATTATTTTTAGTCCTAAAATTTGCACCGAGGTCGCTGGATGGCTAAGCTAAGCGACCCAAGAGTGCGACACAAACACCTGGCCCATCTAGGAGTGGCACTGCAGTGTCAGACAGGATGGCACTTCAATAAAATAGTCCCCAAACAGCACATGATGCAAAGAAAAAAAGAGGTGCACCAAGGTCGCTGGATGGCTAAGCTAAGCGACACAAGTGGCCGACACAAACACCTGGCCCATCTAGGAGTGGCACTGCAGTGTCAGACAGGATGGCACTTCAAAAAAATAGTCCCCAAACAGCACATGATGCAAAGAAAAAAAGAGGTGCAATGAGGTAGCTGTGTGACTAAGCTAAGCGACCCAAGTGGCCGACACAAACACCTGGCCCATCTAGGAGTGGCACTGCAGTGTCAGGCAGGATGGCACTTCAAAAAAATAGTCCCCAAACAGCACATGATGCAAAGAAAAATGAAAGAAAAAAGAGGTGCAAGATGGAATTGTCCTTGGGCCCTCCCACCCACCCTTATGTTGTATAAACAGGACATACACACTTTAACGAACCCATCATTTCAGCGACAGGGTCTGCCACACGACTGTGACTGAAATGACTGGTTGGTTTGGGCCCCCACAAAAAAAGAAGCAATCAATCTCTCCTTGCACAAACTGGCTCTATATACTGGTGGTCAGCAAACTGTGCAAAACTGAAATGCACCACAGGTGTGGATGGATAGTATACTTGACGACACAGAGGTAGGTAGAGCAGTGGACTACTGTACCATACTGCTATATAGATAGTTATACTGGTGGTCAGCAAAATTCTGCACTGTCCTCCTACTATATACTACAATGCAGCACAGATATGGAGCGTTTTTCAGGCAGAGAACGTATAATACTGGTGGTCACTGGTCAGCAAAACTCTGCACTGTCCTCCTACTATATAATACTGCTGGTCCCCAGTCCCCACAATAAAGCAATTAGCACACTGAGCACAGATATTTGCAGCACACTGAGCACAGTCAGATATGGAGCGTTTTTCAGGCAGAGAACGTAGATATTTGCACTTGCAGCACACTGAGCACAGATATTTGCAGCACAATTTGCAGCCCACTGAACATAGAAACTGAGAGGACGCCAGCCACGTCCTCTCACGATCATCTCCAATGCACGAGTGAAAAATGGCGGCGACGCGCGGCTCCTTATATAGAATACGAATCTTGCGAGTATCTGACCGCGGGATGATGACGTTCGGGCGCGCTTGGGTTAACCGAGCAAGGCGGGAGGATCCGAGTCTGCCTCGGACCTGTGTAAAATGGGTGAAGTTCGGGGGGTTCGGATCCCGAGGATCCGAACCCGCTCATCACTAGTTCATACACATCTATAAAGAAATTTGTGGGATTACAGCATATAAAATCCACTTGGCGCGATAGGAATGCAGAAAAAAATCTCGCCAAAGCAGAAATGAAACAAATTTTTAAACTCCAGTCCTTATGCCCCACAGGTTTAAACAAAGATTTTGAACTGAAATGGTTCTTGTAATAGCCTGAATATAGTTATTCTGTTGGTTGTGACACTGTCCTGTTTTTTTTTTATATAATAGATACCGACCAGGGGTACCCATCATAACCTGTATATATTTTTGTTTTCTCTCTTTTGTCTTTTCCCTGGGTGCCTATGAAAAAATCTATTTATTGGATACAAATATGGACACCACTAATCAATTCGAATGAAATATTAATGGAGACTACTGACTTGTGTGGCCCGTCCTACGCTATCTCTATAGTCTAAGAACAATCAATCTATGGACTATACCAGTTATTTTTACAGTTTTTATTAATATACATGTTTACTATTGCAGCCAATCACTAGGGCTCTTCATCTTCTTTGCGGGTCACAGCGGTTCATCTTGTGTAGTTTCGGGTGAGCACATCCGGTCGGTGACACGCATTAAGTTGCATCACTTCCGGTCATATGACCGCACCACCCGGCGTCATAACGTCCACTACCGCCTCAATATTTCCCGGCTTCTCTTTTTAGTTACCACTGCATATTCGGCTAATTCACTGTTTTGCTCTGGTCGTTCGCCAGTATTCATTATCTCTAATATTCACAGTGGTCCATCCTGTGACATTCATATAAGCACTTCCGGTCAGTGACACGCATGAGGCGATGTCACTTCCGGTCATGTGACCACACCATCCGGCAACAGAGTCACCACCACGGCCTCGTTTTGAACATATTTCCCATTCTAGTCATCTACTAGACACCTGCGCCGCACTGGGACTCTATTACTCCAACTTACATTATGTTTATTTCACAATACATATTTATCTAATCCACTTGCCACTTCCGGCCTACGTCCTGCATTACATCAGGTCGATTCCCACTGAAATTATACTTCAGTGTCACATTGTTGCATTGCCCTATCTGGCTGTTTACGTTTATTCGTCACTTCCTGTCCGGCACTTACGGTTATACGTCACTTCCGGCCACCGGGCCGTGCGCCGTTTCTGTGTTATTATTCTGTAGAACCAGTTAGTTATACACCATTTTCATTACAAAAGGTTACCATCACATGAATATGCCATTAGCAGTAACAATTTAACTGTGTCTAGTCGTTTTGAACACCGTTTAATCACTTACGGTCCCGGTGACCTACGACCCGGAAACACTTACCTACCATCTTTAAAAGCCTGTTTTGAAGATCACAAGAACCATCAAGCCCTGAGGAAGAGATTGCAGATCTCGAAACGCGTTGGCTATTGGACATATTTGGAATCACCATCATTCATCAAATGGACACCGACCTGTTGGTAAGCTTGGGAGCCAGAGCAGGGTGAAGTCTGGACTACCCTGCCATTAATAAACACCTGCGGCTCCTTAGCTACTTCTCTGGTATGCTTTCCTTTTATGCATTTTGAGTTGTTGGAATATTGAACACTTTTGCGAATACCATCCTATATCCATTGGATATTGACCTGTTGTTAAGCTTGGGAGCCAGAGCAGGGTGAATCTTGGACCACCCTGCCTTATATAACACCTGCGGCTCCTTAGCTACCTCATTGGTACGCTTTTATTCAGTTGTTATATGTATATCATTGTATTAAATTTGTATAATACTTTGCTTTTATATTGAAATTCCTCGTTACTATCTATTGCTTTCATACCCATCATCGGGCTCCTATATCCATCTGTACGATAAAGAAACAATTGCTTTGGTCTTCCCACGTAACCACAGAAAGGGGGCGCCCCAGATACACCATTATACACCTTTATTTACGTTTTGATTTTTTGGGGGAAGAGGGAAAACCCCGCCGGTGCATCCAAGGCTGCCCATTTCCTTTCCAGTGCCCAATAGGTTCTCCCACACCTTTCAAGTATTCATGTCACTGGCATGTCTGACGAGTCCTCTCCTGACTGGGATTCCTCCGATGCATCCTTGAGTGTTACGCCTACTGCTGCTGGCGCTGCTGTTGTTGCTGCTGGGAGTCAATCGTCATCCCAGAGGGGAAGTCGGAAGACCACTTGTACTACTTCCAGTAAGCAATTGACTGTCCAACAGTCCTTTGCGAGGAAGATGAAATA
Source organism: Pseudophryne corroboree (assembly GCF_028390025.1). NCBI lineage: Eukaryota > Metazoa > Chordata > Amphibia > Anura > Myobatrachidae > Pseudophryne > Pseudophryne corroboree. The sequence continues at coordinate 134,368,551 of NC_086449.1, read as the reverse complement.
TCACAGCAGTCATTCTGCTGCAAAGCGGATAACTCGGGTCTTGGCAGCTTCGGTGGTGTTAAACGTGTGTCCGGTATCCACCGTTAATTCACAGGGAATGAGAGAATTGTTTGAGGTACTGTGTCCCCGGTACCAAATACCATCTAGGTTCCATTTCTCTAGGCAGGCGATACCGAGAATGTACACAGACCTCAGAAAAAGAGTCACCAGTATCATAAAAAATGCAGTTGTACCCAATGTCCACTTAATCACGGACATGTGGACAAGTGGAGCAGGGCAGACTCAGGACTATATGACTGTGACAGCCCACTGGGTAGATGTATTGTCTCCCGCAGCAAGAACAGCAGCGGCAGCACCAGTAGCAGCATCTCACAAACGCCAACTCGTTCCTTGGCAGGCTACGCTTTGTATCACCGCTTTTCATAAGAGGCACACAGCTGACAACCTCTTACGGAAACTGAGGAACATCATCGCTAAATGGCTTACCCCAATTGGACTCTCCTGGGGATTTGTGACATCGGACAACGCCAGCAATATTGTGCGTGCATTACATGTGGGCAAATTCCAGCACATCCCATGTTTTGCACATACATTGAATTTGGTGGTGCAGATTTTTTTTAAAAACGACAGGGGCGTGCAAGAGATGCTGTCGGTGGCCCAAAGAATTGCGGGCCACTTTCGGCATTCAGCCACCGCGTGCAGAAGACTGGACCACCAGCAAACACTCCTGAACCTGCCCCGCCATCATCTGAAGCAAGAGGTGGTAACGAGGTGGAATTAAACCCTCTATATGCTTCAGAGGATGGAGGAGCAGCAAAAGGCCATTCAAGCCTATACAGCTACTTACGATATAGGCAAAGGAGGGGGAATGCAACTGACTCAAGCGCAGTGGAGAATGATTTCAACGTTGTGCAAGGTTCTGCAACCCTTCCAACTTGCCACACGTGAAGTCAGTTCAGACACTGCCAGCCTGAGCCAGGTCATTCCCCTCATCAGGCTTTTGCAGAAGCAGCTGGAGAGATTGAAGGAACAGCTAAAACGGAGCGATTCCGCTAGGCATGTGGGACTTGTGGATGGAGCCCTTCATTCGCTTAACCAGGATTAACGGGTGGTGAATCTGTTAAAATCAGAGCACTACATTTTGGCCACCGTGCTCGATCCTAGGTTTAAAGCCTACGTTGTATCTCTCTTTCCGGCAGACACAAGTCTGCAGAGGTGCAAAGACCTGCTGGTGAGACACTTGTCAAGTCAAGCGGAACGTGACCCGCCAACAGCTCCTCCTTCACATTCTCACGCAACTGGGGCTGCGAGGAAAGGGCTAATAATTCCGAGCCCACCCGCTGGCGGTGATGCAGGGCAGTCTGGAGCGATTGCTGACATCTGGTCCGGACTGAAGGACCTGCCAACGATTACTGACATGTCGTCTACTGTCACTGCATAGGATTCTGTCACCATTGAAAGAATGGAGGAGGATTATATGAGTGACCGCATTCAAGTAGGCACGTCAGACAGTCCGTACGTATACTGGCAGGAAAAAGAGGCAATTTGGAGTCCCTTGCACAAACTGGCTTTATTTTACCTAAGTTGCCCCCCCTCCAGTGTGTACTCCGAAAGAGTGTTTAGTGCAGCCGGTCACCTTGTCAGCAATCAGCGTACGAGGTTACTTCCAGAAAATGTGGAGAAGATGATGTTCATCAAAATGAATTATAATCAATTCCTACGTGGAAACATTCATCAGCAATTGCCTCCAGAAAGTACACAGGGACCTGAGATGGTGGATTCCAGTGGGGACGAACTAATAATCTGTGAGGAGGGGGATGTACACAGTGAAAGGGGTGAGGAATCGGACGATAAGGAGGAGGTGGACATCTTGCCTCTGTAGAGACAGTTTGTGCAAGGAGAGATTGAATGCTTCTTTTTTGGTGGGGGCCCAAACCAACCAGTCATTTCAGTCACAGTTGTGTGGCAGACCCTGTCGCTGAAATGATGGGTTTGTTAAAGTGTGCATGTCCTGTTTATACAACATAAGGGTGGGTGGGAGGGCCCAAGGACAATTTCATCTTGCACCTCTTTTTTCTTTAATTTACCGTTGCATCATGTGATGTTTGGGGACATTTAAATGCCATCCTGTCTGACACTACATTGCCAATCCTAGATGGGCCAGGTTTTTGTGCCGGCCACTTGGGTCGCTTAGCTTAGTCATCCAGCGACTTCGGTGCAAATTTAAGGACTAAAAATAATATTGTGAGGTGTGAGGTGTTCAGAATAGACTGGAAATGAGTGGAAATTATAGTTATTGAGGGTAATAATACTATGGGATCAAAATGACCCCCAAATTATATGATTTAAACTGTTTTTGAGGGGTTTATGAAAAAAACGCCCAAATCCAAAACACACCCGAAACCGCCAAAAAAATTTCAGGGAAGTTTTGCCAAAACGCGTCCGAATCCAAAACACGGCCGCGGAACCGAATCCAAAACCAAAACACAAAACCCGAAAAATGTTCGGTGCACATCTCTAATACTGGTCACCACAATGCAGCACAGATATTGAGCACAGATTAGGAGAATAGAACTGAGTCTGACACGGAGCTGCAAGATACAGCAAAGGACTACTGTACTGTACTACTATATACTGGTGGTCACCACAATGCAGCACTGTACTACTATATACTGGTCACCACAATGCAGCACATATATTGAGCACTGATCAGGAGAATAGGACTGAGTCTGACACTGGGCTGCAAGATACAGCACTGGACTATTGTACTACTATATACTGGTGGTCACCACAATGCAGCACTGTACTACTATATACTGGTCACCACAAGGCAGCACAGATATTGAGCACTGATCAGGATACTAGAACTGAGTCTGACACGGAGCTGCAAGATACAGCATTGGCCTACTGTACTGTACTACTAAATACTGGTGGTCACCACAGTGCAGCACTGTACTACTATATACTGGTCACCACAATGCTGCACAGATATTGAGCACTGATCTGGAGAATAGAACTGAGTCTGACACAGAGCTGCAAAATACAGCAATGGACTACTGTACTGTACTACTATATACTGGTGGTCACCACAATGCAGCACTGTACTACTATATACTGGTCACCACAATGCAGCACAGATATTGAGCACTGATCTGGAGAATAGAACAGAGTCTGACACGGAGCTGCAAGATACAGCAATGGACTACTGTACTGTACTACCATATACTGGTGGTCACCACAATGCAGCACTGTACTACTATATACTGGTCACCACAATGCAGCACAGATATTGAGCACTGATCTGGAGAATAGAACAGAGTCTGACACGGAGCTGCAAGATACAGCAATGGACTACTGTACTGTACTACCATATACTGGTGGTCACCGCAATGCAGCACTGTACTACTATATACTGGTCACCACAATGCAGCACAGATATTGAGCACTGATCTGGAGAATAGAACTGAGTCTGACACAGAGCTGCAAAATACAGCAATGGACTACTGTACTGTACTACTATATACTGGTGGTCACCACAATGCAGCACTGTACTACTATATACTAGTCACCACAAGGCAGCAAAGATATTGAGCACTGATCAGGATACTAGAACTGAGTCTGACACGGAGCTGCAAGATACAGCATTGGCCTACTGTACTGTACTACTAAATACTGGTGGTAACCACAGTGCAGCACTGTACTACTATATACTGGTCACCACAATGCAGCACAGATATTGAGCACTGATCTGGAGAATAGAACTGAGTCTGACACAGAGCTGCAAAATACAGCAATGGACTACTGTGCTGTACTACTATATACTGGTGGTCACCACAACGCAGCAATGTACTACTATATACTGGTCACCACAATGCAGCACAGATTGAGCACTGATCACGAGAATAGAACTGAGTCTGACATGGAGCTGCAAGATACAGCAATGGACTACTGTACTGTACTACTATATACTGGTGGTCACCACAATGCAGCACTGTACTACTATATACTGGTCACCACAATGCAGCACATATATTGAGCACTGATCTGGAGAATAGAACTGAGTCTGACACGGAGCTGCAAGATACAGCAATGGACTACTGTACTGTACTACTATATACTGGTCGTAATTACAATGCAGCACTGTATTACTATATACTGGTCACCACAATGCAGCACAGATATTGTCCACTGATCAGGAGAATAGAACTGAGTCTGACACGGAGCTGCAAGATACAGCAATGGACTACTGTACTGTACTACTATATACTGGTGGTCACCACAATGCAGCACTGTACTACTATATACTGGTCACCACAATGCAGCACAGATATTGAGCACTGATCAGGATACTAGAACGGAGTCTGACACGGAGCTGCAAGATACAGCATTGGCCTACTGTACTACTATATACTGGTGGTCATCACAGTGCAGCACTGTACTACTATATACTGGTCACCACAATGCAGCACAGATATTGAGCACTGATCTGGAGAATAGAACTGAGTCTGACACAGAGCTGCAAAATACAGCAATGGACTACTGTACTGTACTACTATATACTGGTGGTCACCACAATGCAGCACTGTACTACTATATACTGGTCACCACAATGCAGCATAGATTGAGCACTGATCAGGAGAATAGAACTGAGTCTGACACGGAGCTGCAAGATACAGCAATGGACTACTGTACTGTACTACTATATACTGGTGGTCACTACAATGCAGCACTGTACTACGATATACTGGGCACCACAATGCTGTACAGATATTGAGCACTGATCAGGAGAATAGAACAGAGTCTGACACGAAGCTGCGAGATACACCAATGGACTACTGTACTATACTACTATACACTGGTGGTCACCACAGTGCAGCACTGTACTACTATATACTGGTCACCACAATGCAGCACTGATATTGAGCACTGATCATGAGAATAGAACTGAGTCTGACACAGAGCTACAAAATACAGCAATCGACTACTGTGCTATACTACTATATACTGGTGGTCACCACAATGCAGCACTGTACTACTATATACTGATCACCACAATGCAGCACAGATTGAGCACTGATCAGGAGAATAGAACTGAGTCTGACATGGAGCTGCAAGATACAGCAATGGACTACTGTACTGTACTACTATATACTGGTGGTCACCACAATGCAGCACTGTACTACTATATACTGGTCACCACAATGCAGCACAGATATTGAGCACTGATCTGGAGAATAGAACTGAGTCTAACACAGAGCTGCAAAATACAGCAATGGACTACTGTACTGTACTACTTTATACTGGTGCTCACCACAATGCAGCACTGTACTACTATATACTGGTCACCACAATGCTGCACAGATATTGAACACTGATCTGGAGAATAGAACTGAGTCTGACACAGAGCTGCAAGATACAGCAATGGACTACTGTACTATACTACTATATACTGGTGGTCACCACAATGCAGCACTGTATTACTATATACTGGTCACCACAATGCAGCACTGATCAGGAGAATAGAACTGAGTCTGACACGGAGCTGCAAGATACAGCAATGGACTACTGTACTGTACTACTATATACTGGTGGTCACCACAATGCAGCACTGTACTACTATATACTGGTCACCACAATGCAGCACAGATATTGAGCACTGATCAGGAGACTAGAACCGAGTCTGACACGAAGCTGCAAGATACAGCAATGGACTACTGTACTATACTACTTAATACTGGTGGTCATCACAATGCAGCACTGTACTACTATATACTGGTCACCACAATGCAGCACAGATATTGAGCACTGATCAGGAGAATAGAACTGAGTCTGAAACGGAGCTGAAAATTACAGCAATGGACTACTGTACTGTACTACTATATACTGGTGGTCACAACAATGCAGCACTGTACTACTATATACTGGTCACCACAATGCAGCACAGATATTGAGCACTGATCAGGAGAATAGAAGTGACACAGAGCAGCAAGATACAGCAATGGCCTAGTGTACTGTACTACGGAGAACGTAGCCACGTCCTCTCCGCTCAATCGACAATGCACAAGTGAAAATGGCGCAACGTGTGGCTCTTTATGTGGATTCCAAATCTCGTGAGAATCCGACAGCGGGATGATGATGTTTTCCCCCGTTCGGGTTTTGCGTGTTAGGCGGGAAGAACCGAGGCTGCCTCGGACCTGTGTAAACCACATGAAGTTCAGGGGGTTCGGATCTCGACGAACCGAACCCGCTCATCTCTAACGTGTACTGCTACATATGATAGATGTCATAAAAATAACTTACTTCCAAATGTAAATGAGCCCCAAAGTTAGTAAGATCTACTTGTTGAGAAAAGACACTAATATTTTTCAGGATTTGTTTGTTTATTACAAGAGGTTGCACTTACTGTAAGTGGCCACGAGAAACCTTATTTAAAATGCATGTAGCCATAGGGATCATTGTGCCTTATAACCAGTGCAGGAAAATTGCACTGATGGTCCCATTTGAATATAAAGTATATCTGATTTTTATTTGTTTTCCACAAGAATGTAACAGCTACATAATGTGGGTAAGGTAGAATCAGGGAGATTGATGGACTATTCAGGGAGTGAGGGAGATTGCTACTATTTCAGGGAGTCTCCTGCAGAATGAGGGAGGGTAGGCATCTATGTGTAGAAGGGACTTGGACCGTCCAGCAAAGTGGTGAGTCCCTTAATACCGCTGTCAGCCCATATCACTGGGAAGCTGAGCATTACTAATTTGTTTTGTGAAATTAGGACGGAAAATGTCACTGAGGAAATCTTATTTTAGGACTGCAATGATATGTAGGCCCCTTAGGATCAGAATTCTTTCCTTTAACTTGTTCTGTATGTGTTGTTTACTTCTGACTGTGAACCATGCCGCTGTCATAAGTTTATTGCTCTGGCAGCACCTGTACATGCCTGTATTGCTCTGGCGGCGCCTGTACATGCCTGTATTGCTCTGGCGGCGCCTGTACATGCCTTTATTGCTCTGGCTGCACCTGAACATGCCTGTAATGCTCTTGCAGTGCCTGTACATGCCAGTATTACTCTGTCTGCACCTTTACATGCCTGTATCGGTCTGGCTGCACCTGTACATGCCTGTATTGCTCTGGCGGCGCCTGTACATGCCTGTAATACTCTGGCAGCACCTGTACATGCCAGTATTACTCTAGCTGCACCTGTACATGCCTGTATTGCTCTGGCGGCACCTGGACATGCCTGTAATGCTCTGGCAGCACCTGTATATGCCTGTATTGGTCTGGCAGCACCTGTACTTGCCCGTATTGCTCTGACTGCACCTGTACATGCCTTTATTGCCCTGGCGGCTCCTGTACATGACTGTATTGCTCTGGTGTCGCCTGTACATGTCTATATTGCTCTGGCTGCATCGGTACATGCCTGTATAACTCTGGCTGCACCTGTACATGCCTGTATTGCTCTGGCGGCACCTGTACATGTCTGTATTGCTCTGGCAGCACTTGTAACATAGTCGGTAAGGTTGAAAAAAGACTAGTAGTCCATCAAGTTCAACCGGAATTATATTGCATTCCCTATTCTATTTAGGTTAAAGGCTATATCCTCATATCTTTTTCCATTACAAATTTGTCTAACCCATTTTTATAGAGATGTGCGGCGGGCAATTTTCGTGTTTTGTGTTTTGGTTTTGGTTCTGTTCCATCTTCGTGTTTTGGATCTGGATTGGTTTTGACAAAATTATCCTTTCAGGTTTTGGTTTTGGTTTTGGATCTGGATGATTTTTGGGAAAAAACATAAAAATAGCTAAAATCACAGAATTTGGGGGTAATTTTGATCCTACGGTATTATTAACTTCAATAACATTAATTTCAACTCATTTCCAGTCTATTCTGAACACCTCACACCTCACAATATTGTTTTTAGACCTAAAAGTTGCACCTAGTTAGCTGTATTACTAAGCTAAGCGACACAAGTGTGCGGCCCAAACACCTGGCCCATCTAGGAGTGGCACTGCAGGTGCAGACAGGATGGCACTTAAAAAAACTAGGCCCCAAACAGCACATCATGCAAAGAAGAAAAAGAGGTGCAATGAGGTAGCTGTATGACTAAGCTTAGCGACAAAAGTGTGCGGCACAAACAACATGGGACGTGCTGGAATTTGCCCAGATGTAATACACGCACAATATTAGTGGCACAGGAGAGCGTACCCCTAAGCCAAACACACACACGGCAAAGTCTGTAAAATTCATTTGGATAATAATAATCCTTTTATTTGGAGCTATTATATTAATATGCGGCATAGACGAGCGTATCCCTGCTCCACACAGGGCAAACCCTGTAAAAATTATTTGGATAATAATATAAGTAATGTATATAAGCCTTTTATTTGGAGAAAATAATATACAGCACAGAACACCACCACCACTGGACTTATGGCAGCACAAGACATCACCACTGGACTGAGGCAGCACAAGACAGCATGGACTGGACTTATACAGCAGTACCCCTGGACTTATATGGCAGTACCCCTGGAGTTGTATGGCAGTGTCAGACAGGATGGCACTTTAAAAAAACTAGTCCCCAAACAGCACATGATGCAAAGAAGAAAAATAGGTGCAAGATGGAATTGTCCTTGGGCCCTCCCACCCACCCTTATGTTGTATAAACAGGACATGCACACTTTAACAAACCAATCATTTCAGCGACAGGGTCTGCCACACGGCTGTGGCTGAAATGACTGGTTTGTTTGGGCCCCCACCAAAAAAGAAACAATCGATCTCTCCTTGCACAAGCTGGCTCTACAGAGGCAACATGTCGACCTCATCCTCATCCACTTCCAGTGTGTACATCCTCCTCCTCACAGAGTATTAATTCGTCCCCACTGGAATCCACGATCACAGGTCCCTGTGTACTTTCTATAGGCAATTGCTGGCAAAGGTCTTCCTGGAGGAATTTATAATTCATTTTAATGAACATCATCTTCTCCACATTTTGTGGACGTAACCTCCTACGCCGATCGCTGACAAGATTACCAGCTACACTAAACACTCTTTCGGAGTACACATTGGAGGGAGGGGGGCAACTTACGTAAAATAATGCCAGTTTGTGCAAGGGCATCTAAATTGCCTTTTTCCTGCCAGTATACGTACGGACTGTCTGACATGCCTACTTGGATGCTGTCACTCATATAATCCTCCACCATTGTTTCAATGATGACAGAATCATATGCAGTGACAGTAGACATGTCAGTAATCGTTGGCAGGTCCTTCAGTCCAGACCAGATGCCAGCACTCGCTTCTGACTGCCCTGCATCACCGCCAGCGGGTGGGCTATGAAACCTTATCCTTTTCCTCGCAGCCCCAGTTGTGGGAGTAAATGAAGGAGGAGCTGTTGACAGGTCACGTTACACTTGAGTTGACAATTGTGTCTGCCGGAAAGAGAGATATAACGTAGGCTTTAAACCTAGGATCGAGCACGGTGGCCAAAATGTAGTGCTCTGATTTCAACAGTTTGACCACCCTAGAATCCTGGCACAGCGAATGAAGGGCTCCATCCACAAGTCCCACATACTTTGCGGAATCGCTCCGTCTTAGCTCCTCCTTCAATTTCTCCAGCTGCTTCTGCAAAAGCCTGATGAGGGGACTGACCTGACTCAAGCTGGCAGTGTCTGAACTAACTACACGTGTGGCAAATTGGAAGGGTTGGAGAACTTTGAACAAGATGGAAATCATTCTCCACTGCGCTTGAGTCAGGTGCATTCCCCCTCCTTTGCCTATATCATAAGTGGATGTATAGGCTTGAATGGCCTTTTGCTGCTCCTCCATCCTCTGAAGCATATAGAGTGTTGAATTCCACCTCATTACCACCTCTTGCTTTAGGTGATGGCAGGGCAGGATCAGGAGTGTCTGATGGCGCTCCAGTCTTCTGCACGCGGTGGTTGAATGCCAAAAGTAGCCCTCAATTTTTCAGGCCATCGACAGCATCTCCTGCATGCCCCTGTCATTTTAAAAAAAATTCTGCACCACCAAATTAATTGTATGTGCAAAACATGGGACATGCTGGAATTTGCCATGATGTAATGCACACACAATATTGGTGGCATTGTCCGATATCACAAATCCCCAGGAGAGTCTGATTGGGGTAAGCCATTGTACGATGATGTCCCTCAGTTTCCGTAAGAGGTTGTCAGCGGTGTGTCTCTTACGGAAAGCGGTGATACATAGTGTAGCCTGCATAGTCCTTTTCTGACGTCTCTGTACATTCTCGGTATTGCCTGCCTAGTGAAGTGGAACCTAGATGGGATTTGGTCCTGGGGACACACTACCTCAAAATTCTCAAAATCCCACTGAACTAATGGCGGATACCAGACGCACGTCTAACACCAACATAGCTGTCAAGGCCTCAGTTATCCTCTTTGCAAAAGGATGACTGCTGTCATATTTCATTTTGCTCACAAAGGACTGTTGGACAGTCAATTGCTTAGTTGAAGTAGTACAAGTGGTCTTCCGACTGCCCCTCTGGGATGACGTTCGACTCCCAGCAGCAACAACAGCAGCGGCAGCAACAGCAGCAGGCGTACCACTCAAGGATCCTCCGGAAGAATCCCGGTTAGGAGAAGACTCCTCAGTCTTGACAGTGACATGGCCTACAGGACTACTGACTTCCCTGACTGAGGAGGAAGTTGACGTTGAGGGAGTTGGTGGTGTGGCTTGCAGGAGCTTGGGTACAAGAGGAAGAAGGGATTTAGGTGTCAGTGGACTTCTTACGCTCTTACCCAAAGTTTCACAACTTGACACTGACTTCTGATGAATGCGCTGCAGGTGACGTATAAGGGAGGATGTTCCTAGGTGGTTAATGTCCTTACACCTACTTATTACAGATTGACAAGGCAACACATGGATTGACACCTGTTGTCCGGATTTGTGGAGAAATAATTCCACACCGAAGAGGTGGCTTTTTTGGTATTTTGACTAGGCATCACAATGGACTTATTCATCCCATGGACAACAGGTGTCTCCCCCGATGCCTGATTTAAACAAACCACATCACCATCACAATCCCCATCCTCAACTTGCTCCACAGTGCCAGCAACACCCATCGCCTCATCCTGTGGGACTTCAACAGTGACAACTTCAATTTGAAACTGGATGTCGGTGCTACTTCCAGCACTTGCAAACGGCGTGCAAATGGTGGAAGGAGCCACCTCTTCCCGTCCAGTATTGGGAAGGTCAGGCATCACATCCGCCGACACACTTGGACTCTCCTTGGAGATTTGTGATACTATCTTAGAATGCACAGTTCTTTGCTGTGCTTTTTCCAGTTTAACTCTTATAATTTTTCTAGCGGCAAGATGAGGGCTTCCATCGTCATTGAAGCTGAACCACTAGTCATGAACATAGGCCAGGGCCTTAGTCGTTCCTTGCCACTCCGTGTCGTAACTGTCATATTGGCAAGTTTACGTTTCTCCTCAGACCATTTATATTTATTTTTTTGGGTCTTTTTACTGAACTTTGGCTTTTTGGATTTTACATGCCCTCTACTATCACATTGGGCATCGGCCTTGGCAGACGACGTTGATGGGATTTCATTGTCTATGTCATGACTAGTGGGAGCAGCTTCAGCACTAGGAGGAAGTGGTTCTTGATCTTTCCCTATTTTATCCTCCAAATTTTGGTTCTCCATTATTTTTCTGGAGTTATATAACAATATGTGGTACAGGAGAGCGTACCTCAACACCACACAGGGATAACCCTGTGAAAATTATTTGGATTAAATATTAATAACCCCTTTATTTGGAGTAAATAATATACAGCACCACTGAACTTATATGGCAGCACCACTGGACTGGACTTATACGGCAGTACTACTAGACATATACGGCAGTATCACTGGACTGGACTTATACGCCAGTACCACTGAAATTATACGGCAGGATCACTGGAATTATACGGCAGTACCAGTGGACTTATACGACCGTACCACTGGACATATACGGCAGTATCACTGGTCTGGAGTTACATGCCAGTATCACTGGAATTCTACGGCAGGATCACTGGAATTATACGGCAGGATCACTGGATTTATATGGCAGTACCGCTGGACATATACTGCAGTATCTATGGACATATACGGCAGTATCACTGGACATATAGGGCAGTAAGACTGGACATATACAGCAGCAGCACAGGGACACCACCACTGAACTGATGCAGGACAGCACAGCACCTCTGCAATGGACTGGACTTATACAGCAGCACTGGACATATGGCAGCAGAGGACACCACCACTGTGACTGGACTGATGCAGCACAATACACTACCACTGAACTGATGCAGGACAACACAGCACCACAGGACTGGACTTTTACAGCAGCACTGGACATATAGCAGCAGGGGACATCACCACTGTGACTGGACTGATGCAGCACAACACATCCCCACTGGACTGGACTTATACAGCAGCACTGGACATATGGCAGCAGAAGACACAACCACTGTGACTGGACAAGACACTAACACTGAACTGATGCAGGACACTGAGGATGGAGACACGGCCTCTCTCTACGCTCTCCAATGCCGGAGTGAAAATGGCGGCGACGCGCGGCTCCTTATATGGAGTCCAAACCCTGCGAGAATCCGACAGCGGGATGATGACATTTTGCCTCATTCTGGTTTCCGAGTCAGACGGGAAAACCCGAGCCTAACTCGGATCCGGGCTCAGGTGGTGACGTTCGGGCGGGTTCGGTTCTCCGAGAACCAAACCTGCTCATCTCTAATTTTTTAATGCCTGTATTGCTCTGGCTGCACCTGTATATGCCTGTATTGCTCTGGCAGTGCCTGTATACAGATGGAACCCTCCTCATCTTTGTCTTTAATAGGATAAACTGAGCCAGGGCAGTCGGACTTAATCCCCTGCTGTATTGTTCTCTCTGTATTGTATTGCAGCTGAGAACAGATGAAAGGCTTATGCTAATAAACCTTGGTGCACCTAGGCACAGCAGAGAAGCCTAGATGAGCGTGGCTCCATCTGTATGCCTGTATTGCCCTGGCGGCATCTGTACATGACTGTATTGCCCTGGCAGCATCTGTATGCCTGTATTGCTCTGGTGGTGCCTGTACATGCCTGTGTCCTGATGATCACAGCAGTGGCACAGGCAGTAGTTACAGAAGGATTTGTAAGTAGGGGAGGGGTTACCGTGCCACCCCAGCAAGTGGTGCCTTATGTGTCTTGTGGAAATATGCCATTGGTCATAAGATCGCTGCAGACCGGATAATCCTTAAAAATACTGTATATATCCATCCACCAATATTCACTTACTAAAATCAGCCCTGGTGTTGCAGTTGTAAGGTGCACCTCCTTCCTCACACTGGCACTCCATTTTATCGTTACAAACCTGTAGGAAGAACATGGTGTAGTCACTTATAGGTATATTTACTAAAGTGCGGGTATTCAGATGTGGAGATGTTGCCCATAGCAACGAAACAGCTGATGGCTAATATCTTCTAGAAGGTGCTAGATAAATGATAAGTAAAATCTGAAATATAAGCACAATCAGAATAATAAAGACAAACTAGAGAAGTATCTTGTTAGACAGAAGGAGGTTAGGAAGGTAATCAGGCTGAGGAGAAAACGGCCCATCAATAGGTAAAGGGGGGAAATTTTTCTTTAGGTTTATAAGTGACAGCAGAAAATCAACAGGCGGAATAATAAGACTAAAGAAAAAGAATGAGGGGTATATTTACTAAAGTGTAGGTTTATTGAAGTGGAGATGTTGCCCACAGCAACCAATCAGAATCTACTTATCATTTATCTAGCACCTTCTAGAAGATAATAGCCAGAATTTGATTAGTTGCTATGGGCAACATCCCCACTTCTGAAAACCTGTACTTCAGTAAGTATACCCCTGAGAATCTTGTTGCAGGGAGACAATGTAATAGCAGATCATCTTAATAATTATTTTCTTCAGTATTCACTACTAAATGAGAGAGGAATGGGCCACAGTTAAATTGCAGATATATTCAGAAAAATGAGGTAGATGAAGGTACATTTACAGAGGAGAAGGTCCTAACAGAACTCTCAAAACTGAAAGTGGATAAATCATTTCGGGCCAGATGGTAGCACCATTAACGGAATTATTCAACCAGTCACTAGCTACAGGAGTAAATCCAGAGGACTGGAAAAGAACAAATGTAATCCCACTGCACAAAAGTGGAAGTAAGGAAGAGGCAAGCAACTACCGACCACTGAGCCTTACATCAGCAGTGGGGAAATTTACAGCATCCCATACTAAATGGATTTACTTGTGAGGGGCGATCATGCCAACTTATTGACTTTTTTGGTTGGGCAACTAAAGTAATAGATCAAGGGAGGGGGGGGGGGGATGGCGTAGATGTAGCATATCTAGACTTTCCGTTGCGTCACACCTAAACATCCACATCTGACTGAGAATCAGACCCTTACTGCTGTATCAAAATTATGGCAGTAAAATATTTTCTATTGCACCATGTACAGTTTGCATTAAAAAGGGGAATTACAGTGACGCAGCTTTCCATTGGTGCGGGAATATTAATCGCTAGCTCACTGGATTTCCAGGAAAGTTCACTACAACTGCTTTGATTGAAATGTACAATGCCCTGTTAGAAGAGTCAGTGTATTATTGATTTGCATTTATTTATATAGTGGCAACATATTCCATTGAGCTTTACAATTGGATTATACTAAACGGTCCAGTTAGCAAATTAGCATACTAGTTTTATTCTAGTAGTAAATAACAGTAAAATTATTTTAGATGTTGTAGAAATGTAACTTTTTTGAAACTGGACTGAGGCATAAAAGGCCCACTGGGGAAGATGCTGTGGTAGGGGCCAATGTTTAGGGATGTAGCTAGTCTTCAGCCACCATATTGGTTTGCCTAACCATTAGAGAGTGCATGGGCCAGGCCCCTTGATAAATATATATAGTAAATACTGCTAGCACATGCATGATAATGTACTAGATTAATACCAGAAATGCACTGTAAAAAATACTCACTAGTCCTGTGTAGTACAAGGTAACATATGTATAATGTATCATTATAATCAGGTCTGGAACCTGATCCCTAGAGATGGAGGAGGGTCCCCAGGCAGTTGGGCCCACCAGGGGTTCCTCCTGTACCCCTGTGGGCCAGTCCATCCCTGGACACAGATCATGACACGTAATCCTTAAGTACTAAATGTGTAGAATCTTCCTATCCAAACTTCCTGCTTAGGACAGCTGCCCAGGTGCCTCTAAATCCAATCCCTGAGGATCATTTCAGTTTGTCATCTACAAACTTTATTGTTAGTCCCTATACACAGTATTACCTATTTACTGGACCTTTCCTGGAGTTTCATTATTTCTTGATTTTTTCTTTTATATACTTTTATCCAAAATCATCCAAACTAAGGACTCCTTTATTAATGAGTGATAAAACTCTTGTGAATGATAAAACTTGTTGCGTATGATAAATTATGCTCCACACAATCAGCTCACAACTGTCATTTTTCATATGACATGACAGGAGCTGAACATGCCAGTTAGGAGCTGATTGGCTGGCGTATCATTGATCTTACACAATGAGTTTTATCAAAAAGAGTTAAATCACTCATTGAAAAATGAGCCCCAAGATCAGTGATTCTCAAACGGTGTGCCTCGGGACACTTGCATAAGTGCCATGGATTGGTTGGGAAAAGGACCAATCAAAATTATTTATGGTCAATATACTAGGCAAAACCAGTGCTGGTGGCTGCCAATCATAAAATATGTGGACAAACAGAAGCAAGTCTTGTCCCTCGCCACACAACTAAACCTAAGGATGACATAGAAACACAATCTACTTAATTTATTATCTCTTTCTAAGGGGGAGATTCAAATGTTTCAAAAATCAGTTGGGTGTCTGTTTTTTCCTATCTAATAGACAGGAAAAAACAGACACCTAACCGACTTTTCAAACATTTGAATTCCACCCTAAATGTCTCAATAAGAAACCATTGGCCTGGGGGTGCCGTGGAAAAAATTCTGATACTCTAGGGCGCCGTGATTCAAAAATATTTTGGAACCACTGACCTAGATAGTCAAATCAAAGGGTTAAATGACAGAGTGGAACCAATGATGAAAGTGGATCTACAATTTGTACAACTGGATCTCACCTCATGTCCTGGGCACTTGGCAGAGCAATTTGTAGCTCTGTAAGCGTTTTCCATACTCATGCATTTCCCATCTGTGCACACCTGAAAAAAAATAAAATGATTCAATGTTATAAATAGATGAGATTACCTGGTCATGGAGCAACATTTATTAAAAGAACACAGCAGTACTTTAGCATTGCCATACTGCATTATTGGCGGTATGTACTAAACACCGCATTTGCAATGCGGTACATCCGTGATGCGGTACATTCGTGGCTTATCACATACATACAGTACTGGCGTTACTAACGCTGGTGTGTACCTAGAAATGCACAAAGGTGATCATCATTCCTCCTGATGAGATCTGTCCTTTGCGATATAAGGACTTTGGGGTTTAGGAAGTGATGCTGTGGCCACAGGTGGTGCTGGGAGAGATCCGATTGGATCCCTCTCAGGGAGAACTGTGAAGAGAAGCCCATAGTCTTCTAATGGGTAACGCCAGCTATAGCTGGCATTGCCCACTGGGTCCAAGCTCTGGAATGTATCGCATACTGGAGCTTGGTCCATAAGGGAAATGCAGCCAAATTCTGAAAATGACAGTATTCAGATTTTTTTTGCCCATATTTTCCCCGCCCTATATCATTTCAGTCTAGTCTACCAGTGGCTTGGAGTCTTTCCAGTCTAATTGTTCTCCCGATGCATTCTGCAGCCTGGCCTGCTCTCAACAAATGGCCTGATTCTGAGGTAGACCCAACTGCATTCGTCCAGCAGACTTGCGAAAGTATGCTAATGACACAGAAACCATCTTGTGTATAGAGATGCCCCCTGGCAGAGCCTCACATCTGCCGCTCATGTACAAAAACGGAGACATCAAGAATATCAGCCACATGATTGGACCTCTTTGCAACATTATGCTGTCTCAGAATGAGCGTCTCACCAAAGACGCCGGGGCCAGGCCAACTGAGAACTAATATGCAGTGACTAACTATGGCATGCCAAGAAAATGTCCCCCCAACATGCCTGCGTTTTTCTAGCCCCCTCCATTACCTCCCCCAACAGTGGTGCTACCTGTCACTCATACCCCTTTCGGACGAACCATGTCATGGCTCAGTCTGAAAGGGGTCAGAAAAAAAGATCGCGGGTCGAGTGACCCGGCAATCCAACCCGGGTAGTGGCCAGGGTGGGATACGGGACTGACCCAGGTCATGGTGCAGCATTAACGGTCCAACCTGGGTCACGATGACACGGGTTGTGCCGGACTGGCTGCCTGCAGTAGTGCTTGGATTTGACATCATATCCAAGCATCCACGGCGACGGCAAAGCTGGATAGACCTGGGTCACGGAAGACTCGTGTGCAGTGTGAACCGCTAGGTCCGGGAATAACTCGGCTCCAGCTGCTAGTGTGAAAGGGGACTGAGCGGGGCGCATCCTCGTGGGGCCCGTGATCAGACCTGTGATTTTGATCTGAAAGGGATATCACTCTGTGAATAAAGGCTCACTGCATCCGCCGTCACTAATCAATTGCTGCACATGCGCAGTACAGCTGTGACACATGCACCCCCACTACCTCCGCCATCGACATTGCATCTACCTCTAAACCAGGCCCAGACTGAGGTGTTGTCAATGCAAATAGGAAATTCTGCACTGTGAACTTGTATGACATTTTCCAATAATACTAATAATGATTTCTGTCTGAAACAACCAAGATGTATCAGCATATAAGAAGTCAGCACCGGACTGGTAAAGGCAGCAATGTGTACAGCTATTATATTATTATTATTTTGCCAGGCATGCTCAGAAGAGGACACCGATCTGACCTTTTCACAGCTCATGTTCCTGTACTAGAGCAGTCACATCATCAGTGGAGAAGACAGGGCTCCCATTTACAGGTACCCATGGTGTTATACATTTATAAATAATGTGTATTCATCCCTTGTTCAAACTGGAGACAGCCAAAACCACATTCGCCTAAAGGAAAAGATGTATGAAAGTTTGGAGAGAGATAAATTGTGGGATGTACTAACCTCTCCTGCAGCGTTAACTCTCCCCCTCACCGCCACGGCCACTCAGGGGGCATGCGCGCATGTGTCTGTGAATACCAAGGCTCAGCGCGGCATCCGCAACGCTGAGTCCTGAGTGGCCGCGGTGGTGAGGGGGAGAACCAAATAGCAGCGCCGGGATAGGGAGGAGACAGGTGGCCACAGAGAAAGCCAGTTAACGCTGCGGGAGAGGTTAATACATCCCACTCAAAGTGTAGTGAGATAAAGTACTAACCAATCTGCTCCTGTCATTTTACAGCATGTCTCTGAAAAATGACAGGAACTGATTGGTTGATACACTGGATGGGCTACAGCAACGATAAACATGCTTGGCCACTTACCACATATGCACTAAGCTCCGGAATTCAATATAGATGGAGCCACGCTCATCTAGGCTTCTCTGCTGCGCCTAGGTGCACCAAGGTTTATTAGCATAAGCCTTTCATCTATTGATCTCATATGCAATACAATACAGAGAGAACAATACAGCAGGGGATTAAGTCATTACAGCAGGGGATTAACTCCAACTGCCCTGGCTCAGTTAATCCTATTAAAGGCCAAGATGAGGAGGGCTCCATCTGTATATTCAAGGGCTTGGAAGCAGGGGCAATGAAATATGTAGATGGCATTACCCTATAGAAGTCAATCTCATACCTCCCATCACCCACTGCAGTGCATACGTCACTTGACACATGTGCAGACAGACTCCCGGGCCCTAAACCCAGAAATCTCCACTCCGCGAAGTACATCTCTCATGGGGTCTATTCATGAAGTAGTGAAAAGTGTGGAGAAGTGAGCCAGTGGAGAAGTTGCCCATGGCAACCAATCAGCTGCTCTGTATAATTTTATAGTATGCAAATTCTCACTTCTTCACTCTTTTCACTGCCTCATGAATAGACCCCGTAGGGAGCATAGGCATATCTCTAATAGGTGCAAGGTATATGTGCACATGGGCCCCTAAGTCTAGGTGGGCCCACACACCGCACACCAGCCACCTATATAATTATACTTACCACTCTGGAGTACTGCAGTGGCCAGCGCTGCAGACATAAATCACTGGGACAATGGCCACAACTGCCATTTTTCCAGTAATTTGTGCATCTGCAATAGAGATGTTTCAGGGGGGTGGTCTTCAGGCTGCCGACTGTCGGGATCCCGGCGCACAGTATACCGGTGCCGGAATCCCGACAGCCGGCATACCAACAGATATTCTCCCTCATGGGGGTCCACGACCCTCCTGGAGGGAGAATAAATAGCGCCACCGTGCCCGCAGCGTTGCGAGTGCAGCGGGCCCGCAAGGGGCTCATTTGCGCTCGCCACGCTGTCGGGCTCTCGGCGCCGGTATGCTGGTCGCCGGGAGCCCGGCCGCCGGCATACCATACTACACCCGTCCCAGGGAACAAGGTGCAGGTGCCATGTTCCCGGAGACCTGCGCAGTAGACTAGTAGAGAGTAAGGGGCCCGCATGGAGCCTGCACATGGGCCCTCTCCTCTCTTAAAATGCACCTGACCCAGAGAGTTGTCCTTTGCTGAAATATTTATGCATATGGCGTTAATAAATGCTGAAATCACTGGCATAACTAGGGTCCCGCAGCCACTGCGGTCACTTGGAGGCACAGGGCTGCGGGGGGCTCCGCCGCCGATTTGGCACTGGGGGTATATGTGTACCTTGCACTGGGGGGGGGGGCATATTTGGCACTGGGGGTATACTGTATGTGTACCTGGCACTGGGGAGGGGGGCATATTTGGCACTGGGGGTATATGTGCAGCTGGCACTGGGGGGGCATATTTGACACTGGGGGTATATGTGTAGCTGGCACTGGGGGGGCATATTTGGCACTGGGGGTATATGTGTAGGTGGCACTGGGGGTAAATGTGTACCTGGCACTGGGGGGGCATATTTGACACTGGGGGTATATGTGTAGCTGGCACTGGGGGGGCATATTTGGCACTGGGGGTATATGTGTAGGTGGCACTGGGGGTAAATGTGTACCTGGCACTGGGGGGGGGCATATTTGGCACTGGGGGTAATTGTGTACCTGGCACTGGGGGGGCATATTTGGCACTGGGGGTATATGTGTAGCTGGCACTGGGGGGGGGGGGCATATTTGGCATATGGGGCACTGGGGCATATGTGTATCTGGCACTGTAGGGGAATATCTGGCACTGGGGGCATATGTGGCACTGAGAGCACATCCCTAGCAACAAGCATTACCCCCTGGTTACAAGCACAACACCCAGCTCATGAAATCCCTGGCAACAAGCATTACCTCCTAGCAATGAGCTTGACACCCAGTGCATGAAACCCCTGGCAATGAATATTACCCCCTGGCAACAAGCTTGAAACCCAGCACATGAAACCCCTGGCATTGAGCATGACACCCTGAGCATGAAAACCCCTGGCACCATGCATGGAACCAAGAGCATGAAAACCTCTGGCAACGAGCAGGTAATTTAAAAGTAATTAGAAGCCTTACTGTAGGACTTAATGTGTAATGGGCATTGCGGTGTGTGGCATAATGTATCACGGACATTGTGGTGTGTGTCATAATGTGTGTGGAATACTATATCACGGGCATTGTGGTATGTGGTATAATGTCTCAGGGGCATTGCAGTGTGTGGCATAATGTATAACGGGCATTGCAGTATGTGTCACTGGCATTACGGTGTGTGGTATACTATATCACGGGCATTGTGGTATGTGGTATAATCTCTCAGGGTCATTGCAGTGTGTGGCATAATGTATCACAGACATTGCGGTGTGTGTCATAATTTGTCACAGCCATTGTATGTGCTATAATGTATCAGGGACATTGCAGTGTGTAACATAATGTATAACGGGCATTGCGATGCGTGTCATAATGTGTCACAGGCATTACGGTGTGTGGCATAATGTGTAGGGGGCATTATGGTGTGTGGCATTATGTCTAAGGGCCATTGCAGTATGTGGCATAATGTATACTTGGCATTACTATAAGGAGGAAAAATGACAAATAATGTAAGGGGCATGAATCAGGATTATTGTTTTTCCCTGTGGTGGCCAACGTCTGGGCGTGCAGGTTGCAAAACTGTGGTATAAGGCAGTCTTTGCCTGCAATGCCACGCCCATTTATGCAAAGCCACGCCCATCACAGGAAGACCACACCCCTTTTTTCAGCGCAAAGATTTATCACTTTACTAGTGGCAATTATAGGGGGGGTGAGGGGGTGGGGGCGCCAGATAATGTTTTGGCTTGGGGGAGAAAAATTTCTAGTTGCGCCACTGGCTGGAATGCATGCGATGAGTGGTGGGATAGAGTGCGATGCCTCCTGCCCTTTGTCTCTCTCCAAACTTTAATACATTTTCCACAAATTCAGTTACCAAGCCACTAGAAACCAGTGACATCACTGAAACATTTTCTCTCAGCCATGTCATAGTGAATCCATAGGCCGAATATACAGTAGTTTAAGCCTACAAAATGGCCTTCTCCATTGTATGAGGCATAAAGCATGCACTTGGAGCAACCTTCCATTTATATACATACAGGTGTGTCCGCATGCATCTAGCCTCAATACGCCACACAGTGGGGGGGATTCAGACCTGATCGCTGCTGTGCGTTTTCGCACAGTGGGCGATCAGCAATAGACTGTGCATGCACCACAATGTGCACGCGCGTCGGCAAACAACAGGCATCACCGGACAGCAACAAGCTGGTGCGAAAATTCTGAGCACACGGACATTAGCAAGGTGATTGACAGGGAGAGGCCGTTTGCGGGTGGTAACTGACTGTTTACTGGGAGTGTCAGGGAAAACGCAGCCTGTTCTCCTCGCCCTGTAGGAGTAAGTCCTGGGCTGCTCACAGACTGCACACAGTGGATTTTTTGCAGCTCGGCGTACACAAGCAATCGCACACTTGAATGGTGAATATACACTGCCCTTGGGCGTCGACTTTCTGAACGCAGGACAACAATTTTAGCAGCCCAGCGAATCAGATCTGAATCACCCCTAGTCAGTGTCAGACTGGGGCATGATGGGCCCATCGGGGAAATGCAGTGGCAGGGGCCCATTCTTAGGGGCTTGGCAAACCATTTGTACATGGTCTGGGCCCCTTGATAAATAATATATATAGTAAATACTGCTAGTGCATACATGATAATGTACCAGATTAATAACAGCAATGGACTGTAGAAAATACACCATAGACCTGTGTAGTATAATGTAACATATTCATAATGTATAATTGAGAGGGTGGGCCCCCCAGGCAGTGGGGCCCACCGGTGGTTTCCCCTGTACCCCTATGGGCCAGTCCGAGCCTGCCCCTAGTGTGCGATGCCCGGTGTGAGTGAGCCGACAGGTCAGGTGCAACACTACTAGTTTCTGGCGGCTTATGTTGTAATGCAACTAGGACCCACATGGAGACTGTGCTGATTACTTTGTTTGTGAAGAGTCTATATTCGGAGCACAATGGAACTTGTATTGGAAAAAAGCTGCGGCTGCTACATTGTATCACTTTGTATACACATTCAGAGAATCAGTCGCACACAGATATACAAGTGCTGCATATGAAATGAATCAGTCTCCTGTTACGTCCTAGTTGCATTGCGTTGCGACTAAGATGCATTTGAAGCAAATAGCCCAGCGCTAGCAGAGTCTCACAGGGACCTGGTGCTCCAAAAAGGGCTTTTTGGCGCGACTGCATCAATGATGCATGTGGAAACATCTGTACATTCAGGTTCATGTCATCAATAAAGGATCCAAGAGTACTCACACTTTCTTCTCCACAGAGTGTTCCGGTCTCCACCAGTTCAAAGGGATATAGGGATTTACATCTTGATGAGTATGAGTAATAACCAACATTTAGGATGGGTCTAGAGGTACCCCCCTTGCAGTAGAAGACTCCGCATTTAACATCCCTAGATACACAGAGATGACAGCGGTTAGACATGTATGTTCCTGAGATATAACCCTTGACATACTCATATGTCTGTTCGAGGATCCCAGGCTGTACTCACTTGGCTGCACAAGGAATTTGGGTTCCAGATTGGAGACAATAACCTCGATTACTTCTTCTGTTATTTTCAAAGCAGTCATCATCTGCTGCATCAGACCCTAATTGCAAAAAGGAAAAAAATCTATTTAGGGCAAGCACACCTAGCTCATAACCTGAAAGTAATATGTTTAAACAAATGCGATGCACATTTTAATTACAACCAAATCCAAATTGAATTGTATTGCTATTAAAAAATGGGTTAAATATTCCCTACTAGACCGTAGTGTTGGCACTGACCCTCTCTCAGTGGCTGCTAGTGTTAGAATGTAGTGCGTCACCCCCCCCCCCCTCACATGGGGGTATATTTACTAAGCTCCCGATTTTTTCCGAATTTGCTTTTCTTTTCTAAGTGTCATCTCAGGAATTTACTAAACACAAACCTTGGCAGTGTTGGGGCTATTCGTATTGTTTTTCCCGGCAGAGGTCACAAATACGAATCAATAGACCATCGGTCAAACACGGCTGTTATTTGATACAACTCGTAATTTACTAAGAATTTGTATTCTCAATCACTGCCAATAATAGCTAAACACTGCCGGGAAAGCATGTGATTCATAAAAAAAAAACAGTTTTAAAATAGACCTGCTTTTTGGTGGCGTGTTCAGATAGTCATGCAAGGATCAATGAGATCCGTGCATGCTTATCTGTGGGAAAGGGTGGGAAAGGGTCTGAATGGCTTAAATATGTAAAAAAAAATTGTGTGGGGTCCCCCCTCCTAAGCGTAACCAGCCTCGGACCGAGCTTTACTGGATGGTTCGTAAGTATAATTTTAATCCTTACAGGTACCCCGTGGATTCTACTGGACAAGTGGACGTGATTCTCGGCGTGGGATGTAGGTAAGTATGTATGAGTGTGTAAGTGTGTTTGAATAAAATTATACTTTCAAGGTGTGTGTTTTGTTTTTATTTGGGTATTTTTTGTTTTTGTAGAACTACAGGTACCAGCGGGCCCGTTATTCCCTGCATGCTAGTACTTGTGGTTTTCCAAGTACCAGCTTGTGGGGGAGGCTTACTGGGACTTGTAGTTCTACGACAAAAACAATATTCTTTATTTTACACATACAAAGGCTATCAGCACCCCATCCACCGCCCAGGGATGGGGGGGGGGACAGCCTCAGGCTTCACCCCTGGTCCTTGGGTGCCTGGAGGGGGGGACCCCTTAAATCAAGGGGTCCCCACTCCTCCATAGAACCCCGGCCAGGGGTGACTAGTTGGGGGGTAATGCCACGGCCACAGGGACCAGTATAAAAGTGTCCCCCGGCTGTGGCATTATCTTCTCGGCTAGTGGAGCCCGGTGCTGGTTTTAAAAATATGGGGGACTCCTACATCTTTCGTCGCCCATATTTTTAGAACCAGGGCCGGCCCAAGAGCTCGGTGCTGTTTGTCTAAATATGGTGGGGCCCCAGGCAATTTTTCCCCTGTATTTAAACAACCAGGGCTGGCTCAAAGAGCCCGAGGCTGGTTATGCTTAGGAGGGGGGACCCCACGCAATTTTTTTTACACTTTTAACTGTTTAAACTCTACTCATACTGTACACAATGAAGCCCTGCACGGATCTCACTGATCCGGCTGGGCTTCATTGTGTTATGTCCTGCAGTGTTTTACTAATCACTCCTGTAAAACACTGCCCGACAATACGAATAACATCGACATCGGAAAATATGAAAAATGAAAACTCTGAAGTTTAGCAAATTACCGAAAAGGATTTCAAAAAGTTGCAGAAAAATACGACTGATAAAATTTGAGTCCAAATGCCCACTAATTCGGCAGAAACACGAATCTTAGTAAATATACCCCATGCACTGAAGTACAAAGCACTGAAAGCCAAATGAAGGTGCAGGCAAAACCTCTCTTCTCACCAGCGAAGTATGGCTGTACAGGTCACTCTGTACCCTACTGTGATCACACAAAGCTGAAAGCTCAGCGTCCCCCTTCCCCCCACGTAATGCTTCAGTCCTCATGTGAGAATCAGCTTCTGATATGAGTATGGTGGCCAATCCCGGGATCAGGATCAGCGGGATCCCGGGATTTAGGGCCAAAAACGGACGGGATTCAATCCCGGGATTGGAAGGTCCAATCCCGGGGATTGAGGGATCAGTGTTGAGCATCCACAGGACGCTCAGACACTGCCCGACTTCCTCCTTCCGGCTCCCCTGGTGCAGCGTGAGGTCACGCTGCGCCATCAGCCGTGCACTGAGGGAGTGCAGGGTGGGGCGAGGGGGCGGCCACAGAGTTAAAAGCCAATCCCGGGTATCCTGGGAATCCTGGGATTGGCCATTTTTCAATCCCAATACCCGGGATTGAAAAAATGGCCCGGGATTGGCTTCCCTAGATATGAGGACTGTTTCCTCGCATTTCAAATTTGTGCCAGATTGGGAGAACCAGTCTTCCCTAGCACCAGATAAAATGCCAGTACTATTGGCAAACAATTATTTTAGTGTATAAAAGCAAAACAGAAAAATGGCTTAAAACTGAAACCGGAGGCTTAATTAGAGTTGCTGACTGGTTTATAGTTATAGCTACTTTCATTACATTTGCATTTTGGACAGTTGCGCCTGAGTTTTCTTTTGAGGATTATTGCCCAATTGACATTATTTTATTATTCATACACATCATTCCATAGCCAAATAATATAGCTTAGGGTAAACAATATTTGTATATAACAACAGGGTAAAATGCAAATGTTTCTGGTGCTTAAGCATTTGGCAGCCATACAGTCAGCTGTAGGTACACACTGTCTGATGTTATTGATCACGAAGACAATCTGGGCCATTATTCGCCTAGAGGGAGGACAACTTCTCGTGAATCTGGCCAATGGAAAAAAATTGGGTTTACCCACATACTTTCCAATTTTTACACATGGTCATATGGGCAGACTATTGAGAATGCACACACACTGCTCGATATCAGGAGATTGTAACTGAGATTTTTGGTCTTGACTGATCGGTCGATAATCGTACAGTTGGGTTTGTGGGCAAGATTTGCCTGAGTTAGAAACGATAGTTCATACACACTATACAATAAATCAGGCCTTTCTCCCTATTATTGCCAAATCGGCCCAATAATTGTATAGTGTTTCATATGTGCACGCAGGGGGGGGGGTTCCGAGTACCTAGAAACCCCCCCCCCCACCCCCAAAGCCGCTGATCTATCGTGCATCAGTTTACTTTTCTTTTTTTTTTAAACATCACCTGACTGCTGTGCAATGTGACATGCAATGTGACAGGCTCGGCTGCAGCAGCTGCCTCGCATACGAACATTGAGGGGCTGGCTGCTGCGTGTAGGGGGAGCTGCAGCTCCTCTCAGGCTGAGAGGTGAGAGCCTGAGGCACATAGCGCTTGTTCACTCCTACTCACCAGCCCACAGGACTGACTCAATAGACCTTTGGGTGGGTCAGAGGAGGGGGGGCAAAGTATATTTATGCCCCTTGGCCCACCACTCACAAGATCCACCAATGGGCAGGGAGATACTACTCACACCACCATGCCTCCCACCCCTCCCACCCGTGCATCCTCTCCAATACCTCCCAGAGATAGATTAAAGTTTTAACAAGTATGCTTATGTGCCATTTATTGTGCAACACTTATTGTATAAAGCCAACACATACAATATGCAGTTGACAATTTTGAAGCAAAAATGATACTACTATACAGTATATCATTACTCGATAGTCATCAAAGTAACTCCCACAGCAGCATGTTTTCAAGATCACCTTCCAGAACCACAGGTTACATAAGAAATAGTACATAAATAAGTTTTATATTTAGCCCCTCAATGATTAATACTCCTGAGGGAGAGCAGAAAAGCATGTGACTGATAATGGCTGAGGATTGGGTGCCGAGGATACTGAGCTATCTTTGGTTCTTTGGTAAATTCTAAAACATTTACACACACAGATTTTCACTATTCACCTGGTCCCCAGTATTTCTCACACTGACTCTTGTGGGTGGGACATGTCCCATAATAGCAGCGACCTTGACCATTGCTGCAAGGAAATCCATTTACCCGAAGGCGATCGGAGGGACACGTGTTGGATTTTCCATCACACATATCGGGCAAGTCGCATTCGTCTTTGGCGGATCTGCACACAGATCCTGCTTTCTTCAGCTGTGGAGAAATAATCAAATGGATGTTAAGCATGTACCCCATTTGCAGAGCTGCAACTAGACATTTTGGTGCCCTGTGCCAGAGAGAGAATTGGTGCCCCCCCATATTTAAAATAGGGGCAGTGAGCACCTAAGATGCGCGCTAAAAATATAGTGGTGTGGCTTCATGGGGAAGGGGTGTGGCTAAAGAATTCATATTACATACACTGCACAGTAGTGTATATTACACCCCACAGTAGTACCCCTTATACATGTTATGCCACAGTAGAGCCACTTATACACATTACACCAGGTAACCCATAATACACATTACGTCAGGTAGCCCCTTATACACATTGTGCCAGGTAGAACCCCTTATACACATTGCGCCAGGTAGCCCCTTACACACAATACACCAGGTAGAGCCCCTTATACACATTGCGCCAGGTAGCCCATTATACACATTGCGCCAGGTAGAGCCCCTTATACATATTATGCCAGGTAGAGCCCCTTATACACATTACGCCAGGTAGTCGCTTATACTGACACCTCATACACCTCATTCCTCCTCATTATTCCTCTCCTCCCTACAGTGAAAAGTGTGAGAAAGAAAGAGAGAGTGTGTGTGTCTCACTTACAGCAGCTCTGCAGCGCTTTCTGACCTGCTCCTGAACCCGCCACTTGGCTTCTCACACTGGCAGCATGAGAGCAGCTTCGGCACCCTCCGCTCCATGAGGGATGACACCGGCCTGACCAGCCTGGCTGCACTGTCAGGCGGCCGGCTGCCATTTTTTTATCGGTCCCAACTTGCCCCCATTCAGCCCACGCCCCCCTGCCCCCCTAATGCCATGTCCTTGTCCTGCAAACAACCACCACTGTCAATCATACTGCGGCCGCATCCTTCAGGGATGCGCCCGCAATGTGTAAGTCTGCGTAGCCACGATGCGGCCACTGCGCATGCACAGTTTGCCTCCACCGGCAAACTGCACTGCGGGCCGCATTAGCAGCCAGGTCTGAATGACCCCCTTAGCGATCAATGTTTAGCAGGGTTAGTAGGTTTACCAGATTAACAATAATGTCAGGCTGATGATACCCCCTGCACATGTGCTTGCCCCTCTAATGGGAGGTAACTACAGATGTTTCCTCAAACACTTTGCTCTAATCGCACCATGGACTTTGCAAGCCGGACCAAGTGTCTAGTTCTTTAAATCTGTATGTGGCTATGAAGGGAATAAGAGGCAATATCTATAAAAAAAAGTACACTTCGCTACATGTGGCAGAGCATCTAATTTGCTCCAAGTTTCTTGTGCCATATGGCATAAAATGGGATGTAGTTAATATCCTGGCGTTCGGGATCCTGGCAGTGAGAATACAGATGCCGGGATCCCAATAACCGAGAACGCCGACAGCTGCACAAGGGCTATTACCACCTTGTGGGTGTCCACAATACCCATAGAGTGGGAATAGAAGCTGTGGTAAACGCAGCTTTCTATCGAACGCCCCTCTGCCGGAATTCTGGCAGCTGGGATCCCGGAGTCGGTATTCTGACAGCCAGTAGCCCAGCCGCCAGGATTTCATACCCCAACCCCAAAAAAAAGATAGGTATATGAGAACACATCTGTATATATCTGAAACCCCACCACCACCATCACCACCAAAAATAACTAAAAATACAATTCTTATAATCAGGTATTACATAAACACTTACAGGACATACAATATTGTTTGCAAAGAGGCAGAGCGACAATATACTGTACAATGATTGTGATAAATGTAGCACAATGGCTAAATGTGCACTATATTATATACAGCACTCACCTGACAATTTAAACAACATTCCCCCTCTGCGCACTGAGCATCTTGTTTTAATTTGCAGGTGGCAGCATCACAGCACGTATTTTTGCATTCCTGTAAAAGCGACAGCAATGCTGGTTACACAATGCTTATTTATTATGTACAGTATTGCTGTGTATCTCAAGTTTTTCCTACCAAGGACCTCCTTCTGCCTGCTAATTCCTACCAAATACACCCTTCTGCCTGCTGATCCCTACCAAATACCCCCTTATGCCTGCTGATTCCTACCAAATACCCCATTCTGACCTCTGATTCCTACCATATACTATTGTCTGCCTTTTGATGCCTACGAATCACCCCTACCAATTACAGCCATATGCCTGATTATTCCTACTAATTACCCCCCCCCCCACTGCTTGCTGATTCTTAACAATTCCCATTATGCTTAGCAATGATTTATTAAATGACTGCTATATGAGATTAAGTTATATCATCCAATACAATGTTTCCCCTTACTGTACTTAGTGTGTGTGTGTGTGTGTGTGTGTGTGTGTGTGTGTGTGTGTGTGTGTGTGTGTGTGTGTGTACATATATATATATATAGAGAGAGAGAGAGCGAGAGAGAGAGACACAGAATAGGCGGCACTCAGATCTCAGATGGCTAGAAAAGAATACAACAGAGACATGTTATTATGTCAACTTTTCCTGACGAAAGAACAAGTAAGTTCTGAAACGTTGACATACTAACAGGTCTCTGCTGTATTATTTTCTAGCTGTCTCAGTGCCACGTATTTTCTCTCAGATTACGTGGACTAACCCATGGTATCACTGAAGACACTGAACACAGAGAAGTGCAACATCAGCTCAGCCACTTGTGTCACTTTGCACATAACCCCTTATATCACATTGCTCTGACAATTTTAAGATGCAAAAAGTCAGATCGTCAATGACAGGTATCCTCCAGAAAGATGGCTTCCCTAAGTGTCTGCATGGGAGGCCTATTTAACGAACATCACATCAATAATTGATCAACTCCAGTTCTGTTTTTTGTGCCGTCTCTGGTTTGGAGAGAGATAAAATATAGATAAATCAAGACCTAACCAATAACCTCCTAATTGTTATTTTTTAAACACAGCCTGTAAAATGAGAGTTAGAAGCTGACTGATTAGTGCCTTATTTCTCTCCAGTTTATCTCTTTTTTTTTTTGTTGGTGAGACAATGTAGGGCCAACAAAAAAGAAAAAGAGCTAGACTCTAAGCACCAGCAGCCATAGCCTAGGCTTGTTTCCTTTACTGCAGGAGGACAAACAGCGTAGGGTCCCCTCACATGCTGCAACTTGCATCAGGCTGTTATAGAGCAACCCGCAGGCTGCAGCAGGTTATGCCCTTGTTGCATTCCCATAGGAAATTGGGTATAAAAAAAAGGTGGTCTTATCAATGATTAAATGTATCATTGAATCTTATTGCTACTATGAAGTTCACTGAGGGCCTAATTCAGACCTGTTCACTCGCTTTTTTGCAGTCCTGCGTTCGCATAATCGCCGCCCATAGGGAAGTGTATATTAGCTGTGCAAGTGTGCGATTGCACGTGTAGCGGAGCTGTACGAACAGATCTTGTGCAGTCTCTGAGTAGCCCAGGATTTACTCAGCCACTGAGAACACTTCAGCCTGTCCGGGACCGGAATTGACGTCAGGAACCCTCCCTGCAAACGTATGGACATGCTTGCGTTGTTCCAACCACTCCCAGAAAATGGTCAGTTGACACCCACAAACGCCTTCTTCCTGTCAATCTCCTTGCGAACGCCCGTGTGAATAGATCCTTTGCACAAATCCAACGCTGAGTGGCGATCCGCTTTGTACCCGTGTGACGCACCTGCGCATTGTGGTGCATACGCATGCGCAGTTTAGATCTGATCACCCGCTGTACGAAAACGCAGCCTAGCGATCAGGACTGAATTAGGCCCTGAGTCCCCACATGGAGTCTAGCCAGAACAAACCAATCAGAGCAGTTTATTTCATGCTGTGACCAGCAACCAGCGTAAAACCACTGTGGATTGGTTAGTTGCTGCATTCTTCTTGGCCTGTCATAAGTGTCAGGGCTCCATGAAGAGCAGACCTGCAACATATATACAGCATGTTATGTTTATTATTACCCTTTGGATAAAAAGCATGAATAAACCAGACTCTCCCTTTGGAATAAGGTGTTTTACTAATTTGTGTATAAGGAATCATCTTCAATAACATTTATCTATGTACTGTAGCAGTAAAGCGCCATATTCCAGGGCATGATGGTGCTTGTAGTTCTATAATGACTAGCATAAACAAGTCATCTATAGATTCCAGGGTTTGCTGGGACCACTTTTGCAACATACAAAAAAAAATCCTATTTTTTTCTAGCTACTAAAAGCTATTATCCCTTACACAGACCACAATGAGTGTCAGAGGAATCCCAGTGCTATCAGGTCAGGGTTATTTTCTATGGAAGGTTTTCCTAGGGTGTCATTGCCTCTTAAAGTTAATGAACAAGTCCATGGCATATAACATAACAGTGACCAGACATGCTTACCTCCACTGTGCCACAGTCACATTCTTCTTCTCTTTCAGTGAATCCATTTCCACACACGGGGGTAGACAGGATTTCCCCTTTCTCTGGCATGTCTTTCGTACACAGCGGCATTTGGTTTTGGAGAAAACTAGCATAGTGCTGATGACTGCAGAAACTAAACTTTCGTGGAGGATCATAACTGTATGGAGAGATGCACAGTTACAGGGGCGTGTACATAGCATCCTGCAGACAGGGGTATAACTGTATGGAGAGATGCACAGTTACAGGGGCGTGTACATAGCATCCTGCAGACAGGGGTATAAACGGTATAACTGTATGGAGGGAGTCATAGTTACAGGGGCATGTACATAGCATGCTGCAGACAGGGGTATAACTGTATGGAGAGATGCACAGTTACAGGGGCGTGTACATAGCATACTGCAGACAGGGGTATAACTGTATGGAGGGAGTCATAGTTACAGGGGAATGTACATAGCATCCTGCAGATGGGTATAACTGTATGGACAGATGCACAGTTACAGGGGCGTGTACATAGCATCCTGCAGACGGGTATAACTGTATGGAGAGATAAGCAGTTACAGAGGCGTGTACATAGCATCCTGCAGACAGGGGTATAACTGTATGGAGAGATGCACAGTTACAGGGGCGTGTACATAGCATCCTGCAGACAGGGGTATAACTGTATGGAGAGATGCATAGTTACAGGGGCGTGTACATAGCATACTGCAGACAGGGGTATAACTGTATGGAGAGATGCACAGTTACAGGGGCGTGTACATAGCATCCTGCAGACAGGGGTATAACTGTATGGAGAGATGCACAGTTACAGGGGCGTGTACATAGCATCCTGCAGACAGGGGTATAACTGTATGGAGAGATGCACAGTTACAGGGGCGTGTACATAGCATCCTGCAGACAGGGGTATAACTGTATGGAGAGATGCACATTTACAGGGGCATGTACATAGCATCCTGCAGACAGGGGTATAACTGTATGGAGGGAGTCATAGTTACAGGGGCATGTACATAGCATCCTGCAGACAGGAGTATAACTGTATGGAGAGATGCATAGTTACAGGGGCGTGTACATAGCATACTGCAGACAGGGGTATAACTGTATGGAGAGATGCACAGTTACAGGGGCGTGTACATAGCATCCTGCAGACAGGGGTATAACTGTATGGAGAGATGCACAGTTACAGGGGCGTGTACATAGCATCCTGCAGACAGGGGTATAACTGTATGGAGAGATGCACAGTTACAGGGGCGTGTACATAGCATCCTGCAGACAGGGGTATAACTGTATGGAGAGATGCACATTTACAGGGGCGTGTACATAGCATCCTGCAGACAGGGGTATAACTGTATGGAGGGAGTCATAGTTACAGGGGCATGTACATAGCATCCTGCAGACAGGGGTATAACTGTATGGAGAGATGCACAGTTACAGGGGCGTGTACATAGCATCCTGCAGACAGGGGTATAACTGTATGGAGAGATGCACAGTTACAGGGGCGTGTACATAGCATCCTGCAGACAGGGGTATAAACGGTATAACTGTATGGAGGGAGTCATAGTTACAGGGGCATGTACATAGCATCCTGCAGACTGGTATAAATGTATGGAGATATGCACAGTTACAGTAGCGTGTACATAGCATCCTGCAGACAGGGGTATAACTGTATGGAGGGAGTCATAGTTACAGGGGCGTGTGCATAGCATCCTGCAGACGGGTATAACTGTATGGACAGATGCACAGTTACAGGGGCGTGTACATAGCATCCTGCAGACAGGGGTATAACTGTATGGAGGGAGTCATAGTTACAGGGGCGTGTACATAGCATCCTACAGACAGGGGTATAACTGTATGGAGAGATGCACAGTTACAGTAGCGTGTACATAGCATCCTGCAGACAGGGGTATAACTGTATGGAGGGAGTCATAGTTACAGGGGCATGTGCATAGCATCCTGCAGACGGGTATAACTGTATGGACAGATGCACAGTTACAGGGGCGTGTACATAGCATCCTGCAGACAGGGGTATAACTGTATGGAGAGATGCACAGTTACAGGGGCGTGTACATAGCATCCTGCAGACAGGGGTATAAACGGTATAACTGTATGGAGGGAGTCATAGTTACAGGGGCATGTGCATAGCATCCTGCAGATGGGTATAACTGTATGGACAGATGCACAGTTACAGGGGCGTGTACATAGCATCCTGCAGACAGGGGTATAACTGTATGGAGAAATGCACAGTTACAGGAGCATGTACATACGATCCTGCAGACAGGGGTATAACTGTATGGAGAGATAAGCAGTTTACAGAGGCGTGTACATAGCATCCTGCAGACAGGGGTATAACTGTATGGAGAGATGCACAGTTACAGGGGCGTGTACATAGCATCCTGCAGACAGGGGTATAACTGTATGGAGAGATGCACAGTTACAGGGGCGTGTACATAGCATACTGCAGACAGGGGTATAACTGTATGGAGGGAGTCATAGTTACAGGGGAATGTACATAGCATCCTGCAGACGGGTATAACTGTATGGACAGATGCACAGTTACAGGGGCGTGTACATAGCATCCTGCAGACGGGTATAACTGTATGGAGAGATAAGCAGTTACAGAGGCGTGTACATAGCATCCTGCAGACAGGGGTATAACTGTATGGAGAGATGCACAGTTACAGGGGCGTGTACATAGCATACTGCAGACAGGGGTATAACTGTATGGAGAGATGCACAGTTACAGGGGCGTGTACATAGCATCCTGCAGACAGGGGTATAACTGTATGGAGAGATGCACAGTTACAGGGGCGTGTACATAGCATCCTGCAGACAGGGGTATAACTGTATGGAGAGATGCACATTTACAGGGGCGTGTACATAGCATCCTGCAGACAGGGGTATAACTGTATGGAGGGAGTCATAGTTACAGGGGCATGTACATAGCATCCTGCAGACAGGAGTATAACTGTATGGAGAGATGCATAGTTACAGGGGCGTGTACATAGCATACTGCAGACAGGGGTATAACTGTATGGAGAGATGCACAGTTACAGGGGCGTGTACATAGCATCCTGCAGACAGGGGTATAACTGTATGGAGAGATGCACAGTTACAGGGGCGTGTACATAGCATCCTGCAGACAGGGGTATAACTGTATGGAGAGATGCACAGTTACAGGGGCGTGTACATAGCATCCTGCAGACAGGGGTATAACTGTATGGAGAGATGCACATTTACAGGGGCGTGTACATAGCATCCTGCAGACAGGGGTATAACTGTATGGAGGGAGTCATAGTTACAGGGGCATGTACATAGCATCCTGCAGACAGGGGTATAACTGTATGGAGAGATGCACAGTTACAGGGGCGTGTACATAGCATCCTGCAGACAGGGGTATAACTGTATGGAGAGATGCACAGTTACAGGGGCGTGTACATAGCATCCTGCAGACAGGGGTATAAACGGTATAACTGTATGGAGGGAGTCATAGTTACAGGGGCATGTACATAGCATCCTGCAGACTGGTATAAATGTATGGAGATATGCACAGTTACAGTAGCGTGTACATAGCATCCTGCAGACAGGGGTATAACTGTATGGAGGGAGTCATAGTTACAGGGGCGTGTGCATAGCATCCTGCAGACGGGTATAACTGTATGGACAGATGCACAGTTACAGGGGCGTGTACATAGCATCCTGCAGACAGGGGTATAACTGTATGGAGGGAGTCATAGTTACAGGGGCGTGTACATAGCATCCTACAGACAGGGGTATAACTGTATGGAGAGATGCACAGTTACAGTAGCGTGTACATAGCATCCTGCAGACAGGGGTATAACTGTATGGAGGGAGTCATAGTTACAGGGGCATGTGCATAGCATCCTGCAGACGGGTATAACTGTATGGACAGATGCACAGTTACAGGGGCGTGTACATAGCATCCTGCAGACAGGGGTATAACTGTATGGAGAGATGCACAGTTACAGGGGCGTGTACATAGCATCCTGCAGACAGGGGTATAAACGGTATAACTGTATGGAGGGAGTCATAGTTACAGGGGCATGTACATAGCATCCTGCAGACAGGGGTATAACTGTATGGAGAGATGCACAGTTACAGTAGCGTGTACATAGCATCCTGCAGACAGGGGTATAACTGTATGGAGGGAGTCATAGTTACAGGGGCATGTACATAGCATCCTGCAGACAGGAGTATAACTGTATGGAGAGATGCATAGTTACAGGGGCGTGTACATAGCATACTGCAGACAGGGGTATAACTGTATGGAGAGATGCACAGTTACAGGGGCGTGTACATAGCATACTGCAGACAGGGGTATAACTGTATGGAGAGATGCACAGTTACAGTGGCGTGTACATAGCATACTGCAGACAGGGGTATAACTGTATGGAGAGATGCACAGTTACAGGGGCGTGTACATAGCATCCTGCAGACAGGGGTATAACTGTATGGAGAGATGCACAGTTACAGGGGCGTGTACATAGCATCCTGCAGACAGGGGTATAACTGTATGGAGAGATGCACAGTTACAGGGGCGTGTACATAGCATCCTGCAGACAGGGGTATAACTGTATGGAGAGATGCACATTTACAGGGGCGTGTACATAGCATCCTGCAGACAGGGGTATAACTGTATGGAGGGAGTCATAGTTACAGGGGCATGTACATAGCATCCTGCAGACAGGAGTATAACTGTATGGAGAGATGCATAGTTACAGGGGCGTGTACATAGCATCCTGCAGACAGGGGTATAACTGTATGGAGAGATGCACAGTTACAGGGGCGTGTACATAGCATCCTGCAGACAGGGGTATAACTGTATGGAGAGATGCACAGTTACAGGGGCGTGTACATAGCATCCTGCAGACAGGGGTATAACTGTATGGAGAGATGCACATTTACAGGGGCGTGTACATAGCATCCTGCAGACAGGGGTATAACTGTATGGAGGGAGTCATAGTTACAGGGGCATGTACATAGCATCCTGCAGACAGGGGTATAACTGTATGGAGAGATGCACAGTTACAGGGGCGTGTACATAGCATCCTGTAGACAGGGGTATAACTGTATGGAGAGATGCACAGTTACAGGGGCGTGTACATAGCATCCTGCAGACAGGGGTATAAACGGTATAACTGTATGGAGGGAGTCATAGTTACAGGGGCATGTACATAGCATCCTGCAGACTGGTATAAATGTATGGAGATATGCACAGTTACAGTAGCGTGTACATAGCATCCTGCAGACAGGGGTATAACTGTATGGAGGGAGTCATAGTTACAGGGGCGTGTGCATAGCATCCTGCAGACGGGTATAACTGTATGGACAGATGCACAGTTACAGGGGCGTGTACATAGCATCCTGCAGACAGGGGTATAACTGTATGGAGGGAGTCATAGTTACAGGGGCGTGTACATAGCATCCTACAGACAGGGGTATAACTGTATGGAGAGATGCACAGTTACAGTAGCGTGTACATAGCATCCTGCAGACAGGGGTATAACTGTATGGAGGGAGTCATAGTTACAGGGGCATGTGCATAGCATCCTGCAGACGGGTATAACTGTATGGACAGATGCACAGTTACAGGGGCGTGTACATAGCATCCTGCAGACAGGGGTATAACTGTATGGAGAGATGCACAGTTACAGGGGCGTGTACATAGCATCCTGCAGACAGGGGTATAAACGGTATAACTGTATGGAGGGAGTCATAGTTACAGGGGCATGTGCATAGCATCCTGCAGATGGGTATAACTGTATGGACAGATGCACAGTTACAGGGGCGTGTACATAGCATCCTGCAGACAGGGGTATAACTGTATGGAGAAATGCACAGTTACAGGAGCGTGTACATACGATCCTGCAGACAGGGGTATAACTGTATGGAGAGATAAGCAGTTTACAGAGGCGTGTACATAGCATCCTGCAGACAGGGGTATAACTGTATGGAGAGATGCACAGTTACAGGGGCGTGTACATAGCATCCTGCAGACAGGGGTATAACTGTATGGAGAGATGCACAGTTACAGGGGCGTGTACATAGCATCCTGCAGACAGGGGTATAACTGTATGGAGAGATGCACAGTTACAGGGGCGTGTACATAGCATCCTGCAGACAGGGGTATAACTGTATGGAGAGATGCACATTTACAGGGGCGTGTACATAGCATCCTGCAGACAGGGGTATAACTGTATGGAGGGAGTCATAGTTACAGGGGCATGTACATAGCATCCTGCAGACAGGGGTATAACTGTATGGAGAGATGCACAGTTACAGGGGCGTGTACATAGCATCCTGCAGACAGGGGTATAACTGTATGGAGAGATGCACAGTTACAGGGGCGTGTACATAGCATCCTGCAGACAGGGGTATAAACGGTATAACTGTATGGAGGGAGTCATAGTTACAGGGGCATGTACATAGCATCCTGCAGACTGGTATAAATGTATGGAGATATGCACAGTTACAGTAGCGTGTACATAGCATCCTGCAGACAGGGGTATAACTGTATGGAGGGAGTCATAGTTACAGGGGCGTGTGCATAGCATCCTGCAGACGGGTATAACTGTATGGACAGATGCACAGTTACAGGGGCGTGTACATAGCATCCTGCAGACAGGGGTATAACTGTATGGAGGGAGTCATAGTTACAGGGGCGTGTACATAGCATCCTACAGACAGGGGTATAACTGTATGGAGAGATGCACAGTTACAGTAGCGTGTACATAGCATCCTGCAGACAGGGGTATAACTGTATGGAGGGAGTCATAGTTACAGGGGCATGTGCATAGCATCCTGCAGACGGGTATAACTGTATGGACAGATGCACAGTTACAGGGGCGTGTACATAGCATCCTGCAGACAGGGGTATAACTGTATGGAGAGATGCACAGTTACAGGGGCGTGTACATAGCATCCTGCAGACAGGGGTATAAACGGTATAACTGTATGGAGGGAGTCATAGTTACAGGGGCATGTACATAGCATCCTGCAG
This sequence comes from Pseudophryne corroboree, assembly GCF_028390025.1. Taxonomy (NCBI): domain Eukaryota; kingdom Metazoa; phylum Chordata; class Amphibia; order Anura; family Myobatrachidae; genus Pseudophryne; species Pseudophryne corroboree. Next base: position 134,329,867 of record NC_086449.1, on the reverse strand, counting down.
ACAGGGGTATAACTGTATGGAGAGATGCACAGTTACAGTAGCGTGTACATAGCATCCTGCAGACAGGGGTATAACTGTATGGAGGGAGTCATAGTTACAGGGGCATGTACATAGCATCCTGCAGACAGGAGTATAACTGTATGGAGAGATGCATAGTTACAGGGGCGTGTACATAGCATACTGCAGACAGGGGTATAACTGTATGGAGAGATGCACAGTTACAGGGGCGTGTACATAGCATACTGCAGACAGGGGTATAACTGTATGGAGAGATGCACAGTTACAGGGGCGTGTACATAGCATACTGCAGACAGGGGTATAACTGTATGGAGAGATGCACAGTTACAGGGGCGTGTACATAGCATCCTGCAGACAGGGGTATAACTGTATGGAGAGATGCACAGTTACAGGGGCGTGTACATAGCATCCTGCAGACAGGGGTATAACTGTATGGAGAGATGCACAGTTACAGGGGCGTGTACATAGCATCCTGCAGACAGGGGTATAACTGTATGGAGAGATGCACATTTACAGGGGCGTGTACATAGCATCCTGCAGACAGGGGTATAACTGTATGGAGGGAGTCATAGTTACAGGGGCATGTACATAGCATCCTGCAGACAGGAGTATAACTGTATGGAGAGATGCATAGTTACAGGGGCGTGTACATAGCATACTGCAGACAGGGGTATAACTGTATGGAGAGAGGCACAGTTACAGGGGCGTGTACATAGCATCCTGCAGACAGGGGTATAACTGTATGGAGAGATGCACAGTTACAGGGGCGTGTACATAGCATCCTGCAGACAGGGGTATAACTGTATGGAGAGATGCACAGTTACAGGGGCGTGTACATAGCATCCTGCAGACAGGGGTATAACTGTATGGAGAGATGCACATTTACAGGGGCGTGTACATAGCATCCTGCAGACAGGGGTATAACTGTATGGAGGGAGTCATAGTTACAGGGGCATGTACATAGCATCCTGCAGACAGGGGTATAACTGTATGGAGAGATGCACAGTTACAGGGGCGTGTACATAGCATCCTGCAGACAGGGGTATAACTGTATGGAGAGATGCACAGTTACAGGGGCGTGTACATAGCATCCTGCAGACAGGGGTATAAACGGTATAACTGTATGGAGGGAGTCATAGTTACAGGGGCATGTACATAGCATCCTGCAGACTGGTATAAATGTATGGAGATATGCACAGTTACAGTAGCGTGTACATAGCATCCTGCAGACAGGGGTATAACTGTATGGAGGGAGTCATAGTTACAGGGGCGTGTGCATAGCATCCTGCAGACGGGTATAACTGTATGGACAGATGCACAGTTACAGGGGCGTGTACATAGCATCCTGCAGACAGGGGTATAACTGTATGGAGGGAGTCATAGTTACAGGGGCGTGTACATAGCATCCTACAGACAGGGGTATAACTGTATGGAGAGATGCACAGTTACAGTAGCGTGTACATAGCATCCTGCAGACAGGGGTATAACTGTATGGAGGGAGTCATAGTTACAGGGGCATGTGCATAGCATCCTGCAGACGGGTATAACTGTATGGACAGATGCACAGTTACAGGGGCGTGTACATAGCATCCTGCAGACAGGGGTATAACTGTATGGAGAGATGCACAGTTACAGGGGCGTGTACATAGCATCCTGCAGACAGGGGTATAAACGGTATAACTGTATGGAGGGAGTCATAGTTACAGGGGCATGTGCATAGCATCCTGCAGATGGGTATAACTGTATGGACAGATGCACAGTTACAGGGGCGTGTACATAGCATCCTGCAGACAGGGGTATAACTGTATGGAGAAATGCACAGTTACAGGAGCGTGTACATACGATCCTGCAGACAGGGGTATAACTGTATGGAGAGATAAGCAGTTTACAGAGGCGTGTACATAGCATCCTGCAGACAGGGGTATAACTGTATGGAGAGATGCACAGTTACAGGGGCGTGTACATAGCATCCTGCAGACAGGGGTATAACTGTATGGAGAGATGCACAGTTACAGGGGCGTGTACATAGCATACTGCAGACAGGGGTATAACTGTATGGAGGGAGTCATAGTTACAGGGGAATGTACATAGCATCCTGCAGACGGGTATAACTGTATGGACAGATGCACAGTTACAGGGGCGTGTACATAGCATCCTGCAGACGGGTATAACTGTATGGAGAGATAAGCAGTTACAGAGGCGTGTACATAGCATCCTGCAGACAGGGGTATAACTGTATGGAGAGATGCACAGTTACAGGGGCGTGTACATAGCATCCTGCAGACAGGGGTATAACTGTATGGAGAGATGCATAGTTACAGGGGCGTGTACATAGCATACTGCAGACAGGGGTATAACTGTATGGAGAGATGCACAGTTACAGGGGCGTGTACATAGCATCCTGCAGACAGGGGTATAACTGTATGGAGAGATGCACAGTTACAGGGGCGTGTACATAGCATCCTGCAGACAGGGGTATAACTGTATGGAGAGATGCACAGTTACAGGGGCGTGTACATAGCATCCTGCAGACAGGGGTATAACTGTATGGAGAGATGCACATTTACAGGGGCGTGTACATAGCATCCTGCAGACAGGGGTATAACTGTATGGAGGGAGTCATAGTTACAGGGGCGTGTACATAGCATCCTGCAGACAGGAGTATAACTGTATGGAGAGATGCATAGTTACAGGGGCGTGTACATAGCATACTGCAGACAGGGGTATAACTGTATGGAGAGATGCACAGTTACAGGGGCGTGTACATAGCATCCTGCAGACAGGGGTATAACTGTATGGAGAGATGCACAGTTACAGGGGCGTGTACATAGCATCCTGCAGACAGGGGTATAACTGTATGGAGAGATGCACAGTTACAGGGGCGTGTACATAGCATCCTGCAGACAGGGGTATAACTGTATGGAGAGATGCACATTTACAGGGGCGTGTACATAGCATCCTGCAGACAGGGGTATAACTGTATGGAGGGAGTCATAGTTACAGGGGCATGTACATAGCATCCTGCAGACAGGGGTATAACTGTATGGAGAGATGCACAGTTACAGGGGCGTGTACATAGCATCCTGCAGACAGGGGTATAACTGTATGGAGAGATGCACAGTTACAGGGGCGTGTACATAGCATCCTGCAGACAGGGGTATAAACGGTATAACTGTATGGAGGGAGTCATAGTTACAGGGGCATGTACATAGCATCCTGCAGACTGGTATAAATGTATGGAGATATGCACAGTTACAGTAGCGTGTACATAGCATCCTGCAGACAGGGGTATAACTGTATGGAGGGAGTCATAGTTACAGGGGCGTGTGCATAGCATCCTGCAGACGGGTATAACTGTATGGACAGATGCACAGTTACAGGGGCGTGTACATAGCATCCTGCAGACAGGGGTATAACTGTATGGAGGGAGTCATAGTTACAGGGGCGTGTACATAGCATCCTACAGACAGGGGTATAACTGTATGGAGAGATGCACAGTTACAGTAGCGTGTACATAGCATCCTGCAGACAGGGGTATAACTGTATGGAGGGAGTCATAGTTACAGGGGCATGTGCATAGCATCCTGCAGACGGGTATAACTGTATGGACAGATGCACAGTTACAGGGGCGTGTACATAGCATCCTGCAGACAGGGGTATAACTGTATGGAGAGATGCACAGTTACAGGGGCGTGTACATAGCATCCTGCAGACAGGGGTATAAACGGTATAACTGTATGGAGGGAGTCATAGTTACAGGGGCATGTACATAGCATCCTGCAGACAGGGGTATAACTGTATGGAGAGATGCACAGTTACAGTAGCGTGTACATAGCATCCTGCAGACAGGGGTATAACTGTATGGAGGGAGTCATAGTTACAGGGGCATGTACATAGCATCCTGCAGACAGGAGTATAACTGTATGGAGAGATGCATAGTTACAGGGGCGTGTACATAGCATACTGCAGACAGGGGTATAACTGTATGGAGAGATGCACAGTTACAGGGGCGTGTACATAGCATACTGCAGACAGGGGTATAACTGTATGGAGAGATGCACAGTTACAGGGGCGTGTACATAGCATACTGCAGACAGGGGTATAACTGTATGGAGAGATGCACAGTTACAGGGGCGTGTACATAGCATCCTGCAGACAGGGGTATAACTGTATGGAGAGATGCACAGTTACAGGGGCGTGTACATAGTATCCTGCAGACAGGGGTATAACTGTATGGAGAGATGCACAGTTACAGGGGCGTGTACATAGCATCCTGCAGACAGGGGTATAACTGTATGGAGAGATGCACATTTACAGGGGCGTGTACATAGCATCCTGCAGACAGGGGTATAACTGTATGGAGGGAGTCATAGTTACAGGGGCATGTACATAGCATCCTGCAGACAGGAGTATAACTGTATGGAGAGATGCATAGTTACAGGGGCGTGTACATAGCATACTGCAGACAGGGGTATAACTGTATGGAGAGAGGCACAGTTACAGGGGCGTGTACATAGCATCCTGCAGACAGGGGTATAACTGTATGGAGAGATGCACAGTTACAGGGGCGTGTACATAGCATCCTGCAGACAGGGGTATAACTGTATGGAGAGATGCACAGTTACAGGGGCGTGTACATAGCATCCTGCAGACAGGGGTATAACTGTATGGAGAGATGCACATTTACAGGGGCGTGTACATAGCATCCTGCAGACAGGGGTATAACTGTATGGAGGGAGTCATAGTTACAGGGGCATGTACATAGCATCCTGCAGACAGGGGTATAACTGTATGGAGAGATGCACAGTTACAGGGGCGTGTACATAGCATCCTGCAGACAGGGGTATAACTGTATGGAGAGATGCACAGTTACAGGGGCGTGTACATAGCATCCTGCAGACAGGGGTATAAACGGTATAACTGTATGGAGGGAGTCATAGTTACAGGGGCATGTACATAGCATCCTGCAGACTGGTATAAATGTATGGAGATATGCACAGTTACAGTAGCGTGTACATAGCATCCTGCAGACAGGGGTATAACTGTATGGAGGGAGTCATAGTTACAGGGGCGTGTGCATAGCATCCTGCAGACGGGTATAACTGTATGGACAGATGCACAGTTACAGGGGCGTGTACATAGCATCCTGCAGACAGGGGTATAACTGTATGGAGAGATGCACAGTTACAGGGGCGTGTACATAGCATCCTACAGACAGGGGTATAACTGTATGGAGAGATGCACAGTTACAGTAGCGTGTACATAGCATCCTGCAGACAGGGGTATAACTGTATGGAGGGAGTCATAGTTACAGGGGCATGTGCATAGCATCCTGCAGACGGGTATAACTGTATGGACAGATGCACAGTTACAGGGGCGTGTACATAGCATCCTGCAGACAGGGGTATAACTGTATGGAGAGATGCACAGTTACAGGGGCGTGTACATAGCATCCTGCAGACAGGGGTATAAACGGTATAACTGTATGGAGGGAGTCATAGTTACAGGGGCATGTACATAGCATCCTGCAGACAGGGGTATAACTGTATGGAGAGATGCACAGTTACAGTAGCGTGTACATAGCATCCTGCAGACAGGGGTATAACTGTATGGAGGGAGTCATAGTTACAGGGGCATGTACATAGCATCCTGCAGACAGGAGTATAACTGTATGGAGAGATGCATAGTTACAGGGGCGTGTACATAGCATACTGCAGACAGGGGTATAACTGTATGGAGAGATGCACAGTTACAGGGGCGTGTACATAGCATACTGCAGACAGGGGTATAACTGTATGGAGAGATGCACAGTTACAGGGGCGTGTACATAGCATACTGCAGACAGGGGTATAACTGTATGGAGGGAGTCATAGTTACAGGGGCGTGTGCATAGCATCCTGCAGACAGGGGTATAACTGTATGGAGAGATGCACAGTTACAGGGGCGTGTACATAGTATCCTGCAGACAGGGGTATAACTGTATGGAGAGATGCACAGTTACAGGGGCGTGTACATAGCATCCTGCAGACAGGGGTATAACTGTATGGAGAGATGCACATTTACAGGGGCGTGTACATAGCATCCTGCAGACAGGGGTATAACTGTATGGAGGGAGTCATAGTTACAGGGGCATGTACATAGCATCCTGCAGACAGGAGTATAACTGTATGGAGAGATGCATAGTTACAGGGGCGTGTACATAGCATACTGCAGACAGGGGTATAACTGTATGGAGAGAGGCACAGTTACAGGGGCGTGTACATAGCATCCTGCAGACAGGGGTATAACTGTATGGAGAGATGCACAGTTACAGGGGCGTGTACATAGCATCCTGCAGACAGGGGTATAACTGTATGGAGAGATGCACAGTTACAGGGGCGTGTACATAGCATCCTGCAGACAGGGGTATAACTGTATGGAGAGATGCACATTTACAGGGGCGTGTACATAGCATCCTGCAGACAGGGGTATAACTGTATGGAGGGAGTCATAGTTACAGGGGCATGTACATAGCATCCTGCAGACAGGGGTATAACTGTATGGAGAGATGCACAGTTACAGGGGCGTGTACATAGCATCCTGCAGACAGGGGTATAACTGTATGGAGAGATGCACAGTTACAGGGGCGTGTACATAGCATCCTGCAGACAGGGGTATAAACGGTATAACTGTATGGAGGGAGTCATAGTTACAGGGGCATGTACATAGCATCCTGCAGACTGGTATAAATGTATGGAGATATGCACAGTTACAGTAGCGTGTACATAGCATCCTGCAGACAGGGGTATAACTGTATGGAGGGAGTCATAGTTACAGGGGCGTGTGCATAGCATCCTGCAGACGGGTATAACTGTATGGACAGATGCACAGTTACAGGGGCGTGTACATAGCATCCTGCAGACAGGGGTATAACTGTATGGAGGGAGTCATAGTTACAGGGGCGTGTACATAGCATCCTACAGACAGGGGTATAACTGTATGGAGAGATGCACAGTTACAGTAGCGTGTACATAGCATCCTGCAGACAGGGGTATAACTGTATGGAGGGAGTCATAGTTACAGGGGCATGTGCATAGCATCCTGCAGACGGGTATAACTGTATGGACAGATGCACAGTTACAGGGGCGTGTACATAGCATCCTGCAGACAGGGGTATAACTGTATGGAGAGATGCACAGTTACAGGGGCGTGTACATAGCATCCTCCAGACAGGGGTATAAACGGTATAACTGTATGGAGGGAGTCATAGTTACAGGGGCATGTGCATAGCATCCTGCAGATGGGTATAACTGTATGGACAGATGCACAGTTACAGGGGCGTGTACATAGCATCCTGCAGACAGGGGTATAACTGTATGGAGAGATAAGCAGTTTACAGAGGCGTGTACATAGCATCCTGCAGACAGGGGTATAACTGTATGGAGAGATGCACAGTTACAGGGGCGTGTACATAGCATCCTGCAGACAGGGGTATAACTGTATGGAGAGATGCACAGTTACAGGGGCGTGTACATAGCATCCTGCAGACAGGGGTATAACTGTATGGAGAGATGCACAGTTACAGGGGCGTGTACATAGCATCCTGCAGACAGGGGTATAACTGTATGGAGAGATGCACAGTTACAGGGGCGTGTACATAGCATCCTGCAGACAGGGGTATAACTGTATGGAGGGAGTCAAAGTTACAGGGGGTGTGCATACCTCCCAACTGTCCCGATTTTCGCGGGACAGTCCTATTTTTTGTGACTGTCCCACCCGCGGGCCGCAGTTTCCCGCGATGGGGGTGGGGGGCCAGTTGGGAGGCTCCTGTCACTCACTTCACTGCGCTGCGCAGCGGTGAATAGATGCTGTGTACATGTGCACAGCATGTATTCACAGAGACAAGAGGGACTGGGGGCATGCCAGCAACTCACAGAGCACTGGTCATGCCCCCATAGTGATGGGAAATGGGGGCGTGGCTCACTATCGCGGCATTGCTGTGAAGCCACATCCATTTACTAAGGTCACCACCCCTTTTTCCTGGGGCAGGCGCAGCTACACAGTGCCGAAGTTTCTCTTCCTACCTCCACAAAGTTGGGAGGTATGGATGTGCATAGCATCATGGAGACAGGGGTATAACTGTATGGAGAGATGCACAGTTACAGGGGGGTGTACATAGGGGAGGTGATCACGAGACGCTGGAAACCCGACATGCAGTGAGATGCCGCCATCGGAATACCGGGGCCACAGGCTTTTCTCCCCCTGTGGGTGTCCACGACACCCATAGAGGGAGAATATAACCTGTGGCGAGCGCAGCGAGCCCGCAAGAGTCTTTCTAGCGCTTGCCCCGCTGCCGGCATACTGGTGGCCAGGATCCAGCAAAGAGCAAGAAAGGATTGCCTCTTGGTTGGCGCACTTGTGAAAAAAATCTATAGCTTTAAAATTTAACATTTAATAGTATTATTAAAAATGCCTTGAAATGTGAAAAATAAAGAACAGAAATATAAAGTGAACAATGAAATATAAAATGTCTATGATGAAAAATATTGTGCCACTTGCGAGTAAAATAATGCCTAAATATTATCTGGCAATAAAAAAATTGTTTTAGACACACACACACACACACACACACACACACACACACACACACACACACACACACACACACACACACACACACAATGTAGAGAAACACTCCGCAATCTATATGGGCGTCAGCTACTCCCCCAAGTACACAGGGGTGGTAAGTCCCTGAAGAAAATCTTTTGTATAGGAAAAGAGGACGATTCTAAGCGACCAATGGTGTTTATATTATATATAATAAAAGGATCAATACCCAATGTATAAAAAAATATATATACAATTTATTATAACAACAGGAGCATTAAAAATATGAAAAAAATTGATAAAAATACTCACATCTGACATATATTTAAGCATATAAATAAAAATGTATATAAAAATAAAAGATATATGTATATCTTATCTTAAATAGAGGTCATCTAGGGTTAGTCTAAAGCGTTTCGTGGTTCTCTGTGTTTTTTTTTAACTAGTATAGATCAATGCTGCAAGCATCTTAGGCTGCAAGCATTTTAGTTGCTAAGTATGCTAGTGCAAAGTATAATATAATCTTTGGAGATATACGGAGATGCCTCAGCTGATGTGACCTCTGCCCTCTCTTTGTCTTCCTCAGGTATTGACAATCTCTCACTGCTGCAACTTTGACATCCACCCATTACATGCTTTTTGTACTATGCTAGGTATTGACAATCTCTCACTGCTTCAACTTTGACATCCACCCATTACATGCTTTTTGTACTATGCTAGGTTTCCAGCTGCCTCTCTGCAATCTCCTCCTGGATGTCTGAACGCTCTCTAAAGCTCAACATGGACAAAACGGAACTCATCATCTTCCCCCCATCCAGAGCAACACCCCCAACCAATATTTCCATCATTGTTGACAACACCACCATCTCCCCCGTTCCCCAACTCCGCTGCCTGGGCGTCACTCTTGACTCCTCCCTCTCCTTTGCACCCCACATCCAAGCTCTGGCACAATCCTGTCGTTTCCAGCTACGCAACATTGCTCGTATCAGGCCATATCTCTCCCAGAGTGCAACTAAACTCATCATCCACTCACTGGTCATCTCACGACTTGACTACTGCAATGTCCTCCTCACTGGCCGCGCTTGCTCCCATCTTGCTCCCCTCCAATCTGTCCTGAACTCCGCAGCTAGGCTTATCTTCCTCTCCCGCCGCTCCACATCTGCCACTCCCCTTCAACAAAATCTACACTGGCTCCCATTCCCCTACAGAATGCTCTTCAAACTCCTCACCCTCACATACAAGGCCATCTCTAATTCCACTGCTCCCTACATCTCCAACCTCCTTTCCCTTCATACTCCCTCCCGCCCCCTACGGTCGACTAATGACCGTCGCCTCTCCACCGCCCTGGTCACTGCTTCCCATGCACGAGTTCAGGATTTTGCCCGTGCTGCACCCCTTCAGTGGAACGCACTCCCCCGCTCCATTAGACTCTCCCCAACCTTGCAAAGGTTCAAACGGGCACTAAAAACCCACCTATTCATCAAAGCATACCCTCCCGATACATAACCCAGTGCTGAAGCCGCGCCTCCACCCCCCTTCTCATGCTGTGAACATCTCAGCTTTGCTTGCATACTGCCATCAGGCTACCTCCCACTTGCCTGCACCTCTTGTCATCTGTCTGTCGCCCCTCCCCATTAGATTGTTAGCTCTTCAGAGCAGGGCCCTCTTTCCTCTTGTTATCTAAGCCCTCGTCTCAACACATTTCACTCACAGCTCTCCCCTACTCAACGACCATCTTTATCCTGCTAGTAAAGGCTCATCTCCGTCTATGGCCACCAGCCTCTAGTAGTACGATGATCACTCCCTCAATACTTACATCTTAGCTGTATTATGTCTTGAGAATGTGTGGTGCTCTGTTACCTGTACTCTATTTCTGTTATTTATTTACTGTATCTGTAATGCAATGTTTTGTCCCCTGTACTGTCCTTTGTACGGCACTACGAAACACATGTGGCGCCTTATAAATAAAATGTAATAATAATAATAGTAATAATTATTATACTAGAGCTTTTATTGGCTTGTACATATGTAAATACCCATAGTTATCTATGGGACTACTTTCAACAAGGAGATAACAATTATTTGCCACAGGGCCATTCGAAAGTTGCTGATAATCCAGATACAACAACCTTTATTTATATCCTTATGAGTTTGGATATTGAGAACAGTAAGATATATACTCCAATAATCGTAATACGTGATCTCAATATTTATACAGGTTGAGTATCCCTTATCCAAAACGCTTGGGACCAGAGGTATTTTGGATATCGGATTTTTCCGTATTTTGGAATAATTGCATACCATAATGAGATATCATGGTGATGGGACCTAAATCTAAGCACAGAACGCATTTATGTTACATATACACCTTATACACACAGCCTGAAGGTAATTATAGCCAATATTTTTTATAACTTTGTGCATTAAACAAAGTGTGTGTACATTCACACATTTCATTTATGTTTCATATACACCTTATACACACAGCCTGAAGGTCATTTAATACAATATTTTGAATAACTTTGTGTATTAAACAAAGTTTGTGTACATTGAGCCATCAGAAAACAAAGGTTTCACTATCTCAGTCTCACTCAAAAAAGTCCGTATTTCGGAATATTTGGATATGGGATACTCAACCTGTATCACAATATAGCCACTAAGGGGGTAATTCAGATTGCATCACTGCAGTAGCAGTGATCGCAGTCTGAATTACTTTGGGGAGGGCGCATGCGCAGCTGCCGCACTGCGAGTGCGCACTCTGGGAGCCCAGTGAGATGCTGATAGCCAATTATCTGATTGAAAGGCAGAGGCGGTCGCGGGGCGGGAGGGGGCGTGCCAACAGCGTTAGAATGCTGTTGGTGGGGCACGGTCTGGACAACGGAGCCGTGTCCGGACCACTGGGGGGGCGGCCTGCACCGGCTGCGTGATGTCACACGCAGCCGCTGCAACCCAGGACATAGCGGGCAGCTCCCTGCCAGAGCACAGGAGCTGTGCAGGTAGGAAGCTACTCGCCAGGTATAAAAGCACTGCTGCTGTGCAATGCTTTTGTACCTGTGCGGGGGCAGAGGTAGGGCCTGACATGTAGGGCTGGCTACCCCTGTGCTGGGCGTCCCCCCGCATGTTAGAGTAACTGATCGTAGATGTGCTAAATTTATCACATCTATGATCAACTCTGAATTACCCCCTAAGCGTTATAAGATATTACTTGAGTTTATTCTCAAGATACCAATTGTATCACTTATTATTGAGCATTGTGGTTCCCAGCAAATTATTAGGATTGTACATTAGGTTTACTTGGGATATAAATAAATTATCTGATAGAAGTTCCCATTTAGCGCCTATTACGTAGATATCATTATGTAGATATTAGCAAAAATTTAATGAGCATCAGCGCTCCTGAACATGAGTTTGCTAACAATGGACATATATCCTTTTAGATGCTCCGTATTATTAGACTATGGGGGTCATTCCGAGTTGATCGTAGCTGTGCTAAATTTAGCACAGCTACGATCATTCACACTGACATGCGGGGGGGGACGCCCGGCACAGGGCTAATCCGCCCCGCATGTCAGTGCCGGCCCCCCTCGCAGAAGTGAAAAGGCATCGCACAGCGGCGATGCCTTTTCACTTCACGAGTAGCTCCCGGACAGCACAGCTTTAGCGTGCCCGGCCCCCGTTCGGTCCGGCGACGCCTGCGTTGGCCGGACCAAGCCTACGAAACGGCAGCCAAACGCCGCCGTTACGACCCCTCCCGCCCAGCGATCGCTTCTGCCTGTCAATCAGGCAGAGGCGATCGCTTTCCTGCTATGGCCTTCGGCCGTCTGTCATGCGCCAGCGTAGGACGGCGCCGGCGCATGCGCAGCAGGGACCCGTTCACTCTGCTGCGTTAAAACGCAGCGAACAAACGGGTCAGAATGACCCCCTATATGCCATGTATAACGCAGACAATAATTTAGGAGCTTTATCATTGGTATACATATGGTAACAGTGGTTAGATTCTTGCTTATCTTATGGCTAAATAATAATGTTGTAAGTCACATCCACTGTGCAAGTCTATCTCTTCAAATACAATTGTCTAGGGTGGTCATTCCGAGTTGTTCGCTCGCTAGCTGCTTTTAGCAGCATTGCACACGCTAGGCCGCCGCCCTCTGGGAGTGTATCTTAGCTTAGCAGAATAACGAACGAAAAATTAGCAGAATTGCCACTAAATAATTTGCTGCAGTTTCTGAGTAGCTCCAGACCTACTCCTAGATTGCGATCAGCTCAGTCCGTTTAGTTCCTGGTTTGACGTCACAAACACGCCCTGCGTTCGGCCAGCCACTCCCCCGTTTCTCCAGACACTCCTGTGTTTTTCCCTGACACGCCTGCGTTTTTTAGCACACTCCCGGAAAACGCTCAGTTACCACCCAGAAACACCCACTTCCTGTCAATCACTCACCGATCAGCAGTGCGACTGAAAAGCACAGCACGAACAACAGCAAATCTACTAAGTTTTGTGTTAAATAACTTAGCGCATGCGTGCTGCGTACCATGTGCACGCGCATTTTCCACCTAATCGCTGCGTTGTGAAAAACGGCAACGAGCGAACAACTCGGAATGACCACCCTATAGATGAGAGGATATAAGATGAAACTCTGCTGGCTCTGATGATGGGCAGTTCAACTATTGCACAGACGAAATCATTTCCATATATCCCTAATACATTCTGTATCCTCCTAACTACTATAAATACTCAGCAATACCGGTAGTAAATAGGATTAGTATTTGAGGTAAATGTCCAAAAATGTAACTGAATCATGAGCTTGTTGCAGTAGTTACATAGAGGGTGATTCAGATCTGATCGCTGCTGTGTGTTTTCGCACAGCGGACGATCAGGTAGTAACTGCGCATGAGTATGCAGCGCAATGCGCACACGTGTTATACAACAACAACGGGCATCGCCAGTCAGCAACGAGATGGTGCGAATAATCTCATTGCACGGGCGTTCGCAAAGTGATTGACAGGAGGAGGCCGTTTGTGGGTGGCAGCTGAGCGTTTACAGGAAGAGTCCGGAAAAACGCAGGCGTGTCCAAGTGTTTTCAGGGAAGGTGTGTGACGTCAGCTCCGGCCCCGATCAGCCTGTTCTCATCGCACTGGAGGAGTAAGTCCTAGGTTGTGCACACACTGCACAAAGTGTATTTTTTTGCTCCGCGTACACATGTGATCGCACACTTGCGAATTTACACTCCCCCTGGAGGCGGTGACTATCTGATCACAGGACAGCAACATAGCAGCTCAGCGATCAGGTCTGAAATTGAATCACCCCCATAGTTCTAGTGTGAATTAGCAATGAAGTAACAGAGATACTAAACAAAGTTGCCATGTAGTTACAAGCTCAATCTTCATAAACTTGTGCTATAGTGCCACATAGAATGGTTTTATGGTACGTTTATTGCTGTGAACAACTGTCATTTTCTATTTGGAGTATCTCAGTAGAATGATAATGTTATATTTTAACATTATAAACTGGGACTGTAGTGTAAATAACCCAGTAAAATAAGTTCTATAATTTGACACTGTTCCTGCACTTCTCATCAAAGCCTGATACTAGTCTCACAAAACAGATACTCTACAGGTTTGTTGCTATGTAATTACATTAATACATTCATATTGGCATCAATGCTCTATCTTCGGCTACAAATTGGATTCAACAGCTTCACTCCTGCATATATTCTATATTCAAAGTTAGCTGGCAGTATATATTTGTGTGTGGCATTAATATACTGTCACAGAGATAATGCCCCTGAAGAGACCATGCATTTCAAAAACTGCCAGTAACTATATCACTTAGTATCAGCCCATAATAACTGCTCTATTTATCAGTAGGCAATTGGTTCATGTGGTATTCAGAACTTATACTTTGGGTGTTACATAAAGAATAATATATTGCAACATTGTAACATTAAACACTGAACGGGAGGGCATCCTGGCACCGCCATGAAGTGCCTACGTGCATGTTTCACATCTGTTTTGTCAAGGCCGGGTTTATGACAGACAGGATCCCGTCCGCCGGTAACACATATATTCCATACATAGCATCATGGAGACAGCCGTGTAACTGTATGGAGGGAGGCACAGTTATACTGGGGTATACATAGCATCCTGGAGGCCAAATCTTCCAAGCTCCAGAATACACAGCTTTCCAGAGCTTGGACCCGGTCGGTAATACCATCTTCATATGGTGTTAGTTGTTGTGGACTATGGGCTACAGTCCGCAAGTTACTCTCCAGCACTCTCCACTTCCACATACCGGATCAGCACACCGTACATAAGCAGTGGTGCGCCAAGCTCCCGAATGAGAAATTAAGTGGTTGCATTATCGATTACTTCGTTCACTTCTAGCCTCTGTCCATGCGGGTGTTTTTAATACACCCGGGTAATCATTACTTCCCTATTTCAGCGAATAACACAAATAAGAAATTATAACTACCGGGTCTCTGACCCAATAATTAATAAATATGCTCATTAGTCTCCTTGCGGCAATCTCCATTCTGATGCTGCTAATTGTTGTGTTAGATAATACCTTTATTCCCTGCGAGATCCCTTCTGTCAAAATCATATACCGTATGTGTGATAATACAATAGCCTGGGGTTATGATATGTAGCACAGTTATGTAAGCAATCGTTTAGGGGTACAATGCATTTAAATTGTACAGAGATGTAACCATCATGTGTTTATTTTAAAAATGTCTGTGTTTGAGTTCACTAACCTTAAGACAGGCGCCATGACACAAGTGTTGCAACCACACGCATTGTCATCATGATTCATTCCTAGGTTGTGTCCCATTTCATGTGCAACTGTTGCACCCACAGTAATATAATCCTTACTGTGATCCTGAGGACATATAATGGGATGATTTAACATGAACTCCAATCTCTTGGTCTCTGTTTCTCTTGCATGTTGGACAGATTACATTAAATATAATCACATCAGCTCTCTTAAAAATGTATTCACAGGTGTAACGAGAATGTGGTTATCCACAGCTGTATGTATATGAGGAGGATGGGAAGGAGGTGGTCATTCCGAGTTGTTCGCTCATTGCTGATTTTCGCTATGCTGCGATTTGTTGCTAAATGCGCATGCGCATGGTACGCAGCGCGCATGCGCTTAGTTATTTAACTAAAAACTTAGCAGTTTTGCTGTTGTTTGTGCAGCGCTTTTCAGTCGCACTGCTGATCGGTGAGTGATTGACAGGAAAGGGGCGTTTCTGGGTGGTAACTGAGCGTTTTCCGGGAGTGTGCTAAAAAACGCAGGCGTGTCAGGCAAAAACGCAGGAGTGTCTGGAGAAACGGGGGGAGTGACTGGCCGAACGCAGGGCGTGTTTGTGATGTCAAACCAGGAACTAAATGGACTGAGGTGATTGCAATGTAGGAGTAGGTCTGGAGCTACTCAGAAACTGCTTGAAAATTTTTAGTAGCAGTTTTGCTAATCTTTCCTTCGCAATTCTGCTAAGCTAAGATACACTCCCAGAGGGCGGCGGCCTAGCGTTTGCAATGCTGCTAAAAGCAGCTAGCGAGCGAACAACTCGGAATGACCACCGGAATCTATTATTATTCATTAGTATTATTTATTTATATGGTGCCACAAGGGGTCCACAGCACCTTACAGGGCACATAGAAGCAGAATGAACAAAACAAGTAAATAGTGACTTACAGTGCAGAACATTGCAGGACATGTACATGGTTTATAAACACTGCTGCAGCAGCCGTCCTCATACAAACAATGAGCAGCAGGGCCGCCAAATCCCAACGTTTGTTAGCAGTTGGGAGGAGATGATGGTATAAGTGAGGGAAGGAAAAGAACAACCTGTCCGTCCAGGTTGGCATCACTTTGCTGTCCTTAAAAAGTAATTCCTATAATTATTTGTTTTAAAGGGGGCTTGGTCACACCTCCAGTGATTAGGCCACGCTCCCTTCATTACTGGGACCTGGGAAAGCTCCCCACAGCAATGCTTGTGAGACCTTACAATCTAAAGGGGAGTGGGGGACAGACAGGGGTGACAAAGAGGGTCCAAGTCATCCTTCCATAGGCAAACACAGGGGGGTTTCCAGCTGCCTGTAAACCCCCCTTCCCCACAGCCTGGCCAGTTACCACTACAAGCAGTATGCCCACATGGCCAGTGGCAGTAGATTTTCCTACATGTCTGCTGTTTGTGTGTCTGTGGATCCGAGTGCTCAATCATCGCAGTATTTCAGTCTGAACTCTGAAATACTGTATTCCATAAACAGGTTCAGACTATAGCTTGTCACATGCTAATTATGCATCCTTCATGGGCTGGCAACAATTGCTTTAAAATCAAACATTTGGAAACAGCCTCCAGAAATCATGCGTTTGCCCCTGCCTTTAGTGTTATATGCCTTACCTGGTTAACTCCTGAGGAATGGGTACGACTGCAGAGGGTAGCGATCCAGGCCAGACCAACTGTGGTACCATCAAAGTCAATGTCACTGCAAGACACAAAAACAGAAACAATACGAATACAATATATATTTATTAATTGTATTAAGTATTAACATTATGACATTTTCTCAAATAATTATTACAGGTTGAGTATCCCATATCCAAATATTCCGAAATACGGAATATTCCGAAATGCGGACTTTTTTGAGTGAGAGTGAGATAGTGAAACCTTTGTTTTTCGATGGCTCAATGTACACAAACTTTGTTTAATACACAAAGTTATTAAAAATATTATATTAAATGACCTTCAGGCTGTGTGTACAAGGTGTATATGTAACATAAATGCATTCTGTGCTTAGATTTAGGTCCCATCACCATGATATCTCATTATGGTATGTAATTATTCCAAAATACGGAAAAATCCCATATCCAAAATACCTCTGGTCCCAAGCATTTTGGATAAGGGATACTCAACCTGTATTATTATAATTTATCACTGCACCTGCAAAAGTATCTAATATTCCCATTAACATCCCTGGCCACCATACAGTATATTAGGGACCAACTGAGAGACAGACACCCCAAACACAAAGCTTTATATTGTAACCAATGCAGTATAGGGTTGTATAATGCACAGCACTGACCTTTAAATCGCTGTCTCATCTTTTTGTAAACTTTCTAAATGTTACTAATTTTGCTGATTTGTATGTCACCATTAAACTGTTATAGGTAAGTAAAATAAAGGTTATGTTTGAAATGGTGCACCATGGGGGTGATTCCGAGTTGTTCGCTCGCTAGCTGCTTTTAGCAGCATTGCACACGCTAAGCCGCCGCCCTCTGGGAGTGTATCTTAGCTTAGCAGAATAGCGAATGAAAGATTAGCAGAATTGCGAATAGAAATTTCTTAGCAGTGTCTGAGTAGCTCCAGACCTACTCACAGATTGCGATCAGTTCAGTCAGTTTCGTTCCTGGTTTGACATCACACACACACCCAGCGTTCGGCCAGCCACTCCCCCGTTTCTCCAGACACTGCCGCATTTTTCCCTGACACGCCAGCGTTTTTCCGCACACTCCCAGAAAACGGCTAGTTTCCGCCCAGAAACACCCACTTCCTGTCAATCACACTCCGATCACTTCAACGATGAAAAATCTTCGTTCGGGCGTGAGTAAATCTACTAAGTTTTGTGTTAAAATACTAACCGCATGCGCACTGCGAACCATGCGCATACGCATTTTTGCTTTAATCGCTCCGTTGCGAAAATCGTCAACGAGCGAACAACTCGGAATGACTCCCCATGTCCATATAACCTGGTTTCCCTCTTCTTAGTCATATAAGAATAGACGGACTAACACATCTATTTATCTATAACAATAACTCTTCCATCCTGAGTATCAGAGCGGCAGAGGTCCAATAGTGAGGATCTGCCACTGCGCTGATTCTCCACGTGTGCGACCAATCAGTGCTCTTAAAACGTTACAAATTATGTGTAGGATTACAAAATGATTATACTCTTAGCAGCAGATTTAGCTGTTAGAGAACCGCCAGTGGGAGATGGGCATTATCTTATAACAGGTGGATACAGATGTATCCACATTTATCTTGACGGTTAATAGGATTAACTGTGACTGGCCAGTCAGACTTAATCCCCTGCTGTAATTACTTAATCCCCTGCTGTATTGTTCTCTGTATTGTATTGCAGTTGAGAACAATACCTGAAGGGTTTATGCTAATAAATCATGTTTTGACTAGGCACAGAAAACTACTCAAGATAACGGTGGATACATCTGTATCTCCATTTCAATGAATTTTGCTGCCTCCCTGATCTTGCTATCTGCACAAGCCCTGGTGTGTTAATAAGAAAAATTCATTTGTCTGAGGATCTGGTTCTCAGGAGAGTCTTACGTTAGGAACTGAGCGTTGTCATGATCTTTCCTGGGTAGCAGTATCTCCGTCCTCCACTTAGAAAAGAGGTCTAGATTGCTTGAAGGTGATGAAACTACCTGAAATTGGTCTCTTGTGTCCCAGATTTCCATTCCGATCAAAGCCACAAAAGTATTTATTTGCTTATACACCTGTCAATGAGATTGGACAGAATGAGGGCAGTCTACTACTGCAAATCCCACATTTTTTAGAGTCTACAAAGACTAAAATATTGTTCTTTTTAAGATATAAAAAGTTTGGGAATACATCTGGCAGGATAAAACGGATAACTTTATTTATAGCAATTGAGCTAGAGGTACCCTCTTGTCTTCAGCCAGTACAGGAGGGTGGCACTTGATTGGTTAAGAATAAAATCATATTTCCAGCCTGATTCAGACCTGATAGCAGCAGCAAATTTGTTAGCTACTGGACAAAACCACGTGCACTCGGGGGGGGGGGGGGGGGGCAGATATAACATGTGCAGAGGGAGTTAGATCTGGGTGGGTTACTTTGTTTCTGTGCAGGGTAAATACTGGCTGCTTCATTTTTACACACCACTCCCAAATCTAACTCTCTGCACATGTTATATCTGTCCCCCCTGCAGTGCACATGGTTTTGTACATTAGCTAACAAATTTGCTGCTGCGATCAGGTCTGAATTACGCCCTAAATTAATTATCTGGAGCTACGGGTATTTTTTAGTTTGGCATCACAAAGTAAATCAAACTCCTGTTTTTGTTTTCTGAAATCTGATAAAAACAGAAGCAGTGTTATTTCATGAAATAAAGATGTCAGGAATCACACTCCCTTCCCAACCCACATTTACATACTAAAACAGAGAACATATCAAACAGGACTAGTGCCTACATGGGGCACCATAGAGCTGTGGGCACTTCCAGGTACATTACCCAGGAGGTCAGTGTTAGTATATAGTGAGCTCTGTGCCTGTCTCCTTTTACAATAGGATCCAATGGGCGCATCCCCTAGTGTTTGTTTCCTAGTGCCAGTGTCTCTCGGAGGTGGAGTTTAGTGTATACTCTGATCCTCTATCTTAGTGACAGTGCCTGTAGAGCTGAGACCGGGAGCGGAGCTCAATGTGTGAACAGAGTGAGAGACTTACAGTGTTCTTGCATGTATCGCGCCTCCGGAGCTCTCATAGAGCCGGGCGGCGCACCTCCTTCACAGCGGGAGTCAGACTGCACGGCCACGCAGTCCTCCATCCCTTTACCACTGCAGACATCCCCTGCTGATATACCACAGCCACACGAACAGACTGATAAGTACCGCTACCATTGCTGTGTAACCTTGTCTGATATACAGTAAGAGGCTAAATTGCCTATACCAAAAATACATCCAAGTCACCTGTGTGTTTACTGAATAAACCTGCATTACTGTTCAAACTCATTAAGTGTGTGGACTAACGTCACTGCACCAGGCACCACAATACTCTGCCAACAGGTTATGGGACCAGACCCGCATGCCTGAAGATTAACCCCTGAGTATTTTGAGTAATAACACAGATAAAGTTTAAAGTGACATTTTATTCAAGTGCAGAGAAGATGTATAACACAGGACACAGTATGAACTTTGCTAAGCTGAAAGGTTCAGAGAACTATGCTACATGAAAGTTTGCCATGCAGCTTAAGCAGGAAAAGTTGTGGAAGGTCACAATAGACCCAGGAGCAGGTCCAAACCCAGATGATGTAGACAGAGCCATCGGGACGATAGGTTTAGCTGTGGAGCAGCATGTCTATTCAATAATCAGTGGGAAAGTGTCAGATAAGCACATGTGGACAGCCCTGCAAAATGTGTATGAAGACAAAGGTCTAATGAGAAGGATAAGTTTGAGATGCAGGTTATATGGAACGAAACTGAGTGCCTGCAAAGACATGAACAATTATATTGATAAGTTATTGTCGATAGCCCAGTAGTTGGCATCTGTTGGGGGGAAAGGTGGACGAGGAAGAATTGAAAATGGCTATGTTGCAGAATCTGAAGCCAGAGTTTGACTTTTTGGTGGTTGCTTTAGAGTCAAATGATACTAAGCTGACAACAGAGATTGTAAGGGCCAAGCTACTACAGTTCCAAGAACATATTCCTGTCGAGAAACATAGCTGAGGGTTCTGCCTTGATCACAAAGGGCACAAAGTCTAAAAAGTACAAGTTCAAGTGTTTTGTATGTCACAAGATAGTACATAAAGCTTCAGAATGTAGGATGAAAAATTCCAGTGGTGCGCAGAAGCAGCGTGACAAGCCAAACGAGTCAGCACTGAATGTAGCAGATAGTCACAGGAAGGATTACTGGTACATGGACTCGGGGGCCACTAGGCATTTCAGTTGCAATAAGCATTAGTTCTTTAACACGTGTGTTCCCACTACAGTTATAGGGATTGGAAACAAAGTCCTTACTGCATCACAAGCTGGGACAATCACAGTGCATTTAAGAATTCGAGGAGAAACATTTGTTGTTACAGATATCAAAGATGTATTGTTCGTGACAGATTTGGGAAGTAATCTCATTGCTATCAGCGTCCTAGACAAGAAGGGTTACAGAGTCCAATTTGAGAAGGGCAACTGTATGATGCAAAATAAATGAGGGACTGCTATTGCTTCAGCAACCCGGTGTAACCAACTATATGTCCTGGACACTGAGGTGTATAATGCAATGATGGCTACTGATGCAAAGCAATCAATGGAGCTGTGGCACAAACACTTGGGTTATCTAGGATATGACAACATACAGAAACTGCTAGATGGAATGGTAACAGGGATCATCGTGAGCAATGCTGAAAGACCCATGTGTGAGAGTTGCACAAAAGGCAAGCAAACTCGCAACCCATTTCCATTGTCAGTTAGTAGAGCAGATACACAGCTAGCTCCAGTGCACACAGACGTATGCGGTCCAATGGAGGTAGAATCAATCAGTGGCTACAGGTATTTCATGACTCTCATTGATGATGCCACAAGAATGACACATATGTAATTCATTAAAGAAAAGAGTGAAGTTATTAGCAAAATTGTGGAATACAAAAACCTGGTGGAGACTCAGATGGGTCTGAAACTAAAGATCCTGAGATCAGACAACGGTGGGGAGTATGATAACAAAGTCTTAGCCATACACCTTAGAAAATATGGCATAAAGCCTCAGCTAACAATTGCCTACACACTGGAACAGAATGGCGCAAGTGAGCGGGCAAACTGCACAATTGTTGAAAAAGCACAAACTATGCTAAGTGACGCTGGCCTGGAAAAAAATTTTTGGGCAGAAGCAGTATCTACTGCAGTATTAAAGAATCGTGCACCTCCAGTAGCTGTTAAAGGTAAAATGCCATTGGAGGCATAAGATTAAAGCGCATATAGGTGTATACTCTGATCCTCCATCTTAGTGACATTGCGTGTAGAGCTGAGACTGGGAGCGGAGCTCAATGTGTGGACAGAGGAGGTCATTCCGACCCGATCGCACGCTGCACTTCCTCGCAGCTGTGCGATCAGGTTGGAACTGCGCATGCGTGGCAGCTGCATTGTGCAGGCGCGTCGTTGCCCGGCGACGCCCGTTGCCGGGCAGCGACGCTGCGAACGAAGAAAGCG
The DNA here is from genome assembly GCF_028390025.1 of Pseudophryne corroboree. Classification (NCBI taxonomy): domain Eukaryota; kingdom Metazoa; phylum Chordata; class Amphibia; order Anura; family Myobatrachidae; genus Pseudophryne; species Pseudophryne corroboree. The sequence goes on along the minus strand of NC_086449.1, from coordinate 134,307,315 downwards.
GTCGCAGCAGCGACCGCAAGAAGATTGACAGGAGGAAGGCGGAACCGGGCGGCAACTCACCGTTTTCGGGGAGTGGACAGGGCCGTCTTAACAGCAGTGTGGGCCCCTGGGCACAACAATGCACTGGGGCCCCTACCGATCCTCCAGCGGTAGGGGTTGGGGGTGCTATCAGCGGCAGCTTTGATGTCCCGTGGGCGGCAGGGGGTGTTCTATCTGTCGCTCAGCATGTACTGTAGGACCTGGAGCAGTGATTTCTGTTAATTAATCCTTTACTGCACAGATGGGTCAGAAGTGAGAACACTAAACTGTAGAAGGTGGCATTGGGCTGAATGAAGGGTCCCTGGTACATAACTTCCAGGATGGTAGGGGGTTTTTAATGTGCAGGGGAGGGGTGGATAGTGGAGTTGGCTTAATATTCATCATTTTCCGGTGGGAGGACAGCTTACTTGACTGCAGATATCTCCAGTACCTGGAAATAGATTTCTTAGCTTTCAATGGGATAAAAACACTAGAGAGTCTCACCTTTCAGGAGGTACTGGGGACTTGGGGATCAGAGTTCAGGAGCCAGAGCAATCCACCAATGAAAATATAAAACTGTATACCAGGCGTGTGGAGCTGGAGCAGGGACCAGCTGCTGGAAGGCTGATATCTCTGGTTCTGGGCATAGTAGAGATAAGCTGCCAGTGTCCACCAAAAGGGGAGAGTCCCAGCTTTTGGAGTATGCCATCAGAAAAACTGTAAGTCAAACAGAATCTGAGATATCTGGCTGGGTAGAGCAATTAACAGGCTTGGATGGAGACCACTGCTTTGAAGTCGGATATCTCTGGTTCCCCTGGCCCGATTTTCAAAAATCTGGTACCCCTGGAAAGAGGGGACCCTCAGCTATCAGCCTAGCGCCCTTATACTCCTGGGGCCCTTGAGCAAGAGCCCATTGAGCCCATACGGAAAGACGGCCCTGGGAGTGGAGAGTCCAGCGCAGGTGTATCCAGGTGTTTGGAGGGTGGATGTCTGACATCAGTTCCGGGACCTGCAACGCTGGATCGATCGCACAGGGTAAGTACCTCTTACCCTGGTCTTCTTTTACACAAAACTTTTTTGCATAGCAGGGCTGCACAAGTATTCGCAGCCCTGCTATGCAGAAATACACTCCCCCATAGGCGGCGTTTAGTTGATCGCACGGGTAGCAAAAAGTTGCAACGTGCGATCAACTCGGAATGACCCCCAGAGTGAGAGAATTACAATGTTCTTGCATGTACCGCGCCTCCGGAGCTATCACAGAGCCGGGCGGCGCACCTCCTTCACAGCGGGAGTCAGACTGCACGGCCGTGCAGTCCTCCATACCTTTACCACCAGAGACATACCCTGCTGATATACCGCAGCCACACGAACAGACTGATAAGTACCGCTACCATTGCTGTGTTACCTTGTCTGATATAAGAGGCTGAATTGTCTATACTAATAATTCATCCAAGTCACCTGTGTGTTTACTGAATAAATCTGCATTACTGTTTAAACTCATTAAGTGTGTGGACTAACGTCACTGCACCAGGCACCGCAATACTCTGCCAACAGTCAGCTGGTCAGTGAGAGGTAGGGGGTGTATATAACATGTTGCGGCTCCTCTATAAAACTGATTACTTACTATTTCTACTACTTGCAACAACCACCACAGCCGGCCTCACTGTGTATGACTAAACATTTAAATCTGATAAGAGAAATTCAGCGAATCAGAACTAGGGTAGATTACACTTCTCCTATTAAGGTCATTGGTTGACCTCCAAGCTGTGTATGGCGGAGTTGGACCATACCACCCATCAAACACGGTGGCATTATCTAGTGGTAAAGCCTCTCCTTTCTGAAAAGGTCATCAAAACCACTGCCATTCTATTTAGCTTGCCATATTAAGGATGCTTACATGTACACTATTTCCCCACAGACATAATACTCCATCAGTAAACGTGGATTCACTCCATTCCAGCCCCCCTCCCCCACCCCTCACCTTGCTCATGCACAGAGAAGCAGGAGAGACCTCAGGGGCCTATGGAGTGCACCCGCCTGGCACCTCTATACCTCTGAGCTCCATAGTGGCCACACCCACTGGAATGACATTAGTTCTGCCATAGCATCCCCTCAATGATAAGGACAGCATACACTGCATCAGTGCATTAACTCACCTGGTTAACAAAATTAACAATCCCAAATATCCTTTTCTTGATCTCTTCTTTATTTCGTTTATACTTAATGAACTGGAAGTAAGAAGACTCTGCTTAGTAACGACAACATGACTCAGGCACATCCAAACAAGAATACAGATCTATAAATAGTATTCTGCATGCGTTTTGCATATGCCGCGCAGTAATACAAACAGACTGGTTCATGGACCTCCGAGCATTATTCATATGGGGCAAGTCAGATCCAGGTGATGTTACATCACACAACCACATGTGATGTACAGATGATGTGCTCACATGACCCCTACATCCTGTATTGTAGTAGCCCACTATCCACTATCACCCGGCATTGAATTGTCCCCACAGATTTCAAAATAAACAGCATGAGTTATAACCAATTGTACTCGGAACTTCCCATGGGCCCCATAAGGTTACAGAGTGGGAGAATCATACAATACTGCTATAGAGTTCTTGGGTTGCACTTTAGTGCATACAATTACCCATCATCCCTTACTAATGACCATAAAATAAAAATACATTTAATTCAATATGCTGCCAAATAAATTGAAAACAACATATAATAGTCATACTTTGAAATTGAAAGAGCTACTTCCAGTGAGGCCACCAACATAGGAAACCGCAGAGGTGTTAATAATTTCATTATAGATGTGCAGGGAGAACAGGAATATTATATAGTGCCGCTTAAATGTATACCATATATAAATAGTCTATATTCATACCATATATGATACATGTGCTGCGAATAATAAGCTCTTACCATGGAATAATCGGCCACCATATAGAGCTGGATATATTTTTTCGCTTTCATGAATTCCTGTCTCTGGAGCAAAAGAGGAGAAGGATATTACACAGAAGCACGAGCTTAAATTATTTAAAAAAAAAACATTTTTACACATTATTTATAATTTATTTATCATTTAAATATGGTTTTTTTCTATTAGTTTATATGACATATTAGGTTATCTCTGTTTGCTTTCAATCTTATCTGGTGGCTCTAGCTAGTAAATGTTGTTTTGTTCTGATGTCTATAGTGAGGCTTTCATAGCAGAAAAATACGCAACTTCGTCAGATGAAATGTGTAAGGGGAGTGGCCTCCTGCTTTTGAAAGCTCCTGTATACTGGCTCTACCAAGGGGGATCGTATGCTCACTGGATAGGTCTGATACCTGCTAAGCCGATCATTGTCTGGCCTGGAGACCATAATTATGTGACATACTATTCCTGATTTCGCCTATGGTACGAAAGTAAGATGCACTGGCCATTTTATACTGTTTATAAATGTATTCTACACCCACCATATGCTACCTGCTGACGCACTTCTGGGTAGTATATTTTGGGCAGAGTCTTATAGTTCAGTGGTGGTTGGATGGGGGACTTAATATGGGGTTTACGTTTGTTTTGTCACTTGCATACCTCCCAACATGACCCTCTCCAGAAGAATGCTCTGCTCCTGCACTTCCCTCTTAATTTATAATTGCCATCACCTGTGGTGAAACACTTTTCTTATCCATTAACCTGTTCAACACAGGTGCCGGCAATCATAAATTAAGAGAAAAGTCCAGCAGCAGAGCATTGTGTCCCTCCTGGACATGTTGTGAGCTATTTTTTGGATCATTGTCCATGAGTGCCGTTTATTGATGTTGGAAGATTACATCATTCACAGTCATATCGGCTTTGAACGCTCAACACTAGCAAAGTTGCATGGGACCTAATGGCTCACTTGCACCAGGCATCCTGCGCTGTGTACGGTATAGAGGCTAGATGTATGAGAACACATCTGTAGATAGATAGATAGATAGATAGATAGATAGATAGATAGATAGATAGATAGATAGATACAGTGCCAGCGCTACACGCTCAGCAGAGCCTACAAAGCAGGGAGGCGCGAGCTTTAGAGGCGCACTCCCTGCTCTGCAACTCCGCTGTATTCCGCAGCTGCTGCCGGCTGCTCCTGTCAAATGGTATGACAGGCAGCAGTGGCAACAGCAGCGTCTAGCATGGCTTCCTATCTCCAGCAGTGTCCCAGGTCAGTCATACAATCTACACGCGCTAGCCGCGATAGGAGAGAAATCAGCTACTCTACTTCAGTTTCTGGAGCTACAGGGACCAGCCATGCCTCTTCACCGCTCAGTAAGTGTGGAAGTTAGGCACCCTATCACACCCAAAACAGCTCATGGAAGGGAAAAGGTGGTGTTGGGAGGAACATGAGCACCTGCTGAATGTTTTCGCACTAGACCATCAGGGAAAATGGAGTTACAAGAAAATTTTAAATTAACTCTGCTGATTTTAAAAGCAATTTAATTTGCATAAATAAAACCATACAAACATTATATATATATATATATATATATATATTTATTAGTGATGAGCGGGTTCGGTTCGTCGGAATCCGAACCCCCCGAACTTCACCCATTTTACACGGGTCCGAGGCAGACTCGGATCCTCCCGCCTTGCTCGGTTAATCCGAGCGCGCCCGAACGTCATCATCCCGCGGTCGGATTCTCGCGAGATTCGTATTCTATATAAGGAGCCGCGCGTCGCCTCCATTTTTCACTCATGCATTGGAGATGATCGTGAGAGGACGTTGCTGGCGTCCTCTCAGTTCTATGTTCAGGGGGCTGCAAATATCTGTGCTCAGTGTGCTGCAAATATCTGTGCTCAGTGTGCTGCAAAGATCTGTGCTCAGTGTGCTGCAAATATCTACGTTCTCTGCCTGAAAAATGTTCCATATCTGTGCTCAGTGTGCTGCAAATATCTGTGCTAACGCTGCTTTATTGTGGGGACTGGGGACCACCAGTATTATATAGGAGTAGTACAGTGCAGAGTTTTGCTGACCAGTGACCAGTGACCACCAGTATTATACGTTCTCTGCCTGAAAAATGCTCCATATCTGTGCTCAGTGTGCTGCAAATATCTGTGCTCACGCTGCTTTATTGTGGGGACTGGGGACCACCAGTATTATATAGGAGTAGTACAGTGCAGAGTTTTGCTGACCAGTGACCAGTGACCACCAGTATTATATGTTCTCTGCCTGAAAAACGCTCCATATCTGTGCTGCATTGTAGTATATATAGTAGGAGTACAGTGCATAATTTTGCTGACCACCAGTATATAATATATAGCAGTACGGTACAGTAGGCCACTGCTCTACCTACCTCTGTGTCGTCAAGTATACTATCCATTCATACCTGTGGTGCATTTCAGTTTTGCACAGTTTGCTGACCACCAGTATATAATATGTAGCAGTACGGTACAGAAGGCCACTGCTCTACCTACCTCTGTGTCGTCAAGTATACTATTATCCATCCATACCTGTGGTGCATTTCAGTTTTGCACAGTTTGCTGACCACCAGTATATAATATATAGCAGTACGTTACAGTAGGCCACTGCTCTACCTACCTCTGTGTCGTCAAGTATACTATCCATCCATACCTGTGGTGCATTTCAGTTTTGCACAGTTTGCTGACCACCAGTATATAATATATAGCAGTACGGTACAGAAGGCCACTGCTCTACCTACCTCTGTGTCGTCAAGTATACTATTATCCATCCATACCTGTGGTGCATTTCAGTTTTGCACAGTTTGCTGACCACCAGTATATAATATATAGCAGTACGGTACAGTAGGCCACTGCTCTACCTACCTCTGTGTCGTCAAGTATACTATCCATCCATACCTGTGGTGCATTTAAGTTGTGCGCAGTATATATATAGTAGTAGGACAGTGCATTGCCACTCCTAGATGGGCCAGGTGTTTGTGTCGGCCACTTGGGTCGCTTAGCTTAGTCACACAGCTACCTCATTGCACCTCTTTTTTTCTTTGCATCATGTGCTGTTTGGGGACTATTTTTTTGAAGTGCCATCCTGTCTGACACTGCAGTGCCACTCCTAGATGGGCCAGGTGTTTGTGTCGGCCACTTGGGTCGCTTATCTTAGCCATCCAGCGACCTTGGTGCACCTATTTTTTTCTTTGCATCATGTGCTGTTTGGGGACTATTTTTTAAATCTGCCATCCTGTCTGACACTGCAGTGCCACTCCTAGATGGGCCAGGTGTTTGTGTCGGCCACTTGGGTCGCTTAGCTTAGTCACACAGCTACCTCATTGCGCCTCTTTTTTTCTTTGCATCATGTGCTGTTTGGGGACTATTTTTTTGAAGTGCCATCCTGTCTGACACTGCAGTGCCACTCCTAGATGGGCCAGGTGTTTGTGTCGGCCACTTGGGTCGCTTAGCTTAGTCACACAGCTACCTCATTGCACCTCTTTTTTTCTTTGCATCATGTGCTGTTTGGGGACTATTTTTTTGAAGTGCCATCCTGTCTGACACTGCAGTGCCACTCCTAGATGGGCCAGGTGTTTGTGTCGGCCACTTGGGTCGCTTAGCTTAGCCATCCAGCGACCTCTGTGCAAATTTTAGGACTAAAAATGATATTGTGAGGTGTGAGGTGTTCAGAATAGACTGGAAATGAGTGGAAATTATGGTTATTGAGGTTAATAATACTATGGGATCAAAATGACCCCCAAATTCTATGATTTAAGCTGCTTTTGAGGTTTTTTTGTAAAAAAACACCCGAATCCAAAACACACCCGAATCTGACAAAAAAATTTCAGGGAGGTTTTGCCAAAACGCGTCCGAATCCAAAACACGGCCGCGGAACCGAATCCAAAACCAAAACACAAAACCCGAAAAATTTCCGGTGCACATCACTAATATATATATATATATATATATATATAGTGCAGACGACCCGGCACTCCTCGCGCTCCCCAGCGTCACGCTTATGCTCCCGTGCCCTCACCTCCTAGGACCTGGATCCCATAAATGGCAATGCAAATAAGTGCGGCACTGGGAGACTTGCAACTGAAGGTGAAAAAAACGTGTCTTTTATTGTAGACACGTTTTTTTCACCTTCAGTTGCAAGTCTCCCAGTGCCGCACTTATTTGCATTGCTATATATATATATATATATATATATATATATGGAAAAAGAAATTGGAGGTGTGGCGCAAACCGGGTTTAAATGGAGAATGTCTGTGAAACTACAAGTCCAAGTCCAGATTGTTAGATCCAAATTAGAACAGGTAAAGTCTCCAAATAATCTGGCTGCACACTGCCGTTTAGATCACCTGTCGTCCACCCCGTTCTCCCGTCTCCCAACGGGGAAAGATTATGTCTAGAGAAGATAGAATAATGGGGGGCGCCAATAGTGCATTAAAAGATGACAATTTATTGACACATCATAAAACACAGGTCTAAAAATGTAAGCGTACCAAAGATGGCGGTATAATCACCGCTGATACATTCGTTTTAAAATCAAAGATACAAGATGGATTCACCACTGCATGTTGCCTTGTTCAGTGTCCATCCATAAGCCACGCCCCTACCGGTTTCGTCACCAGGACTTCATCAGAGGGCCCTCTGATGAAGTCCTGGTGACGAAACCGGTAGGGGCGTGGCTTATGGATTGATAAAGCTGAATCTATTTATCGTATATATATATCCCTTTATGAGGTCTAAGAACACTATACGCTGTTTACTTAAGAAGTACCGTAAGGGTACGTAAGTTGCGTAACGATCGCTCAGCCGTAGGCGAGACACTCAAGCGTCGCGTTCGCTCACGGCCCAGAGATCACAGACTGACACCCTATTGGCTACAGACAAACGTAATGATTCGCTATGGCGTAGCGGACGCTCGAGACCACGAGGAGATCACCAGCGGCGCAGACGCTCACAACGCTATACCTTGATATCTATACCTTTAACAATGAGATACACAATATACCTTTATGTAGAGACAGTGTGTAAGTGCAACCTGGTGTAACCTGATTAACTACAAGCTGCTTGAGCGTCACCGACGCTCTGTGAACACTTAACACTATGAGAAAATACACAGATACTTGTTTAGGGTCCAAAGCCTATTAAATGTATTATAACTAATATACTTGTAAAAAGGAATCACAGTACAAATGATACACTACAATATAACAGAGACTTCCTAACCAAATAACTACACTATAAATACAATACAAGTCGAGATACTTTAAGGAAAGTATGGGAGAAAGAGTAGAGAGAGAGAGAGAGAGAGAGAGAGAGATGAGATGAGAGATGGCTCACAGTAAGACAATATGATCACGGAGAAAAACTTACGCATAAGGGGAAACGATCGCATGCGCCTGGACATCCAGCACCCGATTTTCAGCAATGAGAACCGTTGAAGAGTGAGCGCTGGATGTGGTCGGCCTGCCTATTTATGCCCCACACACAATGCAATCTAATGGTCCCTACAATCTTGTCGTCCATTGGACACAGGAATTCGGCTTCGCATCATAACAAAAGGTCATTGGGTAATTCATACAGGTGGGCTGTGACGATTTCAAACAGCTCAGGTGGGTGGGAAACTGGGTTTCCCGCCGCATACCTGAGTAAGAGTAAATAATAGTAATGGACATAAACTTCTTATGTCCATAACTATTCGCACGAGCGATTAATACGCTCCAAACCAACACCGGAATATTGCTATTTAACTACTCTTCCGATGGGTACCAAACACTGCTGTATGACTCCTGTTAGACCCTTCCTACAATACAAAGAGGGATTCCTTCGTTCAGGGACATTCTATATTAACCAAACTTTCAGAATCTATCAAAAGGACCATGATCTATAAACTACGTTAATTGTGGAAATATGTAATGATTGGGTCGCACGCTACGACTACATACTCTTTACCGTAAATACGCATACCGATGCGAGCGGGTGCACGCATCGGCGGGTATGCGCTATCACGGGAAAGCGCACGCATGCGCAGCGCGGACCAGCGTGAGGTGCAAATATGGCAGCATGTATAGGGATATTTTTCTGACTTTGACAGTCCACCCTTTGGCAGTCAATAATAACTGCCACCTTCTAAAACATTTCAAAAGGAGAAAAATATATGTCAGGGGTTAATTCATTTCCATGGTTGGGTAGGGGAGGAGAGAGGAGTAGGTGTGAAGAGGGTATGACCTAGTGAGATAGCAGAAGCATGTGTGTATGAGTCCATGTTTGGGGGGTCATGTATCATCGTGCCGTACGTGTTGTAAATCAAGCTTCGAGGTATTGCGAAGTATACATTTGAATTCCTTCTTATCCTGCGGTACAGGTCTGTGGATGGGCTGTCAAACTTTACCGAGCTCTTTTCGGATTTTGAACAAAATGGGGAGCACATTTTAGTTGATGATACATGAATGGGGGAATATGTGATTGCTGATATCTGTGCCTGTATTCCCTATACTATGTGTGTTATTACCTGAGGGTTGTAGAGATGAAGATGAAGAACACTTGTGAAAAATGCAATGATATTCTATGTCAGGTAAATGTACATCTGTCGTCGAAGTTTTGTTCGGTATCAGTTGATAGTCGTCTTCTTTGCGCTGTTTTGCTCCTTAGGCATGAGCAACAAGCTTTGTCAGTGCCATCAGATTTACAAAAAATGTTGGGCTAGCGTGAGTTTAAAAATACTAGGGAAACTGGGGATCCATGGCAAAGTTCATCAAGTGTCCATTTCTCAAGTGGTCAAAACTCTTTCTTTGGTCCATCCGTTGTCTGTATGGTGTCTCGTCAACTTCCTCGTCCAAGGGGGTCTTGTTATCTTGGAGAAAAGCAGAAAAACAGGTGAAAGAAACGGACCGTATAATCGCATTTTCATCACATCCTGGTTTCTATCATTGGGTCATAAATCAAATCCAGGTTAATTACAGTTTCCTCACTCCTCAAGCTCATCACTCTTGTACTTTGTTTGCACCTCATTAAAGCCTGCCCGCATCTAAATATCAATCCCATAGATATAACAACACCTAAAATACATAGGAGAAACTTTCCAACGTCCATTATGACTCCTTGAGCCCAGTCTCCCAAACCGGAGAACCAATTTCGCGGGTTCAACCATGACACCCAACCAGTCAGCTCATTACCTACAGCAGCAAGAGTGAGATTGTGTTTTCGGCGAAATTCCCACTTCAATTGGAGAATATCGTCCATCTTTTGGTCTATGACCTCTACCGGATCCTCTGTGCTATTCGTTATATACGTGCAACACTTCACGCCGTACTGTGTTGCCAATGTAACACAATATCCGCCTGTCACTGCTGTGAGGTAATTAAGAACCATTCTATGCTGTACAGGTTCTGTTTTATAAGCTTGGAGTTCTCTTCCAGTGTATATAAACGTGTCATCATACATTTCAGTGATATTATCTAACAAATTGGCGAGTGCGGAAATGTATCTATAATTCATCACTCCTCGAGCGGTGCGAGTGAAATCTAACGCCACCAGAACCTGAATCCCGGTGGATTCATGGATTAGGTCAGAGGCCGGATGCTCTAACCTTTCTGACAGTTGTCTTTTAACTCGGTGCTCGTAATGAGTGTGAGTATAAGGAGCTTGGGCACCACGGTGTATGTCTTTCATTTTGTCATGTGTTACAGTCATCACTTCAGGCAATACTTTTCCAATATAACACAATCCTTCAGAGTTTGGGGCAAGCCACTTGTACGCCTTTCTCCCGCATATGAAATATGCATCATCGGGGAGAACATATGGGACGGAGTAGGACATTACCATATTACACACCTTCCAGGTGAAATCTCCTAGCCCTAATTCTTCCATCTGCTTAATGCACGTATCAGGTTGTACGATATGTGCACAGTATCCTGGTGATACTTCTCCAACTCTAGTAATCCTATTTCCTAAGGTATATCTATACCTGAAAGATTTTCCTCTACTGGCTATGTGGCGTACAAGCTCTGTATCTGTAGGCATTCTATCTGCTCTATGCGAGAAGGTCATGGTCAGGTTGCTCCATGACACTTCCCAATTTCCCGGCTGTCGGGGATTGGAGATGTTGAAACATAAGAGGGACCTATCCACATGGTATTGGTGGAGCTTCAAGCTAGGAGGGCTGGAGATATTAAACCTCCGGTCCACCGGTCTCCCACCATTTAACTCAAGTACCTCCCCTATCGTTAAAGGAAATGGTACTAGCCCTGATTTGCTATGACCCTGAGGTACTTGAGAGCATACCCAACAATCTGTTTTGTTTAATACATTACCCACTAAGGAGTGATAATCACTCAATGGATGTCGGTCCATATGGATATTAAAACTGGATTGGCATTTCTTTATGCACCCATCTTCAATGACATTGTTACAAAGCCTGCAGATACAGTTTTCTTCAGCTAACAATCCGTCACAATTTCTTCTATGATCAATGCTATCGGATCGCTTTCTGATACTCGCCTTTGCTTGTTGGTTAGGTTGATCTTGGAAAACTACGCCTCCATCATCATAATCGGAACCCATTCCAGAACCTCTCTCGACCTCCATGGTACTCTCGCCGGGACAGACTGCTCCAGTCAACATCATGGTTAACAGGAAAATCCGGATCACAGTCTCTTGGGGCAAGTCCATCTTTGAGGAGGAAATGGAGAAGAATGAGAAGGGGGAAAAAGAAATTTCAAGGGAGAGGGGATGGGAAGTGGAGAAAAACAATAAAAGGGATTGGGGAGTCGACAACTGCTTTCGGTCTTCAAGGCTCAGGTGCCGCCTCAGCCCTCCTGGAACAGACACTCCAGTGATACAACCTCTACCGTCTGTTCCTTATCACGGGACTTCTCTGGATCAGCAACCTTTTTGCAGTGGGATGAATGGACCCAAGTCTCTCTCTCAGCAACCTTCAATGCTGTGGTGCTAGTCAATAAGACCTGGTATGGTCCTTCCCATCTATCAATAAGACAACCTGAGCGTAGAAAATTTCGTATCATTACATAATCCCCAGGTTCAATGTCATGACAATTACAATCAGGTAGATCAGGAATCACCAACTTCAGATTTTCATTTTGGTTCCTCAACTGTTTACTCATGTTAATTAAGTACTTTACAGTTACTTCATTGTTACATTTCAAATCATCCTGAGGGTTAATCATGACATGCGGTTGTCGACCAAACAAAATTTCAAAGGGGGACAGATTAAGAGGGGACCTGGGAGTGGTTCTGATGCTATACAAAACAATGGGTAAAGCTTCTGGCCACGTCAATCCTGTCTCTGCCATTACTTTACTCAATTTATTTTTAATCGTGCTGTTCACTCTTTCGACCTTCGCACTCGCCTGTGGACGGTACGGAGTGTGCAGCTTGCTATCAATTCCCATCAACTTACACATTCCTTGAAAGACATCACCTGTAAAATGGGTACCCCTATCACTTTCGATTATTCTAGGGATACCATATCTACATACAAATTCCTGCACAATTTTCTTAGCTGTAAACATAGCGGTATTTGTAGCCGCTGGAAATGCTTCGACCCAATTCGAGAAAACATCTATACAAACAAGTACATATTTCAAATTCCGACATGGGGGTAATTGAATGAAGTCAATTTGTATTACCTGAAAAGGGCCGCCGGCAGGTGGGATATGGGATGGTTCTGTAGGTATTGCCTTTCCAATATTCTTTCTCAGACAGGTAAGGCATGACATTGCTCTTTTACTCGCATGAGAGGAGAATCCTGGGGCGCACCAGTATGCTCTTACCAATTTGCACATCCCCTCCTTGCCTAGATGAGTCAGCCCGTGAGCTGCTTCAGCCAGACATGGAAGATATGTCCTGGGGGCCACTGGTTTACCATGTCCATCCGTCCAGAGCCCTGAGGACTCCTGGCCATATCCCTTTGCCTTCCAGACTGCTCTTTCCTGTGCGGAACACAAATTCTGCATTTCACACAACTTCTGTGTGTTGATGGTATTGAATACCATCAGTTGTGTGGTGTCTGTCGGTATGGGGGTAGCAGCTGCTAACTTAGCAGCTTCGTCTGCTCGGCTGTTACCAAGTGATACTGGGTCTTGACTATATGTATGTGCTTTACATTTGATAACAGCCACTCTGTCGGGTTCCTGTATCGCTGTTAGAAGCCTTTTTATGTGAGCTGCATGCGCTATCGGTGTACCAGCTGCCGTCATGAAATTTCTGAGGCGCCATAGGGCTCCGAAATCATGGACTACCCCGAATGCGTATCTAGAATCGGTGTAGATATTGGCTGACTTACCCTTAGCCAATTCACATGCTCTGGTTAGGGCGACCAATTCAGCAACCTGGGCTGAGTGAGGTGGGCCTAGCGGTTCCGCTTCTATGGTGTCTTGGTCATCTACGACTGCGTATCCAGTACACAAGTCTCCCGAGTCTGACTGTCTGTGACAACTACCGTCCGTGTAGAACGTGAGTTCTGCATCTTCCAGTGGATTGTCACTGATGTCAGGCCTTGCGGTAAAATTTTGGGTCAAATATTCCATACAATCATGTGTATCTTCCTTTGTATTAAATCCTCCTTCCCCAGCACTCTCACCTTCCACCCTTTGTGCCTGACCAGACACACCTGGGAGATATGTTGCAGGATTTAATGCACTGCATCTCCTTATGGTGATGTTTACTGGGGCCATTAGCGCCAATTCCCATCTTGTAAACCTCGCTGATGAGACGTGTCTGGTTTGGGCAGAATTCAATAAGGCTGACACTGCATGTGGTGTATGGATTGTGAGGTTGTGGCCTAGCACGACATCTTCGCTTTTTGTTACTAGCAATGCTATTGCAGCAACGCTTCGCAAGCATGTGGGGAGGGATCGCGCTACCGTGTCTAGCTGAGCGCTGTAGTATGCAACTGGCCTGCTGGCATCACCGTGTTTTTGGGTTAGTACACCTGCTGCGCAACCAGCACTTTCTGTTCCGTATAGTTCAAAGGGTTTCCCATAGTCTGGCATACCTAGTGCTGGCGCCTGCGTTAGGCACTGTTTGAGTCTCTCAAATGCTGTTTCGGATTCGTCAGTATGCGAAATCCTATCAGGTTTGTTTGAGGAGACCATTTCCTGCAAAGGTAGCGCCAATATGGAAAACCCTGGGATCCAATTACGGCAATACCCACACATTCCTAAAAACGTTCTGATCTGTTGCTGGGTTTGTGGCAGTGTCATGTCTCTAATTGCTTGGATTCTATCAGCGGTCAGGTGTCTCAGTCCTTGTGTTAGACAGTGTCCCAAATATTTTACCTTAGTTTGGCATAATTGCAACTTGTCTTTGGAAACCTTATGTCCTGTGTCTGAAAGATGAAACAGGAGCTGTTTCGTATCCTTCAGGGATGCTTCCAATGAATCAGAACACAGTAGTAAATCATCCACATACTGTATCAATACTGATCCACTCTCTGTTTGGAAAGACTGTAAACAATCATGCAAAGCCTGAGAAAATATACTTGGACTATCTATGAAACCTTGGGGTAGTCGAGTCCACGTGTATTGGACTCCTCTGTATGTGAATGCAAACAAATATTGGCTGTCAGGGTGCAGAGGTACCGAAAAGAAAGCGGAGCAGAGGTCAATAACAGTGAAAAATTTGGCAGTGGGAGGAATTTGCATTAGGATGACAGCTGGATTTGGCACTACGGGGAACTGACTCTCAACTATTTTGTTAATCCCCCTTAGATCCTGCACTAGCCTGTAACCCCTCCCCCCACTCTTTTTAACAGGGAAGATGGGACTATTGGCAGTGCTGGACGTTCTTACCAGAATGCCCTGTTGTAGCAAGCGCTCTATTACTGGGAAAACTCCTAACTCCACCTCTGGCTTCAGAGGATACTGTGGGATTTTTGGAGCTATCCTACCATCTTTTACTTGTACAACTACTGGAGCTACGTTTGCCATTAATCCAGTGTCCTGTCCGTCTTTTGTCCAAAGTGACTCTGGTATCTGGGAAGTCATCTCTTCTACTTGGGATGGATTCCTATTTGTCCTAATGGAATGTGACATTAATTTTGATGGGGAGTCTAACATGTCTCGTACTTCCTGAGCGTGATTCTCAGGTATGTCCAAGAATACACCTTCAGAAGTACAATAAATGACGCACCCCATTTTACACAGTAAGTCTCTTCCCAGGAGATTGGTTGGTGCCGATGCAGCCAGCAAGAAGGAATGCTTGGTATGCAAAGGTCCTATTGTAATCTCGGCTGGTTTGCTAACAGGGTAGTGCTGGACTACTCCTGTTACTCCCATGGCTGGAATGGTCCTACCAGTGGTTCTCATGCCCACTGTCGAATTTATCACTGACTTGGCCGCCCCTGTGTCTACAAGAAAGTTTAAAGTTTTACCAGCTACATTGATTGCAATCTCTGGTTCACTTCCAAGACTGGCAATCAATTTAACTGGCTGCAGATTACAGGTATGGCCACACCCCTATTGGGTATGCTGACCTCCCTGAATCCCGTTGGCAGCAACTACTTGTGAGGGAGTTAGCTGGGAACTACCAGAGGCATGCCAATCTCTGTTCGGGGGGTATCTTTTTGTTTCCCCTGTATGTGGCTCAAAACTCCGCCTCTGTGGACCCTGCTCCCAATGTCTTGTGTTGTGTCGTTGTCTAGGGGGTTGAAAAGATCTTTGTACACTCTTTATTCTACAGTCTCGTGCATAGTGTCCCTGTCTGTTACAGGAATAACAAGTTATTTCAGTTGACTTACTTACAGGATTCGATGGTACATACGCAGGCTGCTTTGTGGTCAGCGCCTGTATACTTACTGACATTAACTTATCACTTTGCGATTCTCGGTGCCTGGTGATGTTTCTGTCGTGATCAATAGCAGCCTCTCTCAAAGTGGACACTGACAGACCTCGCCAACATGGTTGCGTGGTCTGTACCCTAGCCTTTAATGTTTCCTTTAAACCATCCATCAGTACAGATACTGCTACTTCTTGGTGGTTTGGGTTGGTCTTAATGTCTTCTATACCAGTGTATTTTGCCATTTCTAATAGTGCCCGGTGAAAATATTCTGTTGCCGTTTCGGACTCTTTTTGTCTAATGGAGAATATTTTGTTCCATTTAACAACGGCTGGGAAATACTCCTTTAGCTGTAAATTTATCCTTTTTACGTTATCTTTGTTGTACACATCTGAAAGCGGTACATCTTTATCTAGTCCACAATCAGCCAAGAATTGAACTGAGTCGACATTTGAAGGTAAACAAGCTCTTAGCAGTATCTGCCAATCTTTGTGGTTGGGTTCTACAGTGTTCCCTAGATCCCTGATGTATTTTTGGCTAGCAACTAAGTCTTTCCTGGGGTCAGGAAATTCGGACACTATGGTTCTTAATTCCATTCGGGAAAATGGAGTGTACATGGCAATGTTCCTTATGGGAGTGGCTCCTGATACATCTGTTTTCCCGTTGGGAACTGCTATTACTCTAACAGGGTTAACTCTAACAACCTCATTCTGTGTAGATTCTACAGCTTGTGGTGAAATTGTTTCGGTATAATGCATGGTGCCGTACTTACCCGTTGACACGACCTCACCTATCCCTCCGCTAGGGGCCTTCACTAATCTCGTGAGTGGTGCAGTTCCTACTGTGGTTTCTGATATGGTGGCCGCTAGAGAGAGTGCTGAAATTGTTGCCGAATCGTCTTCTTGATCACACTCCTGAGGAAAGTTCAGAACAGGGTACAACTTGCACGGGTCAATAATTGCATGGGTTACTTGGTTAACATCATTAACATTTACAGGGTTGCTAAGAGTTTGTGTTTTACACCCCAGTGCGTTTTTCTCCGCAATCAACTTCTCTCCTGCAATGTATGGTGGAGGCGGGGCTGTGGCTATCAGTTTCCTGACTGCCCCAGATCCCGCCGCCAGAGCCAAACCTCTCTGTTTCTCACCTTCCTGTTGCCATAACTGTAAATAATCATGATGCTGGATTCGTCTCTTTGTTGATTTTATGAGACATATCCTCCTCCTTAAATTTTGTAACACTTCTGGACTGAAGCTACCTATTCTTGGGAATTTCTCCCTGTCTTGTACAGTCATTCTCTCCCATTCATCACATAAAACCTCTGTGTGACTTCCATATTTCTCACACATGATGTACCTTGCCGACCCAACTGGTCGGTTCTCTGAATCAACCCGAACCGAGGTTGATCGCCCCCTACCTGAACAACTGGCCCCCATAATCTGCAGGTGTTGCTTACTACTCCTTGGATATCAAGGTTTTCAGCGAACCCTTACAAAAAAACCAAAATGTCCTGGGCAGGCCGGCGGTGGCGGTTTACCAAGTACCCCACTTACTTCTCGCCCACGTTGGCCAGTACTGCAATCACTGTATCCAGAGCTGCTGTACCCAACTCAGGGCCCCTGTAAACCTTTATTTACTGGAACATGTGAGGGTTACCCGCAGGACACTTACTCTTTCCAGTAAAGGTGTGGTTGCTAGATAGTTCCTGAGTGACCAGCGAACTTCCCTTTCAAAAATAAAAAATTACACAAATCACTTCAGAATGTACAACTAGCGTTTATGACCTTTGTACGCAAATGATACTGGTCAGATTTACTAATGCACATAATGACGTGCGGTACAATCGTTCAGTACATAAGCACTACCTGTTATGTACTGAGAGATCAGTGGAATCGAAAATTTCGGCTGCGAATTCCTTCAGCCAGAGCTTATACGGCCTATATGGGTTCTGCACCAACCCCCGGGGTTGTGCCTCTTACCTTTATAGCGGACTTCTTTGTCTCCTTATGACCTCCTGGTCTTGTCTGTACGACCTCCTGGTCTGACCTCCTGGTCTTGTTCTATACTGGTCCGCTATACTCTAATGCTCAAATATTATGTTTAACCAAGGATGCCTCCCTAGCCACCGTATATGTCACTTACACGTATGTCCCTTACGAGTACCCGATTTCTTTTTGGTTCAACCTCTAAGTTATATAAACTTATGTGATAAAAACACACTCACTCAACACATGTACACTTTCGTTTCAATATCTATTTCTGCGCAGAAATTTTCTTTAGCCCAGCTGTGTTACCAATTAGGAGCAGGATCTGTTAAACTAAATTTCAGATTTTCCAAAAATAGACTTGCGTTATTTACCGCGTCGCGTTATCTACCGCTTTGCGCTAATTATCACTTATCGTGACTTGAGCTACGTGGGCGTAACCGGACGCTACGTTGCGTAATGAACGCTGCGTGCGTCGGCCTTTGGATTGCGTACGCTAGTCTTTGTTAGAGACACGTGTACGCAAAACAAAGATCCACCGTAACACAATATACTTTTATCAATGTAAACGATCCCTGATCATCTACCGCGTACCCCACTGGCTTTGCCTTATCTCCCAGGCAAACCTGTGTGTTTCTCTACACTTTTAACTATTACCTCTATTCTTAAACTATAAAATAACAGCAAGTCTCTTTTAGCACTTTTCTATCAACTATAAAATTGGCAAACAGGATAGTGATATACGAAAATGAAAAAGAAATGCAGATATATGTATGCGTGCGTGTGTACGCAAGACAGAAGACAAATAAACAGTTTTAAAAGACACAAGCGTTTTGTTCTTACCTCCGGTTCCCGGATTCCTTCAGCACTCTTTATCTAAGCGAAGCAGACGCTTATCCCGTCAGCACTGCGAGACAACCTCCCACCCTTTGCTGGGGGATAATGTCTGCTGATCTACCTAGTGCAGATATGTGAAGGACAGGACGAGCCGCCAATTGATAAAGCTGAATCTATTTATCGTATATATATATCCCTTTATGAGGTCTAAGAACACTATACGCTGTTTACTTAAGAAGTACCGTAAGGGTACGTAAGTTGCGTAACGATCGCTCAGCCGTAGGCGAGACACTCAAGCGTCGCGTTCGCTCACGGCCCAGAGATCACAGACTGACACCCTATTGGCTACAGACAAACGTAATGATTCGCTATGGCGTAGCGGATGCTCGAGACCACGAGGAGATCACCAGCGGCGCAGACGCTCACAACGCTATACCTTGATATCTATACCTTTAACAATGAGATACACAATATACCTTTATGTAGAGACAGTGTGTAAGTGCAACCTGGTGTAACCTGATTAACTACAAGCTGCTTGAGCGTCACCGACGCTCTGTGAACACTTAACACTATGAGAAAATACACAGATACTTGTTTAGGGTCCAAAGCCTATTAAATGTATTATAACTAATATACTTGTAAAAAGGAATCACAGTACAAATGATACACTACAATATAACAGAGACTTCCTAACCAAATAACTACACTATAAATACAATACAAGTCGAGATACTTTAAGGAAAGTATGGGAGAAAGAGTAGAGAGAGAGAGAGAGAGAGAGAGAGAGATGAGATGAGAGATGGCTCACAGTAAGACAATATGATCACGGAGAAAAACTTACGCATAAGGGGAAACGATCGCATGCGCCTGGACATCCAGCACCCGATTTTCAGCAATGAGAACCGTTGAAGAGTGAGCGCTGGATGTGGTCGGCCTGCCTATTTATGCCCCACACACAATGCAATCTAATGGTCCCTACAATCTTGTCGTCCATTGGACACAGGAATTCGGCTTCGCATCATAACAAAAGGTCATTGGGTAATTCATACAGGTGGGCTGTGACGATTTCAAACAGCTCAGGTGGGTGGGAAACTGGGTTTCCCGCCGCATACCTGAGTAAGAGTAAATAATAGTAATGGACATAAACTTCTTATGTCCATAACTATTCGCACGAGCGATTAATACGCTCCAAACCAACACCGGAATATTGCTATTTAACTACTCTTCCGATGGGTACCAAACACTGCTGTATGACTCCTGTTAGACCCTTCCTACAATACAAAGAGGGATTCCTTCGTTCAGGGACATTCTATATTAACCAAACTTTCAGAATCTATCAAAAGGACCATGATCTATAAACTAGAGATGAGCGCCTGAAATTTTTCGGGTTTTGTGTTTTGGTTTTGGGTTCGGTTCCGCGGCCGTGTTTTGGGTTCGAACGCGTTTTGGCAAAACCTCACCGAATTATTTTTGTCGGATTCGGGTGTGTTTTGGATTCGGGTGTTTTTTTCCAAAAACACTAAAAAACAGCTTAAATCATAGAATTTGGGGGTCATTTTGATCCCAAAGTATTATTAACCTCAAAAACCATAATTTACATTCATTTTCAGTCTATTCTGAATACCTCACACCTCACAATATTATTTTTAGTCCTAAAATTTGCACCGAGGTCGCTGTGTGAGTAAGATAAGCGACCCTAGTGGCCGACACAAACACCGGGCCCATCTAGGAGTGGCACTGCAGTGTCACGCAGGATGTCCCTTCCAAAAAACCCTCCCCAAACAGCACATGACGCAAAGAAAAAAAGAGGCGCAATGAGGTAGCTGTGTGAGTAAGATTAGCGACCCTAGTGGCCGACACAAACACCGGGCCCATCTAGGAGTGGCACTGCAGTGTCACGCAGGATGGCCCTTCCAAAAAACCCTCCCCAAACAGCACATGACGCAAAGAAAAAAAGAGGCGCAATGAGGTAGCTGTGTGAGTAAGATTAGCGACCCTAGTGGCCGACACAAACACCGGGCACATCTAGGAGTGGCACTGCAGTGTCACGCAGGATGGCCCTTCCAAAAAACCCTCCCCAAACAGCACATGACGCAAAGAAAAAAAGAGGCGCAATGAGGTAGCTGACTGTGTGAGTAAGATTAGCGACCCTAGTGGCCGACACAAACACCGGGCCCATCTAGGAGTGGCACTGCAGTGTCACGCAGGATGTCCCTTCCAAAAAACCCTCCCCAAACAGCACATGATGCAAAGAAAAAAAGAGGCGCAATGAGGTAGCTGTGTGAGTAAGATTAGCGACCCTAGTGGCCGACACAAACACCGGGCACATCTAGGAGTGGCACTGCAGTGTCACGCAGGATGTCCCTTCCAAAAAACCCTCCCCAAACAGCACATGACGCAAAGAAAAAAAGAGGCGCAATGAGGTAGCTGTGTGAGTAAGATTAGCGACCCTAGTGGCCGACACAAACACCGGGCCCATCTAGGAGTGGCACTGCAGTGTCACGCAGGATGTCCCTTCCAAAAAACCCTCCCCAAACAGCACATGATGCAAAGAAAAAGAAAAGAAAAAAGAGGTGCAAGATGGAATTATCCTTGGGCCCTCCCACCCACCCTTATGTTGTATAAACAAAACAGGACATGCACACTTTAACCAACCCATCATTTCAGTGACAGGGTCTGCCACACGACTGTGACTGATATGACGGGTTGGTTTGGACCCCCCCCAAAAAAGAAGCAATTAATCTCTCCTTGCACAAACTGGCTCTACAGAGGCAAGATGTCCACCTCATCTTCACCCTCCGATATATCACCGTGTACATCCCCCTCCTCACAGATTATCAATTCGTCCCCACTGGAATCCACCATCTCAGCTCCCTGTGTACTTTGTGGAGGCAATTGCTGCTGGTCAATGTCTCCGCGGAGGAATTGATTATAATTCATTTTAATGAACATCATCTTCTCCACATTTTCTGGATGTAACCTCGTACGCCGATTGCTGACAAGGTGAGCGGCGGCACTAAACACTCTTTCGGAGTACACACTTGTGGGAGGGCAACTTAGGTAGAATAAAGCCAGTTTGTGCAAGGGCCTCCAAATTGCCTCTTTTTCCTGCCAGTATAAGTACGGACTGTGTGACGTGCCTACTTGGATGCGGTCACTCATATAATCCTCCACCATTCTATCAATGTTGAGAGAATCATATGCAGTGACAGTAGACGACATGTCCGTAATCGTTGTCAGGTCCTTCAGTCCGGACCAGATGTCAGCATCAGCAGTCGCTCCAGACTGCCCTGCATCACCGCCAGCGGGTGGGCTCGGAATTCTGAGCCTTTTCCTCGCACCCCCAGTTGCGGGAGAATGTGAAGGAGGAGATGTTGACAGGTCGCGTTCCGCTTGACTTGACAATTTTGTCACCAGCAGGTCTTTCAACCCCAGCAGACCTGTGTCTGCCGGAAAGAGAGATCCAAGGTAGGCTTTAAATCTAGGATCGAGCACGGTGGCCAAAATGTAGTGCTCTGATTTCAACAGATTGACCACCCGTGAATCCTTGTTAAGCGAATTAAGGGCTGCATCCACAAGTCCCACATGCCTAGCGGAATCGCTCCCTTTTAGCTCCTTCTTCAATGCCTCCAGCTTCTTCTGCAAAAGCCTGATGAGGGGAATGACCTGACTCAGGCTGGCAGTGTCTGAACTGACTTCACGTGTGGCAAGTTCAAAGGGCATCAGAACCTTGCACAACGTTGAAATCATTCTCCACTGCACTTGAGACAGGTGCATTCCATCTCCTATATCGTGCTCAATTGTATAGGCTTGAATGGCCTTTTGCTGCTCCTCCAACCTCTGAAGCATATAGAGGGTTGAATTCCACCTCGTTACCACTTCTTGCTTCAGATGATGGCAGGGCAGGTTCAGTAGTTTTTGGTGGTGCTCCAGTCTTCTGTACGTGGTGCCTGTACGCCGAAAGTGTCCCGCAATTTTTCTGGCCACCGACAGCATCTCTTGCACGCCCCTGTCGTTTTTAAAAAAATTCTGCACCACCAAATTCAAGGTATGTGCAAAACATGGGACGTGCTGGAATTTGCCCATATTTAATGCACACACAATATTGCTGGCGTTGTCCGATGCCACAAATCCACAGGAGAGTCCAATTGGGGTAAGCCATTCCGCGATGATCTTCCTCAGTTGCCGTAAGAGGTTTTCAGCTGTGTGCGTATTCTGGAAAGCGGTGATACAAAGCGTAGCCTGCCTAGGAAAGAGTTGGCGTTTGCGAGATGCTGCTACTGGTGCCGCCGCTGCTGTTCTTGCGGCGGGAGTCCATACATCTACCCAGTGGGCTGTCACAGTCATATAGTCCTGACCCTGCCCTGCTCCACTTGTCCACATGTCCGTGGTTAAGTGGACATTGGGTACAACTGCATTTTTTAGGAGACTGGTGAGTCTTTTTCTGACGTCCGTGTACATTCTCGGTATCGCCTGCCTAGAGAAGTGGAACCTAGATGGTATTTGGTAACGGGGGCACACTGCCTCAATAAATTGTCTAGTTCCCTGTGAACTAACGGCGGATACCGGACGCACGTCTAACACCAACATAGTTGTCAAGGACTCAGTTATCCGCTTTGCAGTAGGATGACTGCTGTGATATTTCATCTTCCTCGCAAAGGACTGTTGAACAGTCAATTGCTTACTGGAAGTAGTACAAGTGGGCTTACGACTTCCCCTCTGGGATGACCATCGACTCCCAGCGGCAACAACAGCAGCGCCAGCAGCAGTAGGCGTTACACGCAAGGATGCATCGGAGGAATCCCAGGCAGGAGAGGACTCGTCAGACTTGCCAGTGACATGGCCTGCAGGACTATTGGCATTCCTGGGGAAGGAGGAAATTGACACTGAGGGAGTTGGTGGGGTGGTTTGCGTGAGCTTGGTTACAAGAGGAAGGGATTTACTGGTCAGTGGACTGCTTCCGCTGTCACCCAAAGTTTTTGAACTTGTCACTGACTTATTATGAATGCGCTGCAGGTGACGTATAAGGGAGGATGTTCCGAGGTGGTTAACGTCCTTACCCCTACTTATTACAGCTTGACAAAGGGAACACACGGCTTGACACCTGTTGTCCGCATTTCTGGTGAAATACCTCCACACCGAAGAGCTGATTTTTTTGGTATTTTCACCTGGCATGTCAACGGCCATATTCCTCCCACGGACAACAGGTGTCTCCCCGGGTGCCTGACTTAAACAAACCACCTCACCATCAGAATCCTCCTGGTCAATTTCCTCCCCAGCGCCAGCAACACCCATATCCTCCTCATCCTGGTGTACTTCAACACTGACATCTTCAATCTGACTATCAGGAACTGGACTGCGGGTGCTCCTTCCAGCACTTGCAGGGGGCGTGCAAATGGTGGAAGGCGCATGCTCTTCACGTCCAGTGTTGGGAAGGTCAGGCATCGCAACCGACACAATTGGACTCTCCTTGTGGATTTGGGATTTCAAAGAACGCACAGTTCTTTGCGGTGCTTTTGCCAGCTTGAGTCTTTTCAGTTTTCTAGCGAGAGGCTGAGTGCTTCCATCCTCATGTGAAGCTGAACCACTAGCCATGAACATAGGCCAGGGCCTCAGCCGTTCCTTGCCACTCCGTGTGGTAAATGGCATATTGGCAAGTTTACGCTTCTCCTCCGACAATTTTATTTTAGGTTTTGGAGTCCTTTTTTTTCTGATATTTGGTGTTTTGGATTTGACATGCTCTGTACTATGACATTGGGCATCGGCCTTGGCAGACGACGTTGCTGGCATTTCATCGTCTCGGCCATGACTAGTGGCAGCAGCTTCAGCACGAGGTGGAAGTGGATCTTGATCTTTCCCTAATTTTGGAACCTCAACTTTTTTGTTCTCCATATTTTATAGGCAGAACTAAAAGGCACCTCAGGTAAACAATGGAGATGGATGGATTGGATACTAGTATACAATTATGGACGGACTGCCACGGTTAGGTGGTATAAAAAAACCACGGTTAGGTGGTATATAATACAATTATGGATGGACGGACTGCCTGCCGAGTGCCGACACAGAGGTAGCCACAGCCGTGAACTACCGCACTGTACACTGGTTGATAAAGAGATAGTAGTATACTCGTAACAACTAGTATGACGACGGTATAAAGAATGAAAAAAAAAACACGGTTAGGTGGTATATAATACAATTATGGTTGGACGGACTGCCTGCCGAGTGCCGACACAGAGGTAGCCACAGCCGTGAACTACCGCACTGTACACTGGTTGATAAAGAGATAGTAGTATACTCGTAACAACTAGTATGACGACGGTATAAAGAATGAAAAAAAAACCACGGTTAGGTGGTATATATTATAATACAATTATGGATGGACGGACTGCCTGCCGAGTGCCGACACAGAGGTAGCCACAGCCGTGAACTACCGCACTGTACACTGGTTGATAAAGAGATAGTAGTATACTCGTAACAACTAGTATGACGACGGTATAAAGAATGAAAAAAAAACCACGGTTAGGTGGTATATAATACAATTATGGTTGGACGGACTGCCTGCCGAGTGCCGACACAGAGGTAGCCACAGCCGTGAACTACCGCACTGTACACTGGTTGATAAAGAGATAGTAGTATACTCGTAACAACTAGTATGACGACGGTATAAAGAATGAAAAAAAAACCACGGTTAGGTGGTATATAATACAATTATGGTTGGACGGACTGCCTGCCGAGTGCCGACACAGAGGTAGCCACAGCCGTGAACTACCGCACTGTACACTGGTTGATAAAGAGATAGTAGTATACTCGTAACAACTAGTATGACGACGGTATAAAGAATGAAAAAAAAAACACGGTTAGGTGGTATATAATACAATTATGGTTGGACGGACTGCCTGCCGAGTGCCGACACAGAGGTAGCCACAGCCGTGAACTACCGCACTGTACACTGGTTGATAAAGAGATAGTAGTATACTCGTAACAACTAGTATGACGACGGTATAAAGAATGAAAAAAAAACCACGGTTAGGTGGTATATATTATAATACAATTATGGATGGACGGACTGCCTGCCGAGTGCCGACACAGAGGTAGCCACAGCCGTGAACTACCGCACTGTACACTGGTTGATAAAGAGATAGTAGTATACTCGTAACAACTAGTATGACGACGGTATAAAGAATGAAAAAAAAACCACGGTTAGGTGGTATATAATACAATTATGGTTGGACGGACTGCCTGCCGAGTGCCGACACAGAGGTAGCCACAGCCGTGAACTACCGCACTGTACACTGGTTGATAAAGAGATAGTAGTATACTCGTAACAACTAGTATGACGACGGTATAAAGAATGAAAAAAAAACCACGGTTAGGTGGTATATAATACAATTATGGTTGGACGGACTGCCTGCCGAGTGCCGACACAGAGGTAGCCACAGCCGTGAACTACCGCACTGTACACTGGTTGATAAAGAGATAGTAGTATACTCGTAACAACTAGTATGACGACGGTATAAAGAATGAAAAAAAAACCACGGTTAGGTGGTATATATTATAATACAATTATGGTTGGACGGACTGCCTGCCGAGTGCCGACACAGAGGTAGCCACAGCCGTGAACTACCGCACTGTACACTGGTTGATAAAGAGATAGTAGTATACTCGTAACAACTAGTATGACGACGGTATAAAGAATGAAAAAAAAACCACGGTTAGGTGGTATATATTATAATACAATTATGGATGGACGGACTGCCTGCCGAGTGCCGACACAGAGGTAGCCACAGCCGTGAACTACCGCACTGTACACTGGTTGATAAAGAGATAGTAGTATACTCGTAACAACTAGTATGACGACGGTATAAAGAATGAAAAAAAAACCACGGTTAGGTGGTATATAATACAATTATGGTTGGACGGACTGCCTGCCGAGTGCCGACACAGAGGTAGCCACAGCCGTGAACTACCGCACTGTACACTGGTTGATAAAGAGATAGTAGTATACTCGTAACAACTAGTATGACGACGGTATAAAGAATGAAAAAAAAACCACGGTTAGGTGGTATATAATACAATTATGGTTGGACGGACTGCCTGCCGAGTGCCGACACAGAGGTAGCCACAGCCGTGAACTACCGCACTGTACACTGGTTGATAAAGAGATAGTAGTATACTCGTAACAACTAGTATGACGACGGTATAAAGAATGAAAAAAAAACCACGGTTAGGTGGTATATATTATAATACAATTATGGTTGGACGGACTGCCTGCCGAGTGCCGACACAGAGGTAGCCACAGCCGGGAACTACCGCACTGTACACTGGTTGATAAAGAGATAGTAGTATACTCGTAACAACTAGTATGACGACGGTATAAAGAATGAAAAAAAAACCACGGTTAGGTGGTATATATTATAATACAATTATGGATGGACGGACTGCCTGCCGAGTGCCGACACAGAGGTAGCCACAGCCGTGAACTACCGCACTGTACACTGGTTGATAAAGAGATAGTAGTATACTTGTAACAACTAGTATGACGACGGTATAAAGAATGAAAAAAAAACCACGGTTAGGTGGTATATAATACAATTATGGTTGGACGGACTGCCTGCCGAGTGCCGACACAGAGGTAGCCACAGCCGTGAACTACCGCACTGTACACTGGTTGATAAAGAGATAGTAGTATACTCGTAACAACTAGTATGACGACGGTATAAAGAATGAAAAAAAAACCACGGTTAGGTGGTATATATTATAATACAATTATGGATGGACGGACTGCCTGCCGAGTGCCGACACAGAGGTAGCCACAGCCGTGAACTACCGCACTGTACTGTGTCTGCTGCTAATATAGACTGGTTGATAAAGAGATAGTATACAATACTACTAATATACTGGTGGTCAGGCACTGGTCACCACTAGTCACACTGGCAGTGGCACTCCTGCAGCAAAAGTGTGCACTGTTTAATTTTAATATAATATTATTTATCATGTACTCCTGGCTCCTGCTATAACAACCTGCAGTGCTCCCCAGTCTCCCCACAATTATAAGCTTTATATACAATACATTGATGTGCAGCACACTGGGCTGAGCAGTGCACACAGACTGAGTCACTGTGTGACTGTGTATCGTTTTTTTCAGGCAGAGAACGGATATATTAAATAAAACAAACAACTGCACTGTCTCTGGTGGTCACTGGTCACTGTGGTCGTCAGTCACTAAACTCTGTCTGCACTCTCTTCTAATCTACAGTATCACAGCAATCTCTCTCTCTCTCTCTCTTCTAAATCTAATCTAAATGGAGAGGACGCCAGCCACGTCCTCTCCCTATCAATCTCAATGCACGTGTGAAAATGGCGGCGACGCGCGGCTCCTTATATAGAATCCGAGTCTCGCGAGAATCCGACAGCGTCATGATGACGTTCGGGCGCGCTCGGGTTAACCGAGCAAGGCGGGAAGATCCGAGTCGCTCGGACCCGTGAAAAAAAAAGTGAAGTTCGTGCGGGTTCGGATTCAAAGAAACCGAACCCGCTCATCTCTACTATAAACTACGTTAATTGTGGAAATATGTAACGATTGGGTCGCACGCTACGACTACATACTCTTTACCGTAAATACGCATACCGATGCGAGCGGGTGCACGCATCGGCGGGTATGCGCTATCACGGGAAAGCGCACGCATGCGCAGCGCGGACCAGCGTGAGGTGCAAATATGGCAGCATGTATAGGGATATTTTTCTGACTTTGACAGGATGGATGCTGAACAAGGCAACATGCAGTGGTGAATCCATCTTGTATCTTTGATTTTAAAACGAATGTATCAGCGGTGATTATACCGCCATCTTTGGTACGCTTACATTTTTAGACCTGTGTTTTATGATGTGTCAATAAATTGTCATCTTTTAATGCACTATTGGCGCCCCCCATTATTCTATCTTCTCTAGATATATATATATATATACACACATACAATCAGCATCAATCTGTGCAAATGTATTCAATGAAAAACGGTAGGAGGGTGGGTTTGGGTGGTTGGGCTGTTATTGGCATAATGTGTATAAGCGGCTCTACCTGGCAATACATGTATGAGGGGCTCTACTGTGGCTGTGGTGTAACGTGTATGTGAGTAACGGACGCTACTGTGCAAAGTAATGTGATTAACGGATGCTACTGTGCAGAGTAATGTGATTAACGGATGGTACTGTGCGGAGTAATGTGAGTAACGGATGCTACTGTGTGGAATAATGTGAGTAACTGATGCTACTGTACGGAGTAATGTGACTAACGGATGCTACTGTGTGGAGTAATGTGACTAATGGACGCTACTGTGCGGAGTAATGTGACTAATGTACGCTACTGTGCGGTGTAATGTGAATAAGATTGTGCTACTGTGTGGCGTTATGTGAATTGGTATTGTGTGGTTAGGCCCCTTCCTTGTGAGACCACACCCCTTCGGCACGCACTATACCTATATTAAATATGGGATGGAGTGTACAAATTTATAATTTGCAGGGGGACGTCGAACACCCTAGCACCGGCCCTGGATAGGTGTATACAGGCTCGGACTGGCCCATAGGGGAACAGAGGAAACCCCCGGTAGGCCCCATTGCCTGTGGCAGCGCCGTAACTAGGTGTGTGCAGAAGGGGCATTGCCCACAGCGCACACCTAGTTAGAGCGCATATTCCCCCTTCACTCCCACTGCCCGTCCCTGAGGAGGCTCACTGATCAGCGGGGTGACTGGGCAGGCGGCGGTCACCGGCGGCGGTCGGTGATTGGGTGCCCGTTCCTGAGGAGGCTCACTGTTATCTGGCTACAGGGAATACAGGAGTCGTGTCAGTGAGCGGAAGCGGTCATCATGAGAACCGGGAGCCGCTGGCGCAATGACATCAATCCCTAGCGCTGGAAGCACTGCGCTCGGCCGGGACTGCAGTGCATCTCATGGACGGTGTATTTTCTCTTCTCCTGCCTACTTAAGGGTAAATTTGTATTTGTTTTCTATCTGCAACTTGACAAAGAGGCTGAATATGCCTCAAAACATTGGTATCTGTTTTTGTCTACCAATACACTTAACTAATTGAAAAGTCCACTGGAGTGCCTATCGTTTATATTTGACGTAATGTATAAAAAGGGGGACGCTGTCTGCCGTAATGTGTAAAAAGGGAGACGCTGTCTGCAGTAATGTGTAAAAAGGGGGACGCTGTCTGCCGTAATGTGTAAAAAGGGGGACGCTGTCTGCCGTAATGTGTAAAAGGGTCTCTACTGTGCAGCGTAATTTGAATAATGGAGACTACTATGTACCGTAATATGAATTGGTATTATTTTGTGGCCAGACCCCTTCTCCATGAAGCCACGCCTCTATATTTTTCACATGCGCCTGATGCGCACATTGCCCCTGTTTTACATAAAGGGGGGGCGCCGATGCCGTTTCTTGCACACAGCGCCAAAATGTCTAGTTACGGCACTGGCCTGTGGGCCCACCTCCTCTTCTAGGGATTAGGTTCCAAACTCTATCCTAGTGTACTTTAATTATACATTATTCATATTTTACATTATGCACAGGACTATGGTGTATTTTCTACAGTACATTGCTGTTATTAACCTGGTACATTATCATAAAGGTTAGCAAAGCCTCTGTGGTGGTTGGCCACACCTCCACTATTGCCTGGCCACACCCTTAAGCATGGGCCCCTACCACTGCATTTCCCCGGTGGGCCCTTCATGCACTGGATGTATATTACATACCTTCATACACTGGATGTATATTACATACCTCCCAACATTTACACATGCCAAATTGGAACTATATGGGCCCCGTCCCCAGTTCACACAAACCCTGCCCTGATCCACCCAAACTCAGCTCAATCCAGCCAGAGACACACACTTTTGAATAAAACTCAGCAAAAATTGAGACATCTGGGAGGTAATATATACATACATATACATAGTACACATTCAAATATATATTTTGAAATGCCAAGATCATTTTTTATTGTAGTTTAATGTATATGAGTCTAGTGCACCAAACTATAAAACAAAACAAAAACTAACAGGTTTTCACAAACCTTAAACTGAAATTTATAAGCCACAAGGAATCCTGGATATGTATGTATGTATGTATGTATGTATAGAGAGAGAGAGAGAGAGAGAGAGAGATATGGAGATATATAGGTATATATAGATATATATAGATATCTTCTTACCTCTTCATCAGTGCTTGAGAGAGCTGTCTTAGTCATTATTGTCTCATTGAATGTTGTGTCGTCCACACCACAAGTTTTTGGGGTCTCCTGGGCCTGATATGAATACACAGCGTGTGCACCATTCTCTGTCACATTTAGAGGTTCAATCAAGAACTTCTGCTCTTCAGTCATAATCATGCCACTATAAGAATACACAAGGATAGACTATCAATACAGTCTCATCATTTTACATATCTGTAACTCTGTAACTGATGTCACCTAATAATTATGGTATATATTATAATAATAATATGGTGGTGGTGGTGTATGTGTGCGTGTGTGTGTGTGTGTGGGGGGGGGGGTGCGACTTTCTGCAGCAATCTCCAAATTATGGCAACATACTGTATTTCCAAAAACAATGCCGGTAATATAGCACGCGTGCAGGAGACACTGGTACAGTAACAGAGCCTTCTGAGCATGTACCAGTGGGTTTATTTCAGGGGAGAGCGCTCACAGACATCTGAACTCAGTCCCCCGGTTTTAAAATGCCCCTATATTTGTCTATGGTTACAGAGGTCAGTAAGTCATAATATTTGTCAAATGGCAGGAAAAGTGCATTTCTGTGGTTTCAATGGGTAATTTAGCTGTGGCTTCCAAACTCGGTCCTCAAGGAACCCTAGCAGTCAGGGTTTTAAGGATATTCATGCTTCAGGACAGACGGTTAAATTCAATTGACTGAGGTAATAATTAAGCTACTTGTGCTCAATCATGGATAGCCAGAAAACCTGGACTGTTAGAGAGCCTTGAGGACCGAGTTTGTGAACCATTGAGGCAATTATAGTACCCTGTATTATGTATTTTAATTTTGCAACTCGGTTTTGGAATTACAATAATTTTTAACAACGTCCCTATTGAATCGACAACATCTGATTTGTTACATGATGTATAATAAACCCATTTTGGCAGCTACATTAGCTGTAGTAGATAGAATTGCGTCACTTTGTGGTGTTTCTTAAATGTCTCACCTTAATCCATGGCATGCGCTAAGGCTGACCTGTGATCTGCTGTCATTCTTCACGTGGCCTTGATAATAACAGTGATCCTGCAAGAAGCAAGTCCATACAATTAGTACATACAGTGTGTTAGAAATATGGAGATATCTGGTACCTGTTGTCCTCTGGATTCTAAATACACATTTTATGCACCCATTGCGGCAGATGTCTCTGATGTATTTAAATTGTAAAATTCTTCTATTCCCACGGTCACATAACCTCCCCCTACATCCCGCCCACTCACAATCCTGACGGTCAGCATGCAGAGCAACAGGGACTATTCTCACTCGTGGTTATCCACGACACCAATAGAGTGGAACTAGAAACCGAGCCCGCAAAGGGGATACCTGTTTCCGTCCCTCCTTCATACATTCATCGGACACTTAACATTTGCATGTCTCCCCAAAAACCAGGGGATAAGCCTGAAATATTGAAAGATGAATAGGCCTCATACACAGAAGCACCAACCCAACAAAGGGGGTAATTCCAAGTTGATCGCAGCAGGAAATTTTTTAGCAGTTGGGCAAAACCATGTGCACTGCAGGGGAGGCAGATATAACATGTGCAGAGAGAGTTAGATTTGGGTGGGTTATTTTGTTTCTGTGCAGGGTAAATACTGACTGCTTTATTTTTACACTGCAATTTAGATTGCAGATTGAACACACCACACCCAAATCTAAGGGGCCCTACACACTGGCCGACCCGCCGCCGAGCTGCCCGACGGCGGATACGGCCGACGAGCGACCCGGCGGTGGGGGGGCAGTGACGGGGGGAGTGAAGTTTCTTCACTCCCCCCGTCACGCGGCTCCATAGAACTGCAGGCAAATATGGACGATCTCGTCCATATTGGCCTGCATGCACAGCCGACGGGGGACCAGCGATGAACGAGCGCGGGACCGCGCATCGTACATCGCTGGAGCCTCCACACTGAAAGATATGAACGAGTTCTCGTTCATTTATGAACGAGATCGTTCATATCTTTCAAAAAATCGGCCAGTGTGTAGGGCCTATAACTCTCTCTGCACATGTTATATCTGCCTCCCCTGCAGTGCACATGGTTTTGCCCAACTGCTAAAAACTTTCCTGCTGCGATCAACTTGGAATTACCCCCAAAGACGGGTGTAGTATGACTGGCTGGCTGTCGGGATCTCGGCGCTCAGCATACCGGCGCCGGGATCCCGACTGCCGGAATGCCAGCAGCGGGTCAAGCGCAAAAGAGCCCCTTGCGGGCTCGCTGCACTCGCCGCGCTGCACTCTTCATGCTGCAGGCACGGTGGCGTACTACGCGCACCATGCTATGTATTCTCCCTCCAGGGGTGTCGTGGACACACTAAGAGGGAGAATAGTTGCCGGCATCTCGGCAGTCTGGATACCGATGCCGTTATTCTGGGCGCTGGGATACCAACAGCCGGCCAGTCGAGTGCCACCCAACAAGGACACATACCTGCTCCTGAGGACTGCTTGTTACTGGCGTGCCATCTTCTAGGTAATAAGTCTCTGTGTAATTCTCAGATATCAGGTTTCTATGGTTACAACAGGAAACATATAAAAAGAGACTACTCAGTAATTGGTCTGTTTGAGCAGCAAAGTCTGTCACAGCAAGTGTACATTAGCCCCCTACAGGCCATTAGTAGCCTTTGCACACTAATGTAAAAAAGCAAAATGCGTTCACGTTTTTCATTTCCTCTTTCAGCAGTAGTGCAGGCACACTTACATGAACCAAGTAGAAGGACCATACAAATCAAAATATAAAGAAAAAATATTTGCTATAATAGACTGAATTTAAAACATGTAATTTTAATTCTTTATTCTGTATTTGAAGAGCAAGTCATTGCACATAGTCATTTATGCAGCAGCAATTCCTCTCCAGGCCATGTTCGGCTGTGCACATTACTGACAATTACAGTAGCTGAGCATTGCTAATATTCATGTGCCCCTTTATGGGTGCGAGGAAACACCAGGGGGTATATTTACTAATATTCGTGTTTTTGCCATTTTTAAGGGTGTTTGAACTCGAATGGTATCGGGTGCATTTTACTGCAACTTTTTGAATCCTGATACGGTCAGTTACTAAGCTGCCGAGTTTTGCACATTCGTTTTTTCCGATGTCGATGTGATTCGTAATGTCAGGCAGTGTTTTACGGGAGTGATGAGTAAAACACTGCCTGACAAAACACAAGGAATCCCGGCCGGATCTGTGAGATCCTTGCAGGGCTTCATTGTGTACCTTAAAAAAGTGTTTAAAGTGTTAAAAAATCAGAAAAAAATTGCGTGGGGTCCCCCCTCCTAAGCACAACCAGCCTCGGGCTCTTTGAGCCGGTCCTGGTTGTAAAAATATGGGGAAAAAATTGACAGGGGTTCCCCCATATTTGAACAACCAGCACCGGGCTCTGCGCCTGGTCCTGGTGCAAAAAATATGGGGGACAAAAAGCGTAGGGGTCCCCCGTATTTTTTAAACCAGCACTGGGCTCCACTAGTCAGAGAGATAATGCCAAAGCCGGGGGAAACTTTTATATAGGTTTCTGCGGCCCTGGCATTAAATCACTAACTAGTCACCCCTGGCCGGGGCACCCTGGAGGAGTGGGGACCCCTTAAATCAAGGGGTCCACCCTTCCAACCACCCAAGGGCCAGGGGTGAAGCCAGTCAGCGGTTGAGGTTACTCGCGGTCAACCGCTGACCGCAAAGTTCCCACCATTGGATACAATGTAGCACCTATGCGCTACATTGAATCTTCAGTGCGCAGCCTGACTGACAGCTCAGGAGCTCACAGCCAATCAGGAGAGTGCCACGACGCGGCGCTCCCTGATTGGCTGAAGGGACCCTCTTTGACAGGAGTCACGGGGGGTCCCGCCAGTCGGGGAAAGGGGTCCCATGTGTAAACATGGGACCTCTTTCAGTGCGTGGTTCGGGTTTCCGGTTTGTTTTTTTGCCAAGTACGTGGATTATAAAGAGGACACTTGCTACACTGGATTATGTGAGTATAATTTTTGTCACAGGTACCCCTGTGGATTCTACATGGAGAAGTGGACCGAGCCTCGTGTGAACATAGGTTAGTATGTGTGTATGAAGGTGTGCATGTATGTAAAAAAGTTTTACTATCACGGTGTGTGTGTCCTGTTTTTTGTTGGGTATTTTTTTATTTGTAGTAGTACTACAGGTACCAGTGGGCCCGTTTTTCCACTGCATGCTGGTACTTGTGGTTCTCCAAGTACCAGCATGCGGGGGAGGCTTGCTGGGACTTGTAGTACTGCTACAAAAAAACAATATTCTTATTTTTTCACAAGGCTATCAGCCCCCCATCCGCCGCCCTTGGAACCCCTGTCAATTTTCCCCCCATATTTTTACAACCAGGACCGGCTCAAAGAGCCCGAGGCTGGTTGTGCTTAGGAGGGGGGACCCCACGCAATTTTTTCTTTCAGTTTTTACAGTAAACAGACCCTTTCACATAGATAACCATGCACAGATCTCACTGATCCGTGCATGGTTATCCAAACTCGCCTGGAAAAAGCAGGTCTATTTTTTTGCTGCTTTTTTTAACGAATCGCAGAAAAATACACCCGCACTTGAACACTCAGAGACTAACACCCAAATACGAATGAATAGTGAATACCCGTGTTGTATGAAATAACAGCCGCGTTTGACCGATGGTCTATTCATTCGTATTTTTGAACTTTGCCGTTAAAACCATTACGAATAGTCCAAACACTGCTGAGATTTGTGCAAAGTGAATTCCCGTGTTGGGACTTAGAAAAAAAACACAAATCGGTCAAACTCGGATTATTAGTAAATATAGGCCCAGGGATGTTGCTTGTTGCAATGTAACTTTCTTGAAGGTCATCACCACTAATTGAATTTCCTCTCAAAATCAGATAAATCTCCTCTATCTGCGTAGCTTCTTTTCACCCCATACTCTCAGTATTAATTGGTCACAGTTTTCTTACCTTGCAGAAGTTTTATTACATTTTTGGGCACTATTAGATGTATATTAATAATTACAATTCCTTTTGATTTTAGTATTAGGAAACATTTCTAAATGACCTCTCTTTATTGCCCTTGGTTGTCTCATTATATGCCCCCCCCACCCCCCCTTCCGCCCATAGTAAGTGTATGATATTGGACAGAGACGCCCAGGAGACACTCACTCAGTCTTTTCCAGGTGAAGGACCACATGTTTGCCGTTGAGTTGGATGCCATACTGCACCAGATCTGGGTGCTTCCCCTGGGGAGAGAGGAGACACAGTCAGGCGTAAAGTGGTAAGAAATTGGAAGTGTGAAATAAGAGGGATCACTTTTGTGGGGTACAAGTTGTAAATGACGGAACTTTAGAAACATGCCGGGTTTTGTTTTCCATTGTACAAAATCAGCAATTTTGAAAAATTGATACTAAACACTACATTTTATAATTTTCTCAATTTATCACCAGGACAATAGGTTTCATAATGATGTTGTTAGCAATGGAAGGAACATTCTGATTGGTTGTCTAGAGCAGAACATTTCTACCTAAGTGAAGACACCAGCTTGATTCCTAAATGATTGCAGTAGCATAACGGTGGCATAACGGTGGGTGGCAAGTGTGTAAAAGCCAGCACTGTCGGTCTTTGCTACTTATCTGTCCCACAGGGTGAGATATATTTTGTCAATGTGGTCAATATCGTCATACAGCAAATCTTCTTGGTCCAGCTGTTCTGGCGGATTCTGCATCACTTTGTGCAGTAATTATGACTAACCCTTACCGCTAACTCTCCTTTTAGTGCCTAATCTTAACCAGGGGCGTCAACAGCACTGCCAGGCCTCAGTACTCGGAGGGGGCCTTGTCATCTGGGGAGGTGTGGTCAGGCATCCTCCTTAGAAAATGTTAAAAAATAAACACCCGGACCAGGCGGACTGAAAGGGGTCCCATGTTTACACATGGGACCCCTTTCCCCGAATGCAGAGACCCCCGTGACTCCTGTCACAGAGTCTCTTCAGCCAATCAGGAAGCGCCACTTCGTGGCACTCACCTGATTGGCTCTGCGCGTCTAAGCTCAGACGCGCATTGCACAGCCCCCTCCATTACTTTCAATGGTGGGAACTTTGCGGTCAGCCGCTGACCGCGGGTAACCCCACCGCTGACCGCAAAGTTCCCACCATTGAAACTAATGGAGGGAGCTGTGCGATGCGCTGTCTGCCAGCTCAGACGCGCATACAGCCAATCAGGAGAGTGCCACGAAGTGGCGCTTCCTGATTGGCTGAAGGGACCTTTCTGTGACAGGAGTCACGGGGGGTCTCTGCATTCGGGGAAAGGGGTCCCATGTGTAAACATGGGACCCCTTTCAGTCCGCCTGGTCCGGGTGTTCGTTTTTTTTTTTTTGCCAAGTACCTGGATTATAATCTGGACACTGGATCAGGTGAGTATAATTTCATTCACAGGTACCCCGGATCGTCGGCGACATTGGAGACGTGCCAGTCGGCGGGTCAACATAGGTAAGTATGTGTGTGTCGGCAGGTGTGAAATAAAGTTTTACTTTCACGGTGTGTGTCTCCTGTTTTTATTTGGGTATTTATTTTCCAGTAGAACTACAGGTACCAGTGGGCCCGTTTTTCTCCTGCATGCTGGTACTTGTGGTTCTCCAAGTACCAGCTTGCGGGGGAGGCTTGCTGGGACTTGTAGTACTACTGGAAAAAACAATATTCTTTCAATTTTCAAAAGGCTTTCAGCCCCCCATCCGCAGCCCTTGGATGGGGGGACAGCCTCGGGCTTCACCTCTGGCCCTTGGGTGCCTGGGGGGGACCCCTTGATTGAAGGGGTCCCCACTCCTCCAGGGTACCCCGGCCAGGGGTGACTAGTTGTGTATTTAATGCCAAGGCCGCAGGGCGCTGTATAAAAGTGACCCCCGGCTGTGGCATTATCTACCCAGCTAGTGGAGCCCGATGCTGGTGTAAAAAATACGGGGGACCCCTACTCTTTTTGTCCCCCGTATTTTTTGCACCAGGCGCAGAGCCCGGTGCTGGTTTTAAAAATACGGGGGATCCCCTGTCAGTTATCCCCCCGTATTTTTAGAACCAGGACCGGCTCGAAGAGCCCGAGGCTGGTTATGCTTTAGAGGGGGGACCCCACGCATTTTTTTTTCTGATTTTACCCCATTCCATTTAAAAAAAATATATATATATTTTTAAAAATATATAAATAATACTTGTGCCTCCTAAATAGACAAACCATATACCTAATCCCTTCTAATATAAATAGATATGCTATTACCAATAAAAAAAACACAAAAAAAAACATATTTTTAATTTTTTTTATTAGATTCCGCCAGCAAAGTGTGGCGGATTGAAAATGATGAATTTACTGTCTAAAAACACTGTTGTCAAATTTACAATCTTTAATTGAATATACTTTTGTCGAATTGCCGCAATTGTACCATTGCAGAAATGTCGAATTTGACAAATGTCGAATTTCAAAAAGTCGAATTTTGAAAGTCCGTTTTTTTGACGAAAAGTACTGAATTGCATTGTCGAATTATTATTTTTTTTGGCGAAAATGTCCCGTTTTTCGCCATTTTCGGGAATTCGACCGCAATTGCATATACCCCTTAGTCTCCTCTCCAAAGGTGTAGCTAGGCGCTATGGTGCCCGGAGCAAGGGTATGTTTTGGCACCCCCCTCCCCTGTACTGAATTGGGGGCCCAGCCAACATGTGGTGTCATGTTACATTTGGAGAAAAAAACTATATTTAAAAATCTTAAATTGGTGACAGGGCCGTTTCTAGACCTTGTGGAGCTCAGGGTGAAATTTCCTTTGGGTGTCTCCATGTTTAAAATAGAGTCAGAGTGCACTGAAGGCTTGCAAAAATTAACTCTGGTGTGTGTGTGTGTGTGGTAAGGAATAAAGGGGGTGATTCAGACCTGATCGCTGCTGTGCGTTTTCGCACAGCGGGCGATCAGGTCATAGCTGCGCATGTGTATGCACCGCAATACGCATGTGCGTCGGACAACAACAATGGGCATCGCTGGTCAGCGACAGGATGGTGCAAAAATTATGACCGCAGGGTGATTGACAGGAAGAGGCCGTTTGTGGGTGGTAACTGACCGTTTACTGGGAGTGTCTGGAAAAACGCAGGCGTGCCCAAGCGTTTTCAGGGAGGGCGTCTGACGTCAGCTCCGGCCCCGATCAGCCTGTTTTCATTGCACTGAAGGAGTAAGTCCTGGGCTGCGCAAAGACTGCACACAGTGGATTTTTGCAGCACCGCATACACATGGGATCGCACACTTGCCCAGCGAATTTACACTTCTCCTGGGGACGGTGACTATCTGAACGCAGGGCAGCAAAGTTAGCAGCCCAGTGATCAGGTCTGAATCATCCCCAAGATTGTAAGCTCCCATGGGGCAGGGACTGATGTGAATGGTAAAATATTCTCTGTAAAGTGCAATATATGTGCGCCCTGTAAATAACTAACTGGTAATAAATAAATAATGGCTTCATTGAGAATGTGCAAGGCCACAGAATAGTACCAATTCACATTACACTGCACAGTAGTGTCCGTTATTTACATTACACCACACAGTAGTGCCCCTTATACACATTATGCCACACAGTAGAGCCCCTTATACATGTTACGCCTCACAGTAGAGCCCCATATACACATTACACTATGGTAGAGCCACTATGGAAGTATTTAACTATTTACTTGTTTAATTCAAATAAATGAAAGACACTATATATGCCCCAACTGACTTGACCTCACAACCCCCCAATTCCTTAATGAAAATAAAGCCCCAAATGTGAAACCCCCCCCCCCTCCCCCACAGACCTGGTAACCCCCCAATCTGTGAATTAAAATAATGCCCCAAAACTAACTCCCCCAGATCTGATAATCTCCCAATGCATCAATGAAAATAAGCCCCAAATGTGACCCCCCTCCACAGACCTGAAACCACCCAAACTCTCAATGAAAATAATGCACCAAAATGCCCCCTACCCCACCCAATTTGATAATCTTACAATGCCTCAGTGAAAATAATACCCTAGAACTGCCATCCCAGACCTGATGATCCCACTATGCCGCTACGAAAATAATGTCCCCGAAGTGCCTAAACTATGCCGCAGTAGCCTGGGGGGCAGAGAGAGGTGCTGCAGCAGTCTGAGAGTTGCCACTGTTGCCTCTGGCCTGCCCTGTTTCCTACCTAGTCTCAGAGTCTGACTCAGTGTGCACCCCCTCTGCTTCTCCTCCTCTTGCACTGCAGCTGACAGTACAGTGGCTGGTGGGAGGGGGGGTGGCGGGCGGCAACGCGCCCTCTAACTTTTTTGGCGCCCGGAGCTCGCGCTGCACTGGAGCCACCCTCGCTACACCCCTGCTCCTCTCCCATAGCCAAATTCTAAACCTCCCTTCCCGTAGTCTAACAACGAACCTCCTTATGAATATTTCTCTAACATCCATAAGGGATACTGGGGTCACTTGGTACGATGGGGTATAGATGGGGTCCAAAGGAGCCGGTGCACTTTAAAACTTCAAACAGGGTGTGCTGGCTCCTCCCCTCTATGCCCTCCCCCACAGCTCAGTTTAGAAAAATGTGCCCTAGGAGAGGATGCACACTCTGGAGCTCCAGAGAATTTTGCTTCAGTTTATTTTAAACGTTTGTTATTTTCAGGCAGGCTCTTGGGCAACAGCTGGGGGTAGGGACCAACACCGGTCCCACTGACAGGACAACGGTCCTGAGGGTTAGTGTACCGCAGGCATGGCGCTCTTGCGCACACACCCGCAGCATGCCGCACACCCCCAGCGCAGAGCTTGAAGACAGAAGAGAGGTGAGTGTTGCAGGGGATCCCGCTAGTGGGGTTCCCCCGGTTCTTGGTGCGGCGCAGGTGCGGGACGGGCATACGGACTCCCCCTGGGGTGATCCTATAGCCCCCACCCCCACGCAGACTGGCAGCGGTAGTGAAAATAGGTGCTTGTACCTCATTTTACACTTTGTATGGGACTTTGCCAGTATAAATATGCAAGTAGCTCTGGCGCCATTGGAGGGGGCGGAGCTACATCAGAGCAGGACCGGCGCCATTTCCTGCACTCTCAGTGCTGCAGCAGGAAAGTCAGCTTCTCCAGAGGATACTCCACGGCCAGACACTGGTACAGGGGTGTAGAAAAGGGGGAGTCTGGGAGAGCTCGCTGTGGGAACCTTATTTTAGGCTCCTCATACATAATTATACCATATTGCCTAACTACTGATATCTCCATTATTAGATACAGGTTGGTGCTGGTCCCTCCTTCTCTGAGTCTCTCCACACATACTGGGCTGGGAAGGCTTGCTTGTACCTGTGTCTCTGTGTGTATATGTGTGGATGTAAATGTTTCCTGTCAGCATGGTGAAGAAAGCTGTGTGTTCTCTCTGTCACACTAGATTTTCTTCCTCCCCTGCAGATTCTCTCATGTGTGAACAATGCAGTCAGCCTTCACAGGATAGAGGGGCTTCTGGGGGTGATTTGCAGGAACCAGCTTGGTTGAGTTCTATTAAATCTATGATGGCTGACATGTCCAATGCATTGACTACTACTAGCCAAGAATGGTAGCAGTTGCAACAGTCCATGGCTACTCTGATTAAAGGTAAATCAGTGGGCAGCCGTGTAACCCCTCTCTCACTTCCACTACCCCAGAAAAGGTTACCTGACATCCTCTCAGAATCTGAGGAGGAGGTACCTGAGGTGGAAGAGGGGGAGGAGTTGTAATCAAATACTGAGGTGGAGGATTCCTCTACAACTCAGGGTGTGGAGTCGCTCATCCTTGCTATTAGAGATGTCTTACATGTTCCTGGGAGCGAGACAGATGCTCCGCAATCCTTTTTCGCTGCACAAAAGAAAGTGCTAGTCACCATTCCTGATTTTAAGGAATTGGGTGATTTTTTTTAAGGAGCCATGGGCTACTCCTGAAAAGAAATTAAAGATGACAAAGAAATTGATTGCTGCCTTTACTTTCACTCTAGAGGGGCGAAAAGTCTGGGAGACTCCCCCTGCTGTTGATGCTTCAGTATCACGCCTGTCAAAAAAGACGGTACTACCGGTTCCAGGGGCTACTGCCAGGGCTGGCTCAAGGCACATTCCTTAGGAGCGGCCGCGCAGGGCACCCGACTCCTAAGGGCGGCCATCAGCCGGCCCATCAGTTAAGTAGAAATGTAAAAAATGAAGCCGGTTCGTCAGCCAATCAGCTCGCGGACCGGCGGCAGCCTACTGATTGGCTGCTGGACCACGAGCTATGATTGGCTCACGAACTGGCGCCTGACAGGGAACCCAGCGCGCAGAGAGCAGCAAATGCATCGGCAGCAGTCAGTATATAGCACTGGGAGTACGCGCACGCAGGAAACTCAGCCTCCCTGCATGGCTCAGCAGCTGCCTCCGCTCCGTTATATACCGCTGAGAGGCTGGTTGATGCATGCTGTTTTTGCGTGGTGCGGCTTGAAAGGTGAGAAGCGCATTGGTAGCAGCGCTGTATTCTTCAAGCGGTCGCCGGTATTCAATATTAAATTATGCTTAGTGACCAGCATTTGTGTGATGAGGGGGGGGGGGGGGGGGGGGCGGAGAGAGATAAGGAATTGTCATTATCTGCCTAGGGTGGGTTTTGATTGTACCTGTGCTGTCTATGAAGGAGAGGGGCTCCCCAGTGCCAGCCACCAATTAGCTTTTTTTTCTCTATTAAATAACAGATGACTCCTCATTTTAATTACCCCTATACGCTGCACCAATCCCAAAACCCCACCGGCACCCAAATGCATATGTTAAATATTGCCAGACCACTGTCTGTACGTGGGTGACTCAGCTGTGGCACATCCCTGAGCATCTGGCAGGAGAAACGACTTACCCTCCACACAGAGACCTCCAGGTAACAGCTGGGCACTCTCACAGCTCTGAGTGCCCAGTCTTTCTACTGCTGATGATATACCTGTCTTTATCGCTTTGTCTACATGTCTTTCTTTCCCTCTCACCATGTCTCTCTCTTGCCCATGTCTTTCTCTTGCCCATGTGTCTTTCTTGCCCATGTATCTCTCACCATGTCCTCTCTCTCTCTCTGCCATGTCCTCTCTCTCTCCATGTCTCTTTCTCTCACTGTCTTTCTCTCTCTCGCCATGTCTCTCTCTCACCATGTCTCTCTCTCGTCATGTCTCTCTCTCGTCATGTCTCTCTCTCTCGTCATGTCTCTCTCCGTGTCTTTCTTTCTCGCCATATCTCTCTCGCCATGGGTTTCTATCTCACTCTCTCACACATGGTGAGAGAGTGAGACATGCTCTCTCTCCCTCCCTCCCCATGTCTCTCGCTTTCTCTTCCTCCCTTCTCCCACCATGTTTCTCTCTCCCTCCCTATGTCTCTCTCTTCCTCCCTTTCCATGCGTCTCTCTATTACCATGTCTCTCTCTCTCTCTCCCACCATGTTTCTCTCTCCCCCCATGTCTCTCTCTCTTCCTCCCTTTCCATGCATCTCTCTATTACCATGTCTCTCTCACTCTCTCTCCCACCATGTTTCTCTCTCCCCCCATGTCTCTCTCTTTTCCTCCCTTTCCATGCGTCTCTCTATTACCATGTCTCTCTCTGTCCCACCATGTTTCTCTCTCCCCCCATGTCTCTCTCTCTTCCTCCCTTTCCATCTGTCTCTCTCACCATGTCTCTCTCTCCCACCATGTTTCTCTCTCCCTCCCCATGTCTCTCTCTTTCGCCCTTCCCATGTCTCTCTCTCTCTCCATATCTCCTATGCTCTGGCTCTTTGTGTTCTCTCTCTCTGGCTGTGCTCATCAGCAGTATATACTTGCTCTGGTGCCCTCCATGGAGTAAAACTTCCGAAAATATGGCAGCACTCGGAGACTTGATAAATTGC
Organism: Pseudophryne corroboree; assembly: GCF_028390025.1. Lineage (NCBI taxonomy): Eukaryota > Metazoa > Chordata > Amphibia > Anura > Myobatrachidae > Pseudophryne > Pseudophryne corroboree. Next base: position 134,263,665 of record NC_086449.1, on the reverse strand, counting down.
AAAAAGGTGCTGTTTATTTCTGAGTGCCGCCATATTGAGACATATCTATGTGGGTCTTTCCGAGTTGATCGCACACTGCAACTTTTTGCATCCCGTGCGATCAACTAGACGCCACCTATGGGGGATTGGATTTTTGCATAGCAAGGCTGTGAACGCTTGTGCATCCCTGCTATGCAAAAAAAGTTTTGTGCAGAACTAGACTAGGGTAAGAGTTACTCACCCTGTGCGATCACTTCAGTGCTGCAGGTCCCGGAATTGACGTCAGACATAGTTACATAGTTACATAGTTGTTGAGGTTGAAAAAAGACAAATGTCCATCGAGTTCAACCTATTGTACATTACATTCTTTTATTTCATTATTTTATCTTTAAATATTAATTAAATGCTGTATCCCTAGATATTTTTTTCAGCTAGGAATTTATCTAATCCATTTTTAAACTTATTGATTGTGTCCACCATTACTACCTTCTCTGGAAGAGAATTCCAAATCCTTACTGCTCTTACTGTGAAGAATCCTTTTCTCCGTTGGGTATGGAATTTTTTCTCCTCTAACCTCAGTGGGTGTCCTCGTGTCCTATGTAGTGTTTTTTTGGTAAACAAATCGTTTGATAGATCCTTGTATTGTCCCTTAATGTATTTATAAATATTAATGATGTCCCCTCTCAGTCGCCTCTATTCCAGTGTGAACATATCAAGCCTTTTAAGTCTTTCCTCATAGTCCAATGCCTCTTACTCCTTAACCAGTTTAGTGGCTCGCCTCTGAACCCTTTCGAGTTCCAAGATATCTTTTTTATAGTATGGTGCCCAAAACTGTACACAATATTCCAGGTGTGGTCGCACGAATGATTTATACAGTGGAAGGATTACACTCTCATCCCTTGTCTCCATACCCCGTTTTATGCATAATAACACCTTATTAGCCTTTGCTGCTGCATTTTGACATTGCAAACTGCTACCAAGTTTATTATCGATGAGCACACCCAGATCCTTTTCAACTACCGTTATCCCTACATTTTTCCCATTTAGTTTATAGGCTGCCTGATTGTTCTTAGTCTCAAGGTGCAAAACTTTACATTTGTCTATATTGAACCTCATTCCCCATTTGTCTGCCCAGGCATCCAGTCCAGTTAAGTCATTCTGTAGAAACTCAACATCCTTGTCTGAATTAATTATTCTACATAATTTAGTGTCATCTGCGAAAATTGACACTGTGCTTTCCAGTCCCTCACCTAGGTCATTAATTAATATATTAAACAGCAATGGCCCGAGTACTGAGCCCTGCGGTATTCCACTGAGTACTGAAGCCCATTCAGAGTATATCCCATTAACCCTCACTCGCTGTTCCATATTAAACAGCCAGTTACTCACCCAAGTACAGATAGTATTTCCCACCCCAAGCTCTCTTAGTTTGAGGATTAGTCTTCTGTGTGGAACTTTGTCAAAAGCCTTAGAGAAGTCTAAAAGAACACATCCACTGCTTGACCCTTATCAATACTATCGCTCACTTTCTCGTAGAAGCTTATTAAGTTAGTTTGACATGACCTGTCCTTCACAAATCCATGTTGATTCCTAGTAATAACCTTGGAGGTATCCAAGTACTCTAGAATGCTATCCCTTAATATACCTTCTAGTATTTTCCCCACTATAGATGTCAAGCTAACCGGTCTATAGTTCCCGGGGAGCATTTTAATACCCTTTTTAAATATTGGGACTACCTCTGCTATACGCCAGTCCTTTGGTATCATTCCTGATCTAATTGACTCGATGAAGATCAAATATAGAGGTTTGGCTATCTCTAAGAACCCTGGGGTGGAGTCCATCCGGCCCATGAGATTTATTTATCTTAATTTTACTCAGTCCCTCCCGGATTACTCCCTCGTTTAAGCAAGTACCAAGCAGTGGGTCATTATTATTATTTATGTTATGCTCTATTCTTGTCAACTTGTCCTCTTTCGTGAATACTGATGAAAAGAATTTATTAAATAAATCTGCTTTTCCCTATCATCATTAATCAAGACATCCAGCTTACCCTTTAAGGGCCCAATATTCTCCCTTTTCAACCTTTTACCATTTATATACTTAAAGAACTTTTTCGGATTTGTTTTACTCTCCTTTGCGATTTGTTTTTCGTTTACTATTTTAGCTGCTCTAATCACTTTTTTGCATTTATTGTTACATTCCTTGTAGAACTAGAATGATTCCACCTTTCCATCAGACTTAAATGCTTTGAAAGCACGCTTCTTTTTATCCATTTGTTCCTTGACCTTTTTATTAAGCCACATCGGTTTGGATTTCCTACTTCTGTTTTTGTTGACTTTGGGAATAAATAAATTAGTGTACTTATTGAGCGCAGTTGTAAAAATGTCCCACATTTCAGCAGTATTCTTACCATGAAATACAATTTCCCAATTAATCTCCTTCATCGCTTGTTTCAGCAATGTGAAATTTGCTTTCCTAAAGTTAAAAATCTTGGTTAAACCCTTATATTGTTGCTTTTGAAAGCTGATATCGAATGTGATCATATTGTGATTGCTATTTCCTAGGGTCTCCCCTACTTTAGTATTTGTTATAATTTCCTCATTATTTGTTAGTACTAGGTCCAGTATAGCCCCTTGCCTAGTTGGCTCCTCAATTACCTGTGACAAGTAATGATCTGTTAGCATGTTTAAGAACCTGTTACCCCTAGATGTATTTAATGTTTCGGTGTTCCAGTTTATGTCCGAGTAATTGAAGTCCCCAACAATAACGACGTCCCCCATACCTGCAGCTTTTTCGATTTGCTGCAAGAGTATTAATTCGTCAGCCACACTAATATCTGGCAGTTTATAGCATGTCCCTATTAAAAGTTTTTTTGTATCTTTACCCCCACTCGACATCTGCCCTCCAAACGCCTCGACATGCCTACGTTCGGTTCTCCACCCCCAGAAAACGGTGAGTTGATGCCCGGATCCGCCCTCCTCCTGTCAATCTTCTTGCGGTCACCACTGCGACCGCTTTCTTCGTTGGAGGCATCGCTGCCTGCAATGATGCATCTGCGCAATGCGGCCGCCATGCATGCGCAGTTCCGACCCAATTGCACAGCTGCAAAGAAGCGCAGCATGCCATCGGGTCAGAATGACCCCCTATATCTATCTATCTATCTATCTATCTATCTATCTATCTATCTATCTATCTATCTATCTCGTATCTATATTTGGAAACTCCCCTCTTTTTTTGTAGACAAATTTAACTAATTTTCAAAGGTAAACAAGAAATACAAGCAAAACATAATAGCAAGTCAATACAATAAAGTCAGTGGAATCAGGATTGTGAAGTCCTGAAATAACAATGACAAACAGTAAAGAATCACCAGCCTTACATAGTATAGAATCCAAAAGAAAGTAAATAAAAAGAGACATTCAGAAGGGGGAGAACTGGAGTAAAGAGAGGAGAGGAATATGGAAGTGGAACCCCCCCCCCCCCTCCTCTCAAAATCCTGCATTTGCCCCTGGGAGCATGTGTGTTTCTGGCACTGGGGGCACATGTGTTTCTGACACTGGGGGCATGTGTGTTTCTGGCACTGGGGCATTTTTGTATCTGGCACTTGGGGGCATCTTATGTGTATCTGGCACTGTGGGGGCATATAATGTGTATCTGGCACTGTTGGTGCATATTATGTGTATCTGGTATTGCACTGTGGGGGCATATGTGTATCTGGCATTGAACTACTGGGGCATACTGTATGTGTATCTGACACTGCTGGGGCATAAGTGTAGCTGGCACTGCACTGCTGGAGCATATGTGTATCTGGCACTATACTGGGGTCATTATGTGTATCAGCAGATTCTATGCAAGGAGTTTCCAACTGGATCGCCTGAAGAAATGGTCATGTTCGCATCTTCAGATGCACCAGATCATACGTCTCTCACCGCAGGGCAGGATCTCTCTCCTGTGGTGGTTGCAACCCTCCAATCTCTTGGAGGGTCAGAGCTTTGGGATCCAGGATTGGATTCTCTTAACCATAGACTCAAGCCTTTGAGGTTGGGGAGCTGTCGCCAAAGGGGAACAGTTCCAGGGCAGGTGGTGAAACCACGAAGCCATTCCTACAATAAACATACTGGAACTCAGGGCGGTCTACAATGCTTTGCTACAGGTGTCTCTCCTGCTTCAAGACCAAGCCATTCAGTTTCAGTCGGACAATGCCACGGTTGTGGCATACATCAATAGACAGGGAGGAACAAAGTGCAGGGCCTACATGCGAGAGGTATCCAAGATACTCCTCTGGGTAGAAAGGGAGTGTACAACTGGGAAGCAGACTTCCTAAGTTGTCACGCCCTACACCCAGGAGAGTGGGGACTCCATCCGCAGGTTTTCCGAATGATAAAGGATCAGTGGGGCTATCCACAGATTGATCTGATGGCTTCTCAGCTCAACAAAAAGTTTCAACGCTATTGCTCCAGGACAAGGGACCCTCAAGCGGTGGCAGTGGACGCACTGACGATGCCTTGGGCCTACCAGCTGGTGTACCTGTTTCCTCCGATTCCGTTGCTTCCCATGGTTCTAAAAAGAATCAGAAGGGAAGGGGTTCAGACAATTCTGTTTGCCCCCGACTGGCTTCGGAGAGTTTGGTATGCAGATCTTCTGGCCATGACCATTGACCACCCCTGGCCTCTACCTCTGCGGGAAGATCTTCTTCAGCAAGGGCCATTCGTCTACCTGGATTTATGGTGGCTTCGTTTAACGACATGACGGTTGAGTGAAACATTCTAGCTGAAAAAGGTATTCCGGGTAGGGTTATTACACCATGATTCAAGCCAGGAAGCTGTCACATCGACTCACTACCGCCATATCTGGAAATGGTATGTCTCTTGGTGTGAGGGCCGAAGGTATGCTTCTGCAGATTTCAACCTGGGATGTTTTCTGCATTTCTTACAAGCAGGTTTGGACATGGGCTACGGTTAGGTTCTATTAAGGTACAGATCTCAGCCTTGTCCATCTTCTTCCAGGAGAAATTGGCTGCTTTACCTGAAGTCCAGACATTTTTACAGGGTGTCCTTCACATCCAACCTCCTTTCATGCCTCCTACAGCACCTTGGGATCTAAATGTTGTTATGACCTTCCTGCTGTCCTCTTGGTTTGAACCGTTAATGTTGGTAGAGGACAAGTACCTTACATGGAAGACGTTTATGCTGTTGGCCTTAGCTTCAGCCAGGCATGTTTTGGAACTCGGAGCTCATCTTGCAGGAGTCCCTGTTTGGTCTTTCATGAGGATAGAGCAGAACTCAGGACTCGACATCAGTTACTGCTGAAGGTGGTTTCTGCTTTCAACCTAAATCAGCCTATCGTGGGTTCGGCGGCTTCGGCCACTTCTTCCATTCCGAAGTCCTTGGAGGTGTTGCGAGCCCTGAGGATCTATGTCAAGAGGTGCTGCTGTCCGAAAGTCAGGTTCCTCTTTGTGCTTTATGATGCTCTCAAGAAGGGTTGTGATGCTTTGAAACAGTCTATTGCCTATTGGATTAGGCTTACTATTCAACATGCTTCGGCGGCCTTACCTATTGCTAAGTCTGTCAAGGCCCACTCTACTAGGTCGGTGGGTTGTACCTGGGTGGCCGTCCGTGGTGTCTCGGCTTGGCAACTATGCCAGGCCACTACCTGGTCAGGGACAAACACGCTTGTCAAGTTCTACAGGTTTGATACCCTGGCAAAAGAGGATGTTCATTTCGGACATACAGTGTTGCAGGCATCTCAGCACGTTCCCGCCCGTTCTGGGAGTGCGAATGAAAGGATTGCAGCATTGCTACAAAAAAGATTGTGCAGCTTCAGAGTAGCTCGAGACTTACTCCTAGCTAGAGATCACTTCAGTCTGTTTAGTTCCCGTTTTGACGTCACAAACACGCCCTGCGTTCGGCCAGCCACTCCCCCGTTTCCCCAGGCACGCCTGCGATTTTCAGCACACTCCCGGAAAACGGTCAGTTACCTCCCAGAAACACCCCATTCCTGTCAATCACTCACCGATCAGCAGTGCGACTGAAAAGCGTTGCTAGACCTTGTGTGAAACTGCATCGGCTTTTGTGAAAGTACGTCGTGCGTGCGCACTGCGTGCCATACGCATGCGCAGAAGTGCCGATTTTTGCTTGATCGCTGCGCTGCGAACAACGGCAGCTAGCGATCAACTCGGAATGACCCTCTAAGTGTCCCCAGTACCCTTATGGATGTTAGAGAACATAGGATTTTAATCACCTACCGGTAAATCCTTTTCTCATAGTCAATAAGGGATCCTATTTTTTCTTCTATAATTTATATTCCTCTCTGCTGAGCAAAATCCTCTTTCTCTGCAAATAACAATCCCACTATTCAAATAGTCATTTTCGCCATAACAGTACAGTACCTGAGTGTCTCTCTTGTGTTGCGCATGAAGTTTCTTAGGGAAGACCACCTTGTACTTCTGTCCTGCAGGTATTCGATTAAATGCTACAAGATACAAGACCATATATTTGATTACAAAATGAAATATTATAGGAACGCTACCATATATGAATAGTTCTGTTGAAGAAACTGAGTACAGTTCTGACAGTGTACCATTCTTACCTACATTCCTGGAATGTCTGGGAGACTTCCATATTCCAGATAGTTCTCCCGGGTCCTGGGAGAGCAGGGTAAAACCCAGATGTTGCCCACTTCCCTAGTAAAATGGGCAGGGCTGTTGGATCCTTTCCTACAGAAAGGATCCGACAGGTAAATATTCAATACCTGTCGGGTTTGGCCCAGTCCCGACAATGGCAATCCGATTTTTTTTAAAGTCGGATTGACATTGTCGGAAACGGGGCTAAAACCTCTCGGGTTTGGCTGCGCTTCCAACAATGGGGGTAATTCTGAGTTGATCGCAGCAGGATCTTTGTTAGCAATTGGGCAAAACCATGGGGGTCATTCCGAGTTGTTCGCTCGGTAAAAATCTTCGCATCGCAGCGATTTTCCGCTTAATGCGCATGCGCAATGTCCGCACTGCGACTGCGCCAAGTAAATTTGCTATCCACTTAGGAATTTTACTCACGGCTTTTTCTTCGTTCTGGCGATCGTAATGTGATTGACAGGAAATGGGTGTTACTGGGCGGAAACAGGCCGTTTTATGGGCGTGTGGGAAAAAACGCTACCGTTTCCGGAAAAGACGCAGGAGTGGCCGGAGAAACGGGGGAGTGTCTGGGCGAACGCTGGGTGTGTTTGTGATGTCAAACCAGGAACGACAAGCACTGAACTGATCGCAGAAGCCGAGTAAGTCTGGAGCTACTCAGAAACTGCTACGAGGTGTGTAATCGCAATATTGCGAATACATCGTTCGCAATTTTAAGATGCTAAGATTCATTCCCAGTAGGCGGCGGCTTAGCATGAGCAAATCTGCTAAAATCCGCTTGCGAGCGAACAACTCGGAATGACGCCCCATGTGCAGTGCAGGGGAGGCAGATATAACGTGCAGAGAGAGTTAGATTTGGGTGGGGTGTGTTCAATCTGCAATCTAAATTGCAGTGTAAAATAAAGCAGCCAGTATTTACCCTGCACAGACACAAAATAACCCACCCAAATCTAACTCTCTCTGCACATGTTATATCTGCCTCCCCTGCAGTGCACATGGGCCCTCATTCCGAGTTGTTCGCTCGGTATTTTTCATCGCATCGCAGTGAAAATCCGCTTAGTACGCATGCGCAATGTTCGCACTGCGACTGTGCCAAGTAACTTTACTATGAAGAAAGTATTTTTACTCACGGCTTTTTCTTCGCTCCGGCGATCGTAATGTGATTGACAGGAAATGGGTGTTAGTGGGCGGAAACACGGCGTTTCAGGGGCGTGTGGCTGAAAACGCTACCGTTTCCGGAAAAAACGCAGGAGTGGCCGGAGAAACGGTGGGAGTGCCTGGGCGAACGCTGGGTGTGTTTGTGACGTCAACCAGGAACGACAAGCACTGAACTGATCGCACAGGCAGAGTAAGTCTGGAGCTACTCTGAAACTGCTAAGTAGTTAGTAATCGCAATATTGCGAATACATCGTTCGCAATTTTAAGAAGCTAAGATTCACTCCCAGTAGGCGGCGGCTTAGCGTGTGTAACTCTGCTAAATTCGCCTTGCGACCGATCAACTCGGAATGAGGGCCCTGGTTTTGCCCAACTGCTAAAAAAAAATCCTGCTGCGATCAACTCAGAATTACCCCCAATATACGCGGATCGGTGGGACAGCTTTCAAACAAGTCGGGAATTCCCTACTTGTCGGAAAAAACGGCCCCCCATTGAATAGGTCGGAACCCCTTCTGACCTAAACCTGTCGGAAACTGCTGTCTTTGCGACAAGATGGCAGTTTCCGACTACAATTGAACATACCCCTATGTGATGGTGTCAATTGGCAATTGCATCATCATGGCAAATCACAGCATTATCCAGCAGGGGTGGGGCAATGATTATGCAAATTGCTTCACTGTACCTACTATACTTGCCTATTGAATCTTCCCTCCGGGATCTCCCAGGAGGAGGTCCTAAATGCAGGCAAGTATATACATTATATATGACTCTAGCAGCGGTGACTTGTTTGACCTTGATATGACAACAATGCAGTTATGGCGATAACATTAGGTGAACCTAGGCCTTTGGGGGTCATTCCGAGTTGATCGCTTGCTAGCAGTTTTTAGCAGCCGTGCAAACGCTATGCCGAACACTGGGGGTAATTCCAAGTTGATCGCAGCAGGACATTTTTTAGCAGTTGGGCAAAACCATGTGCACTGCAGGGGAGGCATATATAACATGTGCAGAAAGAGTTAGATTTGGGTGGGTTATTTTATTTCTGTGCAGGGTAAATACTGGCTGCTTTATTTTTACACTGCAAATTAGATTGCAGATTGAACACACCACACCCAAATCTAACTCTTTCTGCACATGTTAAATCTGCCTCCCCTGCAGTGCACATGGTTTTGCCCAACTGCTAACAAAATTCCTGCTGCGATCAACTTGGAATTACCCCCACTGGGCGGGTTTGTGACGTCAAAACAGGAACTAAACAGTCTGAAGTGATCGCTAGCGTTGAGTAGGTTTTGAGCTACTCTGAAACTGCACAAAAAACTTTGTAGCCGCTCTGCGATACATTCGTTCGCAATTCTGCTAAGCGAAGATACACTCCCAGAGGGCGGCGGCCTAGCGTGTGCAATGCTGCTAAAAGCAGCTAGCGAGCGAACAACTCGGAATGAGGGCCATAGTTCGTTGTGCCATTACGACGCGCGTACGCATTGCTCCGCATACGCATGCGCAGAACTGCCGTTTTTTAGCCTGTTCGCTGCGCTGCAAACAAATTCAGCTAGCGATCAACTTGGAATGACCACCTTAGTCACAATTAGTTGCGGTTAAACAGCATAACCTTATCCTGTTATTCAATTGTAATCTGTCAATAGACTAATTCACAAAGGCTCCAACGTGCAATGGGGAATGTACTTTCATCTGAAATCATGCTGGCTTTTATCTGCAAAGTTATAACTAGTCTGTAATTGTCTTTTTCTATTTCTCCACCTGTTAGAAGCATAATCCATCTTAAATCAATCAATCAATCAATCAATCAATCAATCAACATTTTTATCTAGATTTACTGTAACAGGAACATTGAATTTCTGGCCACAGTATAAGGCAGGGATGGGGAACCTCCAGCTGTTGTTGAACTACACATACCAGCATGCCTTGCTACAGTTTTGCTATTTGGCCATGCTAAAACTGTTGCAGGGCCTCCCGGGATGTGTAGTTCAACAACAGCTGGAAGGCCGAAGGTTCCCCATCCCTGGTATAAGGGGTCAATTCAGTTAGCAGTGAGTTTGTATCATAAATCTCACATACATTGTGTGAAAGCGCGCACCTGAGAAATACGAGATTCAAAAAGAGACTGCACTACTTTTCCACAAATAGCAGCCTGGGAAAAGTGCATGGGAAAGTGAGCAAAACATCCTGGCAAGTGGCAATTGAGATAACAGGACCATATAGTCTGCTAGTGTCCATAAGGAAAGTACTGGAAGTTCTTAAAAGGTGCCAGAAGTATGATTTTTGCACTATTTAGTAATGGTTGGAAAGTAATAGCCAGCAAGTGTTTTTCAGCAAATTGGCTTCTTTCCAGCTTTGTAGGACACAGAAAATGTCTGTATAGTAATTTCTCTGTATTTTTATACGTTAGTAAAAAGTACAGTTGTGTGGTTCAGTTGTCCAGTAGCCCGAATCCACACGAATTTTTCCACCCCATAGTTGCCTATGCAAGAGGTACCAATTTAATTCATAAATCTTCTCCTGCCCAGCATTGTACTTGAAGGGGGTCATTCCGACCCGATCGCTCGCTGCAGTTTGTTGCAGCGCAGCGATCGGGTCGGAACTGCGCATGCGCCGGCGTGGCAGTGCGCCGGTGCATGGCAGCCATCGTTGCTTAGCGATCGCCTCTGAGACAGAGGCGGTCGCTGGGCGGGAGGGGGCTGGACGGTGGAGTTAAACTGCTGTTTAGGGTGAGCGGTCCGGCCAACGCAGGTGTGGCCGGATCATTGGGGGGGGGCGGTCCGCGGCAGCTGCATGACATCACATGCAGCTGCTGCGGGCCGGGGAGCAACGAGTAGCTCCCGGCCAGCACGCTAAAGCTGCGCTGGTTGGGAGCTACTCCGGAAGTGCAAAGACATCACCGCTGTGCGATGCCTTTGTACTTCTTTTTGGGGGGGGGGGGGGGGGACGGCACTGACATGCGGGTCGGACTAGCCCTGTGCTGGGCGTCCCCATTAATGTCAGTGTGAATGATCGTAGCTGTGCTAAATTTAGCACAGCTACGATCAACTCGGAATGACCCCCGAAATCTCCTGGATTCCAGATCCTGCCAGGGGTGCCACTAAGGAGTTTCTTTGCAAGGTCAGTGATTTGCTGTAATCATTAACAAAATATTGAACAAACTGCAAACATGGATCAAAAAGTACCTGGTTGTATTTATTAAAGATAATAATTTTATTCAAACACTGTATATTCATATACAAAGTTAAAACATTTACGTTGACACAATGCTCTGTTTAGTGATAGAGACAAATCACTACTGCGGTCAAGTTGCTTATATATGCAAGTATGTTGCAAAGTCACAGTCTCAAGTTATCCATATACTAGAAACAAAGAGAGTGAGGCTAACCCAAGTGCGCTTGATTGACAGTGTGCAGCCGAATTGGTCTAAACCACAAACAGAAGGTTCCTCTAACCTCCACCACAATACACCAAAAAAATAGAGGATAAACTTATCCAGCGCTGCTGTGTGGGTGTTTTCTAGAGATGAGCGCCTGAAATTTTTCGGGTTTTGTGTTTTGGTTTTGGGTTCGGTTCCGCGGCCGTGTTTTGGGTTCGAACGCGTTTTGGCAAAACCTCACCGAATTTTTTTTGTCGGATTCGGGTGTGTTTTGGATTCGGGTGTTTTTTTCAAAAAACACTAAAAAACTGCTTAAATCATAGAATTTGGGGGTCATTTTGATCCCAAAGTATTATTAACCTCAAAAACCATAATTTACACTCATTTTCAGTCTATTCTGAATACCTCACACCTCACAATATTATTTTTAGTCCTAAAATTTGCACCGAGGTCGCTGTGTGAGTAAGATAAGCGACCCTAGTGGCCGACACAAACACCGGGCCCATCTAGGAGTGGCACTGCAGTGTCACGCAGGATGTCCCTTCCAAAAAACCCTCCCCAAACAGCACATGACGCAAAGAAAAAAAGAGGCGCAATGAGGTAGCTGTGTGAGTAAGATTAGCGACCCTAGTGGCCGACACAAACACCGGGCCCATCTAGGAGTGGCACTGCAGTGTCACGCAGGATGTCCCTTCCAAAAAACCCTCCCCAAACAGCACATGACGCAAAGAAAAAAAGAGGCGCAATGAGGTAGCTGACTGTGTGAGTAAGATTAGCGACCCTAGTGGCCGACACAAACACCGGGCCCATCTAGGAGTGGCACTGCAGTGTCACGCAGGATGTCCCTTCCAAAGAACCCTCCCCAATCAGCACATGATGCAAAGAAAAAGAAAAGAAAAAAGAGGTGCAAGATGGAATTGTCCTTGGGCCCTCCCAGTCCCACCCACCCTTATGTTGTATAAACAAAACAGGACATGCACACTTTAACCAACCCATCATTTCAGTGACAGGGTCTGCCACACGACTGTGACTGATATGACGGGTTGGTTTGGACCCCCCCAAAAAAGAAGCAATTAATCTCTCCTTGCACAAACTGGCTCTACAGAGGCAAGATGTCCACCTCATCTTCACCCTCCGATATATCACCGTGTACATCCCCCTCCTCACAGATTATCAATTCGTCCCCACTGGAATCCACCATCTCAGCTCCCTGTGTACTTTGTGGAGGCAATTGCTGCTGGTCAATGTCTCCGCGGAGGAATTGATTATAATTCATTTTAATGAACATCATCTTCTCCACATTTTCTGGATGTAACCTCGTACGCCGATTGCTGACAAGGTGAGCGGCGGCACTAAACACTCTTTCGGAGTACACACTTGTGGGAGGGCAACTTAGGTAGAATAAAGCCAGTTTGTGCAAGGGCCTCCAAATTGCCTCTTTTTCCTGCCAGTATAAGTACGGACTGTGTGACGTGCCTACTTGGATGCGGTCACTCATATAATCCTCCACCATTCTATCAATGTTGAGAGAATCATATGCAGTGACAGTAGACGACATGTCCGTAATCGTTGTCAGGTCCTTCAGTCCGGACCAGATGTCAGCATCAGCAGTCGCTCCAGACTGCCCTGCATCACCGCCAGCGGGTGGGCTCGGAATTCTGAGCCTTTTCCTCGCACCCCCAGTTGCGGGAGAATGTGAAGGAGGAGATGTTGACAGGTCGCGTTCCGCTTGACTTGACAATTTTGTCACCAGCAGGTCTTTCAACCCCAGCAGACCTGTGTCTGCCGGAAAGAGAGATCCAAGGTAGGCTTTAAATCTAGGATCGAGCACGGTGGCCAAAATGTAGTGCTCTGATTTCAACAGATTGACCACCCGTGAATCCTTGTTAAGCGAATTAAGGGCTGCATCCACAAGTCCCACATGCCTAGCGGAATCGCTCCCTTTTAGCTCCTTCTTCAATGCCTCCAGCTTCTTCTGCAAAAGCCTGATGAGGGGAATGACCTGACTCAGGCTGGCAGTGTCTGAACTGACTTCACGTGTGGCAAGTTCAAAGGGCATCAGAACCTTGCACAACGTTGAAATCATTCTCCACTGCACTTGAGACAGGTGCATTCCACCTACTATATCGTGCTCAATTGTATAGGCTTGAATGGCCTTTTGCTGCTCCTCCAACCTCTGAAGCATATAGAGGGTTGAATTCCACCTCGTTACCACTTCTTGCTTCAGATGATGGCAGGGCAGGTTCAGTAGTTTTTGGTGGTGCTCCAGTCTTCTGTACGTGGTGCCTGTACGCCGAAAGTGTCCCGCAATTTTTCTGGCCACCGACAGCATCTCTTGCACGCCCCTGTCGTTTTTTAAAAAATTCTGCACCACCAAATTCAAGGTATGTGCAAAACATGGGACGTGCTGGAATTTGCCCATATTTAATGCACACACAATATTGCTGGCGTTGTCCGATGCCACAAATCCACAGGAGAGTCCAATTGGGGTAAGCCATTCCGCGATGATCTTCCTCAGTTGCCGTAAGAGGTTTTCAGCTGTGTGCGTATTCTGGAAAGCGGTGATACAAAGCGTAGCCTGCCTAGGAAAAAGTTGGCGTTTGCGAGATGCTGCTACTGGTGCCGCCGCTGCTGTTCTTGCGGCGGGAGTCCATACATCTACCCAGTGGGCTGTCACAGTCATATAGTCCTGACCCTGCCCTGCTCCACTTGTCCACATGTCCGTGGTTAAGTGGACATTGGGTACAGCTGCATTTTTTAGGACACTGGTGACTCTTTTTCTGAGGTCTGTGTACATTTTCGGTATCGCCTGCCTAGAGAAATGGAACCTAGATGGTATTTGGTACCGGGGACACAGTACCTCCAACAAGTCTCTAGTTGGCTCTGCAGTAATGATGGATACCGGAACCACGTTTCTCACCACCCAGGATGCCAAGGCCTCAGTTATCCGCTTTGCAGTAGGATGACTGCTGTGATATTTCATCTTCCTCGCAAAGGACTGTTGAACAGTCAATTGCTTACTGGAAGTAGTACAAGTGGGCTTACGACTTCCCCTCTGGGATGACCATCGACTCCCAGCGGCAACAACAGCAGCGCCAGCAGCAGTAGGCGTTACACGCAAGGATGCATCGGAGGAATCCCAGGCAGGAGAGGACTCGTCAGAATTGCCAGTGACATGGCCTGCAGGACTATTGGCATTCCTGGGGAAGGAGGAAATTGACACTGAGGGAGTTGGTGGGGTGGTTTGCGTGAGCTTGGTTACAAGAGGAAGGGATTTACTGGTCAGTGGACTGCTTCCGCTGTCACCCAAAGTTTTTGAACTTGTCACTGACTTATTATGAATGCGCTGCAGGTGACGTATAAGGGAGGATGTTCCGAGGTGGTTAACGTCCTTACCCCTACTTATTACAGCTTGACAAAGGGAACACACGGCTTGACACCTGTTGTCCGCATTTCTGGTGAAATACCTCCACACCGAAGAGCTGATTTTTTTGGTATTTTCACCTGGCATGTCAACGGCCATATTCCTCCCACGGACAACAGGTGTCTCCCCGGGTGCCTGACTTAAACAAACCACCTCACCATCAGAATCCTCCTGGTCAATTTCCTCCCCAGCGCCAGCAACACCCATATCCTCCTCATCCTGGTGTACTTCAACACTGACATCTTCAATCTGACTATCAGGAACTGGACTGCGGGTGCTCCTTCCAGCACTTGCAGGGGGCGTGCAAATGGTGGAAGGCGCATGCTCTTCACGTCCAGTGTTGGGAAGGTCAGGCATCGCAACCGACACAATTGGACTCTCCTTGTGGATTTGGGATTTCGAAGAATGCACAGTTCTTTGCTGTGCTGCTTTTGCCAGCTTGAGTCTTTTCATTTTTCTAGCGAGAGGCTGAGTGCTTCCATCCTCATGTGAAGCTGAACCACTAGCCATGAACATAGGCCAGGGCCTCAGCCGTTCCTTGCCACTCCGTGTGGTAAATGGCATATTGGCAAGTTTACGCTTCTCCTCCGACAATTTTATTTTAGGTTTTGGAGTCCTTTTTTTACTGATATTTGGTGTTTTGGATTTGACATGCTCTGTACTATGACATTGGGCATCGGCCTTGGCAGACGACGTTGCTGGCATTTCATCGTCTCGGCCATGACTAGTGGCAGCAGCTTCAGCACGAGGTGGAAGTGGATCTTGATCTTTCCCTAATTTTGGAACCTCAACATTTTTGTTCTCCATATTTTAATAGGCACAACTAAAAGGCACCTCAGGTAAACAATGGAGATGGATGGATTGGATACTAGTATACAATTATGGACGGGCTGCCGAGTGCCGACACAGAGGTAGCCACAGCCGTGAACTACCGCACTGTACTGTGTCTGCTGCTAATATATAGACTGGTTGATAAAGAGATAGTATACTCGTAACTAGTATGTATGTATAAAGAAAGAAAAAAAAACCACGGTTAGGTGGTATATACAATTATGGACGGGCTGCCGAGTGCCGACACAGAGGTAGCCACAGCCGTGAACTACCGCACTGTACTGTGTCTGCTGCTAATATATAGACTGGTTGATAAAGAGATAGTATACTCGTAACTAGTATGTATGTATAAAGAAAGAAAAAAAAACCACGGTTAGGTGGTATATACAATTATGGACGGGCTGCCGAGTGCCGACACAGAGGTAGCCACAGCCGTGAACTACCGCACTGTACTGTGTCTGCTGCTAATATATAGACTGGTTGATAAAGAGATAGTATACTCGTAACTAGTATGTATGTATAAAGAAAGAAAAAAAAACCACGGTTAGGTGGTATATACAATTATGGACGGGCTGCCGAGTGCCGACACAGAGGTAGCCACAGCCGTGAACTACCGCACTGTACTGTGTCTGCTGCTAATATATAGACTGGTTGATAAAGAGATAGTATACTCGTAACTAGTATGTATGTATAAAGAAAGAAAAAAAAACCACGGTTAGGTGGTATATACAATTATGGACGGGCTGCCGAGTGCCGACACAGAGGTAGCCACAGCCGTGAACTACCGCACTGTACTGTGTCTGCTGCTAATATATAGACTGGTTGATAAAGAGATAGTATACTCGTAACTAGTATGTATGTATAAAGAAAGAAAAAAAAACCACGGTTAGGTGGTATATACAATTATGGACGGGCTGCCGAGTGCCGACACAGAGGTAGCCACAGCCGTGAACTACCGCACTGTACTGTGTCTGCTGCTAATATATAGACTGGTTGATAAAGAGATAGTATACTCGTAACTAGTATGTATGTATAAAGAAAGAAAAAAAAACCACGGTTAGGTGGTATATACAATTATGGACGGGCTGCCGAGTGCCGACACAGAGGTAGCCACAGCCGTGAACTACCGCACTGTACTGTGTCTGCTGCTAATATATAGACTGGTTGATAAAGAGATAGTATACTCGTAACTAGTATGTATGTATAAAGAAAGAAAAAAAAACCACGGTTAGGTGGTATATACAATTATGGACGGGCTGCCGAGTGCCGACACAGAGGTAGCCACAGCCGTGAACTACCGCACTGTACTGTGTCTGCTGCTAATATATAGACTGGTTGATAAAGAGATAGTATACTCGTAACTAGTATGTATGTATAAAGAAAGAAAAAAAAACCACGGTTAGGTGGTATATACAATTATGGACGGGCTGCCGAGTGCCGACACAGAGGTAGCCACAGCCGTGAACTACCGCACTGTACTGTGTCTGCTGCTAATATATAGACTGGTTGATAAAGAGATAGTATACTCGTAACTAGTATGTATGTATAAAGAAAGAAAAAAAAACCACGGTTAGGTGGTATATACAATTATGGACGGGCTGCCGAGTGCCGACACAGAGGTAGCCACAGCCGTGAACTACCGCACTGTACTGTGTCTGCTGCTAATATATAGACTGGTTGATAAAGAGATAGTATACTCGTAACTAGTATGTATGTATAAAGAAAGAAAAAAAACCACGGTTAGGTGGTATATACAATTATGGACGGGCTGCCGAGTGCCGACACAGAGGTAGCCACAGCCGTGAACTACCGCACTGTACTGTGTCTGCTGCTAATATAGACTGGTTGATAAAGAGATAGTATACTACTAATATTATATATACTGGTGGTCAGGTCACTGGTCACTAGTCACACTGGCAGTGGCACTCCTGCAGCAAAAGTGTGCACTGTTTAATTTTAATATAATATTATGTACTCCTGGCTCCTGCTATAACCTATAACTGGCACTGCAGTAGTGCTCCCCAGTCTCCCCCACAATTATAAGCTGTGTGAGCTGAGCAGTCAGACAGATATATAATATATATAGATGATGCAGCACACTGGCCTGAGCCTGAGCAGTGCACACAGATATGGTATGTGACTGACTGAGTCACTGTGTGTATCGCTTTTTTCAGGCAGAGAACGGATATATTAAATAAACTGCACTGTGTGTCTGGTGGTCACTCACTATATAATATATTATGTACTCCTGGCTCCTGCTATAACCTATAAGCCGCTCATAACTTTATTGTGATTACATAAACCTTTTACTTAAGCTAGCTTATCACTAAATAAAACCACACCACACACTGAAATAAAGACACGGACACAGTAGCTGGAGTTAAAGGTCAGACGATGTTTATTAATCGCTGACCAACTCTTTAAACTAATAATTGAGGCCGAATTAGAATTGAATTGAATATATATTAACTTTAGTTTGGAGGATGGCAAACAGAAAACCGCTGCCAAACACCAGCACCCGTCACCTAGATGACAAACCACCAAACCAAGGAGGGGAGAACACATACCCCGCCTCCTTCCCGCATAACCCGCATTGTGCTGGCCTTACCCCTCTTTCTCTGGCAAACGTTCGGTTCCCGCAGGGGAACGTCTAAATGTCCAACCGCAAGAAAAGGACACACCTGCCGTCCATTTAAAGAGGGAGCCCCACAATGACCACTTATGCCTGTGTGACAGCTGGTTGGCAGCGATTTCCCGCCAATCTGGCTTTCAATAGCCCACAGCAAGAACAAAAAACGTAGACGCATTCTGGGAGGGCGGGCGGGCATAAACTGAAAGGCAAGAGGGAGTCTAGCAAGATGGCCACCCCCTATATACTAACCTAAGACCCTCCTCTTCATCCTGATGCACAACCCCTTAAACCAATAGGAAAAAACCAACCGGGAAAACTGATCTGCCTAGCAACTGCTTAGTCATTTAACAACCAATCACAAAAAGTTGATCGCTTATATGGCCTCAGGCTTATGCAGCCTTCAGCTTATCTAAGCCGCTCATAACTTTATTGTGATTACATAAACCTTTTACTTAAGCTAGCTTATCACTAAATAAAACCACACCACACACTGAAATAAAGACACGGACACAGTAGCTGGAGTTAAAGGTCAGACGATGTTTATTAATCGCTGACCAACTCTTTAAACTAATAATTGAGGCCGAATTAGAATTGAATTGAATATATATTAACTTTAGTTTGGAGGATGGCAAACAGAAAACCGCTGCCAAACACCAGCACCCGTCACCTAGATGACAAACCACCAAACCAAGGAGGGGAGTACACATACCCCGCCTCCTTCCCGCATAACCCGCATTGTGCTGGCCTTACCCCTCTTTCTCTGGCAAACGTTCGGTTCCCGCAGGGGAACGTCTAAATGTCCAACCGCAAGAAAAGGACACACCTGCCGTCCATTTAAAGAGGGAGCCCCACAATGACCACTTATGCCTGTGTGACAGCTGGTTGGCAGCGATTTCCCGCCACCAAGGTTTTCCAAACCGCCACCGCCATCCGCAAACAGAACCTTAACCAACCAGAAACTAACTAGCTCTAACGAAAAAGACCGAAAATATCTTCCAGAAAAAACTGCACTCCTTCCGGAGAAAGGTGAACCCCATCGTCTCTATAGAACTGCCTGTTCCGCAGCACCAGCAGAGGATGCTTAATTGCCACTCCGCCTATGGCCTTGACAAACAGAGACACCGTCGAGTTCACCTTTTTGCGTGCTTTCTCCAGCGCCGAGAAACGCACCGCACCACGCCAATGGAAACGGGGCACCATTTCCGACCAGACAATGCATACCCCAGGCCAGTGACAACGTATCGCCACCACATCCGCCTTTATAGACAAAATCAAGTCTATGCCTTTAACTCGGCCCAGATCATTACCACCCAGATGAATGATAATACAACTGGGGCGACCCCAGCGGCGCTCCCTAGAAAAAAGGACGCGCAACAAATCACCCCATAACATGCCCCTAACACCTAACCATCTAAATTGCCGGGACCCAAAAATCTCAGTCGCCCTAGATGCCATGGGATGTTTCTCCGCCCAAAAAACATATGAATGACCAACCATCCATATGTGGTCTCCAAAATTGCTGACAGCTGTAAAAGAAAATATCCTAATGTCAGATTATGCACATAATCTGTAACTTAAACACAACGTAACCAATAAAACCCAAGTGAAGGAGAAAACTCAAAAAACCTCCCGTGGACCTTGGTAGAACAGCCAATTGAAATTAGGCCCCCTCGGAGGAAAAATTTTAAAAATTCGCTTCACACCCTCGATTCCTGAACGGTAAGCGTTCAAAAACCGACGAGTAAACACGTTTTAGGGTTAGCGCAACAGGCGCACTTATAACTTATCTATACGGACATAGGACTTATAGGAGGCCGACTTCCAGCGACCCAACTCCCGAATAGCCGCTGGTGATGAACCAGCGGCCGCCGCATGGGTAGCCGCCCCAATCCGAAAGGAATGAGTACCGAAGTCCGCCTCCTGCAAGCCCAACGCCGTCAAACATTTCTTGAACACCGATGAGAACTGAAACTTTGTCAGAGGGTCCAACTGCGCGTGCACCAGCAACTGGTTGCCCCCCGGAGGTCTTAACCGCACATACTCTTGCGTCAACCGCAGCGGGCAAACGCCCATACCTCCCTGAGCCTCCAAGGACAACCAGCGACCCCGACCTGTTTGATCTGTCTTGGACCGCACAATCCTACAGAGCAACAGGCCCTCCTGCAAGCGCACATTCTCGTAGAGCAGACCCGATTCCCGGGACGCCTTGCTGCTCGCCACTAGCTCGCTCACCCGAAAAGCCCCGAAAAAGGCCAGGGCATACGCGCTACTAAACAATGCCACCTCAAATTCCGAGGACGCAATCCGAGGTAGCACACGCAGCAATTCCGCTAGCAGCTGCAACGTTATAGGCCTACGTGAATCCGCAGGCGCCGGGTGCAACCTAGCCCAACCTTTCAGCGCTCTGGAAAGGACAAACGACCCCGTGGGGTCCGTTGTCCCGTGGAGTCGCGAGTGAAAGGCGATGCCCGCAAGGGCAGTAGCCATGGCCGCTTTTGACCTACCGTTTTGGTAATGCTCCCAAACAAAGGTCAACAGGGCGTCGGCCGAGGACTCACCTGCTACCCCGTACCTACTCTGAAAGGCTGACCAATCCCGCCATGCAGCATCATACGCTCGTAGCGTAGAGGGAGCCAGTGCACACCTGGCCAACGCCGTTAGACCGCTTCGACCATCTGCCAGACAGAAGGTGGGCACTGTAACCCCTCTGCCTCCGCTCCAGGAACCAACGTCCTGAATTTGTCAAACTGGAACCGGGACAATGCATCCGCAATTCCATTGTCAACTCCAGGTACGTGGCGAGCCCTAAAATTAATATTGCGCTGCAAACAAACCAACACTAAATGCCTTAGCAATCGCAGCGCCTGCGGAGATGAGGAACGCTGGTTATTAATCGCATGCACTACCCCTAAGTTGTCGCAAAGAAACAAAATGTCCCTATTTGCGAACCGTCCGGCCCATAACTCAAGCGCCACTAAGATCGGGAACAATTCCAGCAGAAGCAGGTTCTTGGTAAACCCACGCGTTACCCAAGATGCCGGCCAGGCCGCAGCGCACCATGAGCCAGCGAAGAACGCGCCGAAACCTCGACTGCCTGAAGCATCCGTGAACAACTGCAGCTGCTTACTGGAACAACAAGGAGCGGGCCACAACACTTCCCTGTTGAAGGACACCAGGAACGAGACCCAAATCCGCAAATCATCCTTGATCTCGCGGGAAAGGTACACGGAGTGATTCTGTCGAACCGTCCCCGCGGTGGCCCGCTCAAGTTTGCGACAGAAAATCCTACCCATGGGGATAATCCGACACGCAAAATTGAGAGAACCAAGCAAGGACTGCACCTGTTTAAGCCGAACCCTGCGTTTTCCTAAACAGTCTGTAATCAAACCCAATAGTTTCCGCACCTTATCCTCGGGCAAGCGACAGCACCCCCCTACCGTGTCAATCTCGATACCTAAATAGCTAAGACAAGTGCAAGGACCCTCGCACTTATCCTGCGCAACCGGTACCCCTAAAGCGCAGAATAACGACCTGGCCACCGAGAGAATGTCCCCACAGACCGAACTGTCTCCGGGGCCTACAAAAAGAAAGTCATCCAGGTAGTGAGCCACCCCCATCTGCCCGGAGGCGGTCTGGACGCACCAGTGCAAAAACGTGCTAAAGCACTCAAAGTAGGCGCAGGAGACAGAGCAACCCATGGGGAGACACCGATCGACGTAGAATTCGCCCCCTATTTTGAAACCCAGAAACCGCAGGGAATCTGGGTGTAGCGGGAGTAGCCGAAAGGCCGACTCCACGTCCAATTTTGCCAACAGACTCCCCGGACCACAATCCCGCACTAATCGCAGCGCGTCGTCAAACGACTGATATCGAACTCTGCATTGGGCTTCCGGGATAGCGTCGTTGACCGACAGCCCCGGCGGGTGCGACAAGTGCTGTATCAAACGAAACTTACCTATGGCCTTCTTGGGCACTACCCCTACTGGGGAAATGCACAAGGAGGGCAACGGGGAAAGGGCGTAGGGCCCAGCCATGCGCCCCAGCCCAATCTCCCCGTCAACCTTCCGCCGGACTTCCTGCGGGAATTCCCGAGCCGATCTCAAATTCTGGCGTGCAACCACATACACCGAATCCGGGATTGGCAAACGAAAACCGTGCTGAAAGCCCTGCAAGAGAAACGATGCCGCCGACTCATCGGGGTACAAGGTAAGCCAGCGCTGCAACTCGGGAACTATAATCGGGGAGAAGGCCTTACTTGCCAATTCCACCGGCCTCGGTGGAAGCGGCAGGCTTACCGCCTGTCGCCGCGGTGCATTCCTTGGCCGGGTGACTGGCTCCGCACAACCTGCATGAGTGGCGAAAACGACAGCCCGTTCCTTTGCCGCATTTGCCGTCGTTGTAGGCAAAGCACTTGCCTTTTCCCGTCAATCGAGAAGCCACCGCCCCGGCCGCCCCGGGCTTCTTGGCCGTGACGTCCGGGGTGGGTTTGACCTGCTGCGTGACCTCCAACCACACCTCAACATCCTTAAAACCCGCGGGCAGGGTGGGGTTGCCATCCTGATTGCGACAAAACTTCTCGTCGTAATCCCGCCACGCGGAACCCTTGGATTTTAAGTACATATCGTGTACTAAAAACAAATATTTCACCAAGTTGGCATACTCCGCGGGACGCGATTCCGTGTAGCAAGCCATGAACACCAAAAACCCACGCAGCCACTGGTGAAAATTGCGAAACGCATTTTCCCCAATACCACCCGGTTTCTTGGCCGCGTCAAAACCCTGCCGCATTTCCTCTGTAAGGGTGAATATGTCTACATACTTCCCCTTACGTATTTTTTCCCGCATGCGCTTACGAACCCCTCTTGTCACTGCCGTGTTGGCGCAATGTACCATCTCGCCGTAACGGGGAGGGTCGGAGGGGACCACCTGCGCAGGAGCGGCCACCTTGTGCGCCTCCTTGGCCATTCGCCGCGCGATGAGCCTAGCTAATTTACGCGGGCGCCGCGGAGAGCCGGATGATACGCTGCTAGAAGACGAGGAACTACAAGTTGAAACGTGTAAAGGAATATTTAGCTCACCGGAGTTTGAAGGACCCGGAACCGCGTCGTCCGCTGCACCCGCCTCCGCTGATGGCCGTACCTCCACGTTCGCAGTCGCGCTTGTCCGTGACCTTCGCCTCGTGACGGGCGTAGCCCCTGAATTAGACGGAACCTGCAAGGGAGAAAAAGAGGGGACAACCGGCACCGGGGGAACCAGAACATCATTAACACTTGTCCGCAAATGCGGAGGCGGAGAGCCCGTCCCCCCGTTCCGTGGCGGATGGCCGCCCGGCAGCTGCAGGGAGGGGGCCCCCGCCGAGGTGTACACGATCGACTGCGTAAAGGCTGACCCGCTCACTGCACCGAAACTCGCGGGGTAAGACGGCCGCCACGCCGTATGCGGCGGGCAGCCGCCCGCCCCCGCCCATCCGTATGACTCCGGAAGGAACTGAGGGGGCGCCGCGAGAGGGGGGCAACTCTGTGCCACCTGATACCCACCGCCCGGTGCTTGCCCTGACTGCAGGCCCGCAAAGGCCGGCAAGGGCACCGCGACTCGGGGGCCACCGACCGACCACGTGGACTGCACGCCGGCGCCCGCGCTGGCCCCGTGCGGGGAAAACTGTGTGCCGGACACCGTCATGAAGCCCATGGAAGGCATGCTGGCGGCTAAGGGGAATGCTGGAGCCGGAGGCCACGCAAAACCCCCGGGGAAGGACTGGCTCCCCGCGAAGCCTTGCTGCGCTGCTACCGAAAGCGCCCCGCCGGGCGTCATATAAGCCGCCGAGACGGATGTCTGTGTGGACCCAAACTGAAAAGGACCGGGAAGGGCGTGGAGAGGGGTTTGAAAACCGACGAGCGGGGGCGCCGTTAATGGCGTCGGGGCGTCTGACACCCAGGGGGAGCCCGAGCAGGCCACCGAGGCCGGGGGAAAACCCTGCCATGTGACTGCCGCCGGGGCGGGTGTGGCGGCCGCCGCTGCCACGTCCCCCGCCCCGGCGACACTAGGCCCAAACGGCCCAATATTATTTAAATTGAGGTGCGGTGTGCTAAACCTCCCGCTGGAGGGGGGTAGTATGGGGCCCTGTATTGTCCCGGGGACAGCGGGAGCCGCTACCCGCTGCCCTGGGCTCATATCCCCCAGCTGCATATTGACCCCCCCCCTCGCCCCCCGCAGCTCTGCCGCGGCCGTCCGGCACAGCTTGTGCCCCCAGGACGCCGCCGAGAGCCGACCGCGGGGATGGAGGAGGAGGGCCGGAGGCACTTATGGAAGGAGGGAGGGAAGTCGTTTCGCCCGCGGGAGACGCCGGGGAGCGCGGCCCAGCCGGACCGCGCGCACCCGCGCCACGTGCAGAGCGGCCGCCGGAGGGGAAGTGCTGCAGACGCCCGAGGCCCGACCGAGCCGCGCGCATCGGCACCACGTGACGAGCGACCGCTGGCCGCCCGTCTCCGTGCGGCAGGGGAGCGGGCTGTAACTGCCCGTCCCCGCCGCCTGTCTGAAACAGGGGGAAGTCCTCTCTGTGGCGCAACGCTCGGAAGGCGCTCCCCGCATCCACGAGGCGCCGGGGGGGGGGGGAGCTGCACGTTTTGGACGAGGCATGGCAGAGGGGGGAGAATCTGCAAAAGTATACAATGACACGCAGAGAGGGGGCACAGCACTGTATAATGCCCTAGAGAAGGCAAAAGAAATTCAAAAAAAACAAAACAAAAACAATTTACAGGCAGTGAAAATAAGCAATAGTACTTATCCTTCCTGGGGCATAAACTGAAAGGCAAGAGGGAGTCTAGCAAGATGGCCACCCCCTATATACTAACCTAAGACCCTCCTCTTCATCCTGATGCACAACCCCTTAAACCAATAGGAAAAAACCAACCGGGAAAACTGATCTGCCTAGCAACTGCTTAGTCATTTAACAACCAATCACAAAAAGTTGATCGCTTATATGGCCTCAGGCTTATGCAGCCTTCAGCTTATCTAACTGGCACTGCAGTAGTGCTCCCCAGTCTCCCCCACAATTATAAGCTGTGTGAGCTGAGCAGTCAGACAGATATATATAATATTATATATAGATAATAGATGATGCAGCACACTGGCCTGAGCCTGAGCAGTGCACACAGATATGGTATGTGACTGAGTCACTGTGTGCTGTGTATCGCTTTTTTCAGGCAGAGAACGGATTATAAATAAAACTGGTGGTCACTATCAGCAAAACTCTGCACTGTACTGAGTACTCCTAATGCTCCCCAAAATTAGTAAATCAAGTGTCTCTCTAATCTATTCTAAACGGAGAGGACGCCAGCCACGTCCTCTCCCTATCAATCTCAATGCACGTGTGAAAATGGCGGCGACGCGCGGCTCCTTATATAGAATCCGAGTCTCGCGATAGAATCCGAGCCTCGCGAGAATCCGACAGCGTCATGATGACGTTCGGGCGCGCTCGGGTTAACCGAGCAAGGCGGGAAGATCCGAGTCGCTCGGACCCGTGAAAAAAAACATGAAGTTCTGGCGGGTTCGGATTCAGAGAAACCGAACCCGCTCATCTCTAGTGTTTTCCACCTGAAATGATGCTGAAATATTTTTCTCCTTGGCAGGTATTATTCCAAGTAAGTCCGAGAAAGCAAATTAAAAGTGATATAGTGAAGTACAGCTTTAATACATAAATATAAAATATCACATAAAAAACAACATATCTCTGCTCCACAAGTAACATTTTATAGACACAGGTCGTCTAGACACTAGCGGCCGTTCGTCAGTATCTCCAACACATTTCAACCCTGGTACTGGGGTCTTTTTCAAGGAGTGTTCAAATGTCTCAATCGCGAACGGTGGAGCCAAGGGATTGAGAACAGCGCTAACAACAACTGCGGGTGCCCAGGACTCACCTCTAATGCTGACTCTGAACTGATTACGTCAGTTCTCTATCTCTGGTTATTTCATTTATCGCGGCTGTCTAGACGACCTGTGTCTATAAAATGTTACTTGTGGTGCAGAGATATGTTGTTTTTTATGTGATATTTTATATTTATGTATTAAAGCTGTACTTCACTATATCACTTTTAATTTGCTTTCTCTGGCTTACTTGGAATAATACCTGCCAAGGAAAAAGATATTTCAGCATCATTTCAGGCGAAAAACACCCAGAGAGCAGCGCCGGATAAGTTTATCCTCTTTTTTTTTTTGTGTCAAGTTATCCATATGTAGTCAGGGTCGGACTGTCCCACAGGGGAACAGGGGAAACCCCGGGTGGGCCCTACTGCCTGTGGGTCCTCCTCCTCCTCTAGGGTTCAGGTACCAGACTCTGTCCAGGTGCACTTGAATTATGGATTATACTTACCGTATATACTCGAGTATAAGTCGACCCGAATATAAGCCGAGGCACCTAATTTTCCCCCAAAAAACTGGGAAAACTTATTGACTCGAGTATAAGCCTAGGGTGGTAAATGCAGCTATAGCTGGACACGGCCCTCATACTGCCAGATATGCCCCCCAGTGCCAGATATACCCCCACAGTGCTAGAGATATGCCCCCATGGTGCCAGATATTTGCCCTCATAGTGCCAGATATGCTCCCACAGTGCCAGATATGCCCTCATAGTGCCAGATATGCCCCCACAGTGCTACATATGCCCCCAGTGCCAGATATGCCCTCATAGTGCCAGATATGCCCCCACAGTGCTAGATATGCCCCCATGGTGCCAGATATTTGCCCTCATAGTGCCAGATATGCCCCCACAGTGCTACATATGCCCCCAGTGCCAGATATGCCCTCATAGTGCCAGATATGCCCCCACAGTGCTAGATATGCCCCCATGGTGCCAGATATTTGCCCTCATAGTGCCAGATATGCCTCCACAGTGCATCATATGCCCCCACAGTGCCAGATACCATATGCCCTCACAGTGCCAGATATGCCCAGCCCCCAACTACCCCCCCCCCCACGACACACCCGCGCTCCCCCCGACACACCCGCGCTCCCCACCCCGCAGCCTGTCTCTACTAACCTTCAATGACGGGGCACGAGTGCAGGCAGCAGCAGGCGGTGCGGGCAGCGGTGGCCGGCCTTGGGACAGAGCGCAGCGGCTGAGGAGGCGGGCGGCGCGGCAGTACTTCGGTGAGCATGGAGAGGGAGAGGGATGGCTGCAGCAGCGTCACTGGTCGATGCACCAATTACAGTGCGCTGCTGCGGCTCCCGAGTCCCCCTCTCTCCTCCTCCTCCTTCTCTCACGGCTGCTTCCTGTGCTCTGCTCCTGCACAGGGCTCCGGGCGCATCACTCGAGTATAAGCCGAGGGGTGCTTTTTCAGCACAAAAAATGTGCTGAAAAACTCGGCTTATACTCGAGTATATACGGTATGTTACATTATACTTCACAATAATATGGTTTATTAGATATTTACCAAGGGGCACAGAACATGTACTCTGTAATGGTTAGCCAAACCTCTGTGGTGGGTGGCCACGCCCCCACTGTAGCCTGACCACACCCTTAAGTATGGGCCCCTACAACAGCATTCTCCCGGTGGGCCCTTCATGCCCCAGTCCGACACTGTATATAGTTATCCAGGAGAACGGGTGTTAATTAATAGCACGCATGCTAGCTCAGTCTTAAGGCAATTTGATGTTAATGAAGTGTTACATAGTAACATAGTATTCGAGGTTGAAAAGAGGCAAAATGCCCATCGCGTTCAACCTGTATTTTGTATTAAGTTGAGTTGATTTTAATGTACCTGCTGAAGAATGTTTTATGACTAGTTAACAACTACAAATCACTTTACACCCAGATTAACAACTTCAGTATTTTAAATGTTGTAACCTTGGATATCCTTTTCAATCAGAAATTCATCCAATCCCCTTTTAAATGCATTTAGTGTCCACCATTACCACCTTCCCTGGCAAGGAATGCCAAATCCTTATTGCCCTAACAGTGAAGAACCCTTTCCTCTGTTGCGTGCGGAATTTTCTCTCCTTCAGCCTCAGCGAGTGCCCGCGTGTCCTAAACAGAGTTCTTTTAATAAATAATTCCCCTGATAACTCTTTGTAGTGCCCCTTTACATATTTGAAGACATTAATAATGTATCCTCTTAGACGCCTCTTTTCCAGTGTATACATGTTCAACCTAGTAAGTCTTTCCTCGTAATCTAGTCCCTCTAGCCCTTTAATCAATTTAGTAGCTCGCCTTTGAACCCTTTCGAGTTCACTGATATCTTTTTTATACAGTGATGCCCAAAACTGAACACAATATTCCAGGTGCGGACGTACCAATGAGTTGTACAGCGGCAGAATTACATCCTCGTCCCTTGTCTCAATTCCCCGTTTTATGCATGCTAACACCTTACTTGCCTTCTTTACTGCGCTTTGACATTGTATACGGTTATTACGTTTTTTATCAACGAGTACCCCCAAATCCTTTTCCAAAACTGTTACCCCTAGACTTTCCCCATTTAATATGTAGGATGCAAGTTTGTTTTTAGTCCCGAAATACATAACCTTGCATTTTTCTATATTGAACCTCATTCTCCATTTAGACGCCCAGATTTCTAGTTTAGATAAGTCATTCTACAGAGACTCCACATCTATTTCTGAATTAATTACCCTACACAGTTTAGAATCATCTGCAAAGATTGACACTGTGCTTTCAAGGCCTATTTCTAGGTCATTGATAAATATGTTGAACTGTAGTTGCCCGAGTACGGACCCCTGTGGTATTCCGCTGACTACTGGTGTCCAGTTTGAGGACTTCCCGTTGACCACTACTCGCTGTACCCGGTTTTCCAGTCAGTTACTTATCCATGTACAAACAGTTTTTCCTAGGCCAAGCTCTTTTAATTTGATGATTAATCTCCTGTGAGGCACTGTATTGAAGGCTTTTGCAAAATCTAAGTAGACCACATCCAGTGCTTTTCCTTGGTCAAGATTGTCGCTCACTTCCTCGTAGAAGTTAACTAAGTTAGTTTGACATGATCTGTCCCTCACAAACCCATGCTGGTTCTTGCTAATAATCTTAGTGGTCTGCAGATATCCCTTAGAATTCCTTCCAATATTTTCCCCACTATAGATGTCAAACTAATCGGCCTGTAGTTACCCGGATGATTTTTGGATCCCTATTTAAATAATGGCACTACCTCTGCTATACGCCAATCCTTCGGTACCATGCCAGATCTAATTGAACTATTGAAAATCAAGTATCGGGGTCTTGCTAGTTGTGACCTAAGCTCCATAAGAACCCTCGGCTGAAGTCCGTCCGGGCCAGGTGATTTATTAATCTTTATTTTGCGTAATCTCTCCCTGACTACTGCTTCACTTAAAACAGTATCTAACCACGAATACTTACTTTCACTATCGCTATGCACTACTCCCACCGTCAGTTCTTCTCTGGTGAACACTGATTAAAAAAATTTGTTCAGTATTTCTGCTTTTGATTCGTCATCATTTAACAATACTCCAAATTCATCTTTTAATGGACCTATGTTCTCCTTTTTTTAACCTTATACTGTTTATGTATTTAAAAAAAAAATTAGGATTGGTTTTACTCTTTATAGCAATTTGCTTTTCGTTTTCAATTTTAGCTGCTCTTATTGCATTTTTGGCTTCTTTAACCTTTAATAAGGCAGGCTGACGTGATCACTTGCTGAATCAACAATAAGAAACTTTCCAGGCAGCAACTGATTTTGGATATAATGTATTTAATTACTTAATGACAGTTCCATACTCACAGTGGTCCGGCAGGAATACTGTGATCACGGCGGGTCTGATGACACTACTCTTGAGTGTGTACAGTAAGAGCGTTAATCAGACCGCTGACCATCGATGCAAGATGCGATGATATGGCAGCTTCGTATGTTTGGATGTAAACATTTTTAACTCTTTCCACCATAACCTCTGCTATGTGTGCTATCAATGGAACAACTGCCACAGCTTCACTATACATATTTCAGTTATTTTCCTCCTGGTGTGGTAAGGGGATTTTTCATCTAAGCCTCCTATAACTAATAGACAAACAACAGAGTTTCACTAACTTGGGAAAGTCCAATCTGTAACTACACACATGCCTACTAAACCATCAGCTCATAAAAAGTAATTATAGAAAGCTATAGCAGCAAAATGGAGGCTAGCATACATTTTAAGTAACACCAGTACAAGGGAATGTAGACTTTCTTCTAGTCTTCAAACCTTCAAACGTTCCCTGAAAACTCACCTCTGCAGGCAAACAGAACAAATTCCGTATCCGCTCACATAACCTTCATAAACTTTCCTGCCCAGTAACATACACAGATATCCTCACAGTCACATATTTTCCCACTCTTCACTTTCCCATCCTCCTGACCACAGGCCAACATTGCTGTGTGACCATATCATGCAGCCCACCAAGAACCTAAGCAATCTGGTGGACCATTATGTAATAGATAACATCTATCCTTGTGTATCAATGCCTACTTCCCTATAGATTGTAAGCTTGGGAGCAGGGCCCTCCTACCTCTATGTATGACTGTCTGTTATTATTACCCAGTTTTGTTTTATCACTGTTGTTTACAAGGATTGGGTATGGTATGCCGGCAGCCGGGATCCTGGCTACCAGAATGCCGACGGGGGGCGAGGGGACGAGGTTTTATTCACACTCTATGGGTGTTGTGGACACCCATGAGTGGGAATAGCCCCTGTAAGTCGACATTCCAGCTGTTGGTATTTCTAGCGATCAGGATTCCAGCGTCAGTATCCTGACTGCCGGGATCCTGACCGCCGGCAACGTGACTACATCCCGTTTCCAAATTAGAAAGAATTCAATGACACATGTGCTTGTAAAGTATTAAAAAACACAAATTCAATTTGTTTAAATAATAATATCATATACCCCACAGTCGACTGGACAGAGAGCATATTAAAAACTCACAGCATATAAAGTGCTATATAGTATGAGCTTTTCTATAAAACACCACTCCCCGGGAGGCTAAGGAATTGACTGCAATTTTATAACTCTGTGCACAGAGAGAATGTTCTAGCGGAAAATCTCACAGTATAGTGATAATAAAGGCTCTTTATCTTGCAGTGTCCATAGGTGCTACGCATATACCTCTCCTTAAACTAGGCGCTTTGACATTTTCCTGTCTGTTTATACATCCCGTTTCCAATTGCTTTGTTTTATGTTATCACTGTTTCCTATTGTAAAGTGCAATGGAATTTGCTGCCTATATACTGTATGAAGCTGTTAATAATACTAATAATAATACTACTAATAATACAAGTTATGTTGCTGGTATTGGAATCTGATGAGCTGCCTGAAGAAGTGAGTTTTCATCGAACGCTTGAAGGTTTGGAGACCGGAAGGGAGTCTTATATTGAGTTTTGGAAGGCATTCCACAAGTGTTGCCATAACCTAAAGGGTAACATGATGTGCACAGCTGGCAATATTGAAACATTTTATGTAGAAAAAATAGGAATTACTGCTGATATCTCACTGAGGAAATTAGACTAACCATTTCTCCAACTTCCATTTAGATTTATAGCGTAGAGCAGTGGTTCCCAAACTTATTTGAATCATGGCTTTGAATCATGGCGCCAGTGTCGGACTGGGACATGAAGGGCCCACCGGGGAAATGCAGACGTAGGGGCCCATGTTTAGAGGCTTGGCAATCCATTAATGTATGGCCCCTTGATAAATATATACAGTAAATACTGCTAGTGAATACATGATAATGTACCAGATTAATAACAGCAATGTACAGTAGTGAATACACCATAGTCCTGTGCAGTATAAGGTAACCGATGTATAGTGTATAACTCAAGTGCTCAGTCTGGAACCTGATCCCTAGAGGGGGTGGTGTGCCCCCAGGCAGTGGGGCCCACCGGCGGTTTCCCCTGTACCCCTGTGGGCCAGTCCGACCCTGCATGGCACCCTAGAGTATCAGAATTTTTTCACAGCACCCCTAGGCCAAAAGATTGTAATTGAGAAATTTAGAAATAAATATTAAATTAAGTAAATTGTGTCTATACAGTATGTCATCCTTAGCTTCAATTGTGTGGTGAGGGATAATATTTGCTTCTGTTTGTCCACATACTTTATAATTGGCAGCCACAAGCACTGGTTTTGCCTATTGGTCCTAGACCTCAAATCCAAGGCACCCCTGCAAGTGCCCCGAGGCACCCCAGGGTGCCGAGGCACACAGCTCGAGAACTAGTGGCGTAGAGCCTTCCATTCTACCCCATACAGTACATAGGTGACCTTATGTTCTCTGTACAGTATGCTACAGGTATTGCTTTACTGTCATAACCACACAGATACATTTTATCCATGCACTGCTGAACTCATGGCCGACAATCAGTACTTATACAGTAGACAAGTACAAGCTCCCTAGTCAGATCCTCGGGGGAAGGGGTTTGTTGCGACTCTATGGAGGAAATTTAGTAAGTGAGATGAGTTGGCTCACAAAGCCTGCAGTCCGAGCTATCAGGCCAATCAGTAGAAGAAGATTCATTTATTCAGTGGGCAATCATTATATTGAGTAGAAAAAAACCTTATTAATGAGCTTATGGGGACAATATTTAATAAATATACTATGCAGTCAAATGAATATATTAATATGTCAAATGACTAGATTAAGTTGACATTATTAAATAATTTCTAAAGGGGCCATTAAAAATATATTTATCATAGGGAAGCAATGATTCTTTTATGCAGCTATAAATGATGACCACATCATAAAACATTGTTTTCCCATCATAAATACATTTTATTGGCCCTATAATCAATCATTTTATATTAAAAAAGTATTAGAATTAATAAATAATATCGGTCTATTAATCCAATTACTCATTAAGTTGCTCCCTTAAAATAGTTAATAAGGTTTTCTTTCCACCTTATTCAATTATTGTACATAATGATATACACAATGAATGTATTGTGCCGCCTCATTTTCTGATTGGCCAGATATCTTTCCCGCAGTTTTGCAGCATTTTACTAAAAGCCACACACAAACAGCAATCTGAGAATCGCCCACAAAACCGCTGGGTAATAATCCCCCCCGTGTGTGTAACTACTGTCACACCTCACAGCACTAGTGATGGGTAGTCAGGACTAAATCTTGATGCCAAGTATCGACTTTCTGACAAAGATAAGATCACGACATTGCAAAGCCATGTTGACCGTGTAACTTATTACATAAGCTCCTAAGCAGTCCACCTTATCAGTGCTTTGCTCACAAGCCATCCAGGCATACTGTTACTAAAGAACATAGAGGGGATATTGGTGACCAGCTGGAAGACTAGAGCGACATCACTGAGCCCCTAGCCAAGTTTTGGCAAGTAAACGAGGATATGCTGTTCTGCCCCTGACCATAAATAAATGTATACACTTATATCACATCAGATAAGAAGAGATTTTCCCTTCCAGGCTTCTCTCTTGCATAATGTTTGCTCAGGACTGACATTACATTAAAGACACCTAGCCTTGCAAACAGCAGCAAGGGTCATTCTGTATAAGAAGCTGCTATCAGGAGCAGCATGACTATCAGTCATGTCAGGGCAGTAGTAGCATCTCACATACAGTAAGTGTCACTCACATATAATAATCACACATTTCTGGGAGCAGGGGCGCTTCTTCTTTTTTTTTTTTTGCATAGAGCCGCAGCTTTACGAAAGGACTTTACTTCTGCACCAGCTCGGAGCTGGAAGATATTGGGTCTCATTGGACACTTTTCATAGTGCATACTTTGCTCCTTTCAGTTGTACATAAATGGAAAAGAGCATTTCTTAGTACACTTTGGCCAATGTAAAACAAAGCTCTAAACACACGAGTGCCACATGTTAATAAAAAC
Organism: Pseudophryne corroboree; assembly: GCF_028390025.1. NCBI lineage: Eukaryota > Metazoa > Chordata > Amphibia > Anura > Myobatrachidae > Pseudophryne > Pseudophryne corroboree. Next base: position 134,229,804 of record NC_086449.1, on the reverse strand, counting down.
ATGTATTTCGATGTGCACAGGGCAGACAATCTAGATGCAAATTTAAGGATTGTAAACACCTGTGAAATATATCTCGATCAGTGGCAGATTTTACCTATGGGCTGCTGGACTTCAGATGTGTGGCGGATTTACCCGGGGGGGGGGGGGGGGGGGGGGTCTGGTGAAATGAAATCAGCCACATAATTCAGTGTGAGTTAAGCCAGGTAACTAGTAGGATAAATTGGTTTCCAGAGTGAACATTTCAGCCATTAAATGTCATATTGAGGTACAGTAGTAAACATTTTTAGATGCCTGCTTTATGCTTTGCCTTTCTGTGTCACGACCAACTTATTCCAGCAGTGTAACAAACATTTCTGCCATGTTATTATAACGCATCGACAATGGGCTGATCTGTGGTTTATTGGCAGGTGCTTCCTTTTAGTTTTGCTCTGCCGGTATCAGAACTTCTAACATACAAATTGCTCTTTGTTGCAGCATGGTATATGTCATAGGAAGTGTTGCAATCATGTGATAATCCGAATAACTAATACCATTTTTTTTAATGGTTTTGGATAGTTCATAACAAACACACAGTGGAGCTGATGAAGTTGAATGCAAGTACGTTTTGTGGATGGATCTTGCGTTCTTTAGAACTGGGCATGCTCTATAGCTGAGAGTACGACTCTAAAAGTGATTCAGAGACACATGCCACTCAGACGCATAATCACTTGTGGCTGAATGATCATGACTGGTTGATAACTATGCATTCGCTATTATCAAGGATGTGAGGCAAACGTGCGTTCTACGCAGTCTTGTGCATAAACAGAGATTCCCCTGTTTTCAGTATCACCTGCAACCAGTATATCGCTGGTGGATGTCATTCTGATAATGATGACAGCTATTATTTATTTATTTCTTAACAGTTTCTTATATAGCGCAGCAAATTCCGTTGCGCTTTACAACTGGACACAATTAGAAGACAAAAGTGGGTAAAAAAAACAGTCATAGAGGTAGAAGGGCCCTGCTCGCAAGCTTACAAGCTATGAAACCAAGCATAAGGATCGGGGCTGTGTGGTCACACTGATGCACACAAATCGCTATACAGATTCAGTCGGGATCCCAGCGTTCATAAGATCGACTCCAGAATCCCAAGGGAGAGCGCAGCGCCCCCCCTTCCCCTTGAGGGCTCGCTGCGCTTGCCATGCTTCGGGCCCGGTGGCGAGCCCCAGTCTAATTTCAGGCCCCAGTCTGGTTTCCTTTGGCTGTCGGGATTCCAGCATTGGTATCCTGGCAGCCGGGAAACTAACTGCTTCCCTGCTATGCAGGTGGATATCTGCATTTAGTTCTGTCCACACTATGCGCCTGCAATTGTGGCCAACTTGTGTGCTACACTGAATTGCCCACATTTAGTCTAGATTTGCTATAGTTACTGAACAAGCCCTTTTCCCACATGCACAGTAATAACCTGTGTGGTTTTTCTATACATCCTGCTTCTACTCTCCACCAACTGTATTTGTTACCATTTAAAGATGAGTCAAGTTCTGTGGCTTTTTTTTTTTTTTTAAATATAAACGGGAGTTTAATAAACTAAAGATTACAGATACAACGGTACTTGTTTTATATATATATATATATATATATATATATATATATATATATATATATATGGTATTGAGAATGTATCCAATACTGAAAAACTGTCAGATCTGTTTTCAGAGTAGATGGTTCATTTACATAGTGTCCTGCCAGCCAGCGGACCTGCTGCTGACGAGGGATGTCAGAAATTCAGACTTCAATCTACTGTTTATATATACTAAGTCATAGTAAGGGGGGTATCCAATTAGCCGCAAAAGAAATTCTGCCAATTAAAATGGGGGGGGGGGGGGGGTGTTGGTTCAGGGGGTTGGCTTGGGTAAGTCATGGACCTATGTATTTTTGCAGATGCAATTATGGGAAAAAAGGCAGGCAAAACAAAATCCCTGAAAAGTGCCAGACTCGGGGCTAATTATATAGCCCCCAGTGAGGTACTTGGCTACCACCTAAGGGGGTATTCAATTCGGTCAGTTTTTTTCGCCTAGGCAAATTTTTTTTACTTTTTGCTATTTTAAGGGCGAATGGGGATTCGCCCTATTCAATAGCAGGTGAAGAATTCTGCAGGGGCGACAAACATGTGGATCGGCGAACCCACATGTTTTCTCACCTGCACCGGCGTTTTTGCCGATTTTGAGGCATTTTTCACCAATGCCTTTTCACTAAAAAAATAAGGTGAAAAGGGGCCTCAATTGAATAGGCAGGGTGGCGAATTCAATAGCTCAGAGATTACCGGAGATAATTGAATACCCCTAAGACTTTACTATTGCCATTAATCTGTACTGGTTTCTTTTTGGTCTTTTTTTCACTACTGAGGTGTAGAAGCAGCAACACTTCCATTAACTAACTGCGGGTAATGTTGGCACTTGATTATACCAATACCTATTTCAGAATTGTGTCATGTTTAGTTTTAGCTTTGCCTGTAAGAACATTTTCACTGATTACAGTATGTAAATGTTATATTTGATATTTTGTCATAGTAAAATTAGAATATAGCAATAAAGTAATTGTATATACCTTAACAAACCTAGGACAATTTAAGTTTAATCTTTCCAAAGTACATGTAAAAAAACATATTTGGGCAAATGTACTAAGCCTTGGAGAGAGATAAAGTGGAGAGAAATAAAGTACTAGCTAACCAGCCCCTAACTGCCATGTTACAAGTTGTGTTTGAGAAATGACAGGAGCTGGTTGGCTGGTACTTTATCTCCATCCACTTTATCTCTACAAGGCTTAGTAAGTCTGCCCCATTGACTTGAATCTTGTAGGTATATAAATGTAAGGACTCACCTAGAACCGGGAACTCCAGCAGTACAAGTAATAACAGCGCAGGTCTCAGCATTGTCAGTGTGTTACTCCGGTGTCCTGAAGCACAAGTGACGGAGGAAGTGGCTGCGACTGTACAAATTCTGCACAGTACAGTGGGTTGTGCAATTATTTTGTGTATAGAAGTGTACTAGATAATTGCATCATCACAACATTATTTCCCAAAACCATTGTCACCACATCTGCCGATAGCTATTGGTAGGGGATGTAGTTATGTGACTGGCAGTCAGGGGTCCACCGGTCACACTACCTCCACCTACATCCCAAACCCTGACAGTCCCGACAGTCGGCATGCCGACTAAAAGGGAGTATTCTCACTTGTGGGTGCCAGTGACACCCATAGAGTGGGAATAGAACCTGTGGTGAGAGCAACTTGCCACCGAGCCCGCAGCGTGGCAAGTGCAGCAAGCCCGCAGGGGGCTTTGTTGTGCTCGCCTCCCCTGCCGGTGTTCTGCGGCCGTGATCCCGGCGTTTGTGTCAGTTCTATCAACTATGCCTACAGCTTTCTGCGTTTTTCTGTAAATCCTAAATTGGTGAGTGTGGACTGTGGTGGAACTAGCCTTAGGAACTGGTGAGTGTGGGTTGTGGTGGAACTAGCCTTAGGAACTGGTGAGTGTGGGTTGTGGTGGAACTAGCCATAGAAACTGGTGAGTATGGGCTGTGGTGGAACTAGCCTTAGGAACTGGTGAGTGTGGGCTGTGGTGGAACTAGCCTTAGGAACTGGTGAGTGTGGGCTGTGGTGGAACTAGCCTTAGGAACTGGTGAGTGTGGGTTGCGGTGGAACTAGCCTTAGGAACTGGTGAGTGTGGGCTGTGGTGGAACTAGCCTTAGGAACTGGTGAGTGTGTGCTGTGGTGGAACTAGCCTTAGGAACTGGCTCCTAATGCATCATTTATTCTCAGAAGATTCTCTTGTGCGCCTTGAGCCTTGGTTGGATCTTTGGTAAACAGTACGTGACACAAATTAAATGCTGAAACTTTCTTTTATCTTAATGCCCGAAACCATGCAGCATTGTGTTGTATGCTACACAGTACACAACGTGTTTGATAACATTTTTAGTCAGTGGCTAAGCAGGACCAGTTTTTGGTTACTTTGGGCGACTTCCAAGGTTTGATACATCTCCTACCGATTCTGCTTATGCATGGCGTATGTATACAGGTGTAGACTTCACTTTTGTAGCTGGCATGCACAGCACAAATTTGGACATTTCAGGGAACATAAATGGGCCTACACCCCAAAATGGCATGAGCCCCAATGTCTCTCTGTATTTATACAAAAAGGAATAAGAGATGAGGGAGCAATACACTATGTTATAGGGTCCGGGTTTGCCGGAGGTGCAGGATGCCTGCCACTCTCGAACATTTTTTAAAGCTGCAATCATTTAAAAGGCAAAACCATGCCTTGTAAATGATTGCCGCTTTAAACAAAAGTCTGAGATCGGCTGGCATCTTGCACCTCCGGCAAACCCGGACCCTATTACATATGCCAAATGGGAGGTAAGAGTGGCTCTACAGCGCAACCTCTGTGCAGCCTGTGTGCTATACCTAAGGCTTCCCCGAAACCTGATTCAGTGCAGTGGCAGTGTGTTTGGTATAGTAGCAATGGGCGCTCAGTGTTGTCACAAATGCAATTTATTAATTACAGTGAGATAAAACACAATAAAAGAAGGAATAAGAGAAGAAAACAATAAAATTCGGATAAATATATGGTAAAATATAACAATAACAGAAACGGAGTTAATGCAAATGGGTAAAGACCAGTATGTGCACAGATTGCATAAACCAGGTGATCCTGAGTACGTGGCATGGGGATGTAGTTATGTGACCGGCGGTCAGAATACCAACGCCTACATCCCGCCCCCACAAAATTCAGACAGTCGGCATGCCGACTAACAGGGACTATTCCCACACGTGGGTGTCCATGACACCCATAGAGTGGGAGTAGAACCTGTGGCGAGCACAGCTGAGCCCCCACTGAGCCCGCAGCATGGCAAGTGCAGCGAGCCCACAAGGGGCTTCGTTGCACTCGCCTGCCCGCCGGAATTCTACTCCCCGGGATCCCAAGTGTCGGTCACCCATACCCAACCCCGTGGCATATACCAGTGCAGAAAGAGTCAGCAGATGGGATTCTGCTCATGCAAGTTGAATGTGCGTAAATTAGGTTATCCTTTGTATAATAATTCAGTAGTGAAAATCTGCTACAGCATTCACTTGGTGTAGACTGGAGTGTTCTTACCCGGTCCTTGTGGATGGAGCCACTGGTGGTAATGTCAGCATTGTGCTATCCGGAATACACACACTGCTGGCCTCCAAGGCATAGGGGTACATTTACTAAGCAGTGATAAGAGCGGAGAAGTGAGCCAGTGGAGAAGTTGCCCATGGCAACCAATCAGCACTGAAATAACATCTATAATTTGCATACTATAAAATGATACAGAGCTGCTGATTGGTTGATGGGGAAATATCTCCACAGGCTCACTTCTCTGCTCTTATCACTGCTAAGTAAATGTACCCCTTAGTAACCAAGTCACTGCTTCATTGAGCCTAGCAGCCCTTGCAGTCACTATGTGGTGTCATATAGTGACTGCAAGGACTACTAGGATCAGTGGCGAAGTCACCCGGTACTCAGGATCACCTGGTTTATGCAACCTTTGTACATACTGGTCATTAGCCTATTGCATTACCTCCATTTCTGTTATTACTGGATTTTACCATATATGTATCTGAATTTTATTGTTTTCTTCTCCGTGAACCAATATATTAAGTTTTATTCCTTCTTTTATTGTGTTTTATCTCATTGTATTTAATAAATTGCATTTGTGACAACACTGAGGACCCGTTGTTACTATACCAAACCAAACACACTTCCACCCTATTACATATGCCCATGGAATCAAATCAGTAGGGAAAGTTTGGCGATGGGACTTTGGAGGGCCAAAAATTAGGAGCATTTGAAATGTGAATGAGCATCTTATTATTTATTTATCTATGGGCATAACTTTATTTGTTTGTTACATGTTGCAATTAAAATAGAGAAATAGTGTTTTAATTGCATTTCATTTTTGTATCACTTTCTCTATAGCTTCGGCTCCTAAATACTAATTTATTAACACTATAGTTTTTTCACTGGTATGCTACGCTGGGCTTTCTGGCTTATGCTGGTGTTTTGGGGTGCCACACCCTGCACTTAGATATAGCGCTAGGGACCCCAAATATACAGAGACGCCGTGATGCGGCTTTGGGGCTTATTCACACATTTGCGCAAATATGTGTAACGAAGATCTCTGAATTCTATTATCATGTGGAATTTATATCTGGTTACGGTTATCATTCAGGGTGCTGGGGGAAACAAATGCCTTTTTTTCTTGCTTAGAAATACCCCTCCCTTTCGAGCACCTGAATGATATCACTAAGCTAATTGAGCACCTACCAATATATATATGTATAAAGGTGTGTAATGAGATAGTTGAATGTGAGGGAATAGAATTGGGGCAAAGTTGTTCTGGATACAGTGCATTTTGCAAACTAAGCTGCAAAATTTCCATATGCACCCATGCTTTGTCCAATTTTTTTAACCACTGAATATAGGATCAGGTGTAAATATCACAGATATCTCCTGCTTCCCTTTCAGTCCTGATCTGGCCTGTTATCCCCATACTATTGTATGGGATCTGAGGACCACATTTCATCAGACTCTGAAAATACTAAATTTTTGGGACTTGACATCGGAAGCCTTCGCCATCTCCAGATGGTACTTGTTTCCAAACCCCCGCTCCACTTATGAGAAGGAGGTCCGGGTTTGCAAAAAGGTATCTGATTGGATCGCTCCATCCCTGTTTGGCTCCTTCTAGTGGCATTGGAACAGGGGGTGGGGGGGAGGAGCAAAGGGCAGCATGTCCCGCCAAATATGACAGGTGCTGGGGAGGGGGTGTGCTTACCTCCGATACCCGCGGTGACTTGTCCTTTAAAAAATCTGCTGCCACAGCGTGCTATGCCATGCGCTGCCCTAGCTGACTCTTCAAAGATGCATTACTGTTCCAGCAGGGTCAGCATGGCCACGCCTCCTCCCAGTAATGCATCAGTGTAGAGCTGGTTAGGGCAGCGCATGGCATAGCATGCTGCAGCAGCAGACTTTTTAAAGGTCAAGTCACTGTGGGTATCAGAGGTAAGCGCTCCCCCGCACTGGGGTTGGGGGTTGGGAGAGCTCTAATATGTAATTTTTTCTGCGCGCCCCCCCCAACCTCAAAACATTCTGGCGCCCCGGGCTCCTACCACTGGATGCCGCGTTTTTTGGGCGCAAATTTTCCTATCATGCTTTTTCCAAAGGACCATCAGACCCTGGAGACTTATTTTTTTTATATTGATTTTATTGTGCTTCATAATTCGCAGTAATGACGCACTCAATGACAGTTGATGCATAAAGAAACATCACCAATTGGTTAGGCAAGTGATGGTATGAGCCATTATAATATATAAGGATATGGGTGCAGTGATGAAACATCCTCAAGTGTTTCTTTATGTGTGGAAACACAAATACTGTAAGAGAACCTTTCATTACAAAATGCAATAATAAAGCAAGGTTACACAATTTCCTTATCTCCATAGTGCCTTGAGGTTGTCTGCACCTCAATTAATTATTTGACATACTGTAGGTCTTTCCAAGACTGGCTTTTCATCCAAGCACATTTCATATAATTTGATTATATTGGTTATGATTGGGGCTTTTCTTTCATTTCTGTGAATTAAATGCTAAAAATCTTAAAACAATACACTTTATGTTCACATACTGTAGTTCCCTTTGTGCAACTCAGGGAAATTACACCAACTTGTAATCATCTAGTTCTCCAAAGATAAAGCCATCTAAGTGTTTTTCATTCAAAGTATAAAAAAATTATAGGGCAATGGGGGAGATTTATCCAAGCTAGGAGAGTTATACTGTGGAGAGATAAACTACCAACCAATCAACTCAAACACAGCTTGTAACTAGGGTGTTGGGTGCCCCCCTGCAAACTATACATTTGCACCCTCCATCCTATACATTATTAAGGAACAGCGAGTGCCAAATGTGTGCATCAAACAGGGCGTGATCTCACAAGGAAGGGGTGTGGCCCCACAACAGTACCCCAATTCAAATTATGCCACATAGTAATCATATTCGCATTGCACTGCATGTTGTGCCCCTTATTCACATTGCACCGCACAGTAGTCCCTTTTTCATGCTACAACTATGCCCACAGTAGTGCACCTTATACACAATGCCCACAAAATAGTAGTAACCCTTATACACAATGCCCACAGTAGTAGCACCCCATACACATACAGACTGAGGCATCTGTCATGTCACTAATTTGTAGGTTCTTGCAGCAGCTCACTTCTCTCCTATGGTCAGCCAGGCGTCTGGATGGAAGAGGATGACCATGGCATTATATCCCCACCCCCCTGTTGGGTCAGAGGAGCATGTGCTGGGCTCCACCAATCCAGGCTCAGCGCACGGTCCTCTGACCCCACTTTCTCATCACCATAGAGCAGCAGCAGTAAGGAGGGGCTAAAGAGGATGTGCTGCTGCTAGTCCGCGTAGCGCTGTCCACCTCTGAGGGGAGAGTAGACTCAGTCTGGGGATCGGTGCTGAAGTGCTCCTATCATACCTTAGCTCAGGGGTGGCCAATCAATCAGCGACAAAGAGCCAAAAAAAATCTTTGGGCATGCCAAAGAGCCGACACCATGTGCACGCCAAAGGCACGTGTGCAAAAATGGGGTATGGTCTTGTGCCCACTAGGCCACACCCATTATAAAATACATTGAAAAAGCCAGATCCAAAATAAAATACATAGAAAGGGACAAATCCACATAAAATACATTTTAAAAGCCACATCCACATAAAATACATTAAAAAAGCCAGATCCAAATAAAATAAATTTAAAAGCAAGATTACCATAATACACTTCAGTTCCTCCAAGTGTCACTCCAGCCCCCCATGCCACTGTAGTAGCCCTTCATGTGTCCAGCAGCCCCTGCCACACTTGTCCAATAGCCCCTGCTCCAAACCCGAGGTGGTCCATGCTGAGGTAGCTGTAGTCCCCCTTTGCTTGCCAGTGGGTTCTCACCTAGTATCCGGCTCCCTCAGTCCAATTAGTGACACTGGCACTGTGTGCCCAACTGGAGCACAGTGGTTTCTGCATCTTTTGCAATCACCTGACCTCAAGTGTCAGGAGCCGCATCTGGATGAAGAAAGAGCTGCATGCGGCTCAAGAGCCACTGGTTGGCCACCGCTGCCTTAGCTTCTTAGCTTGCTGCAGTGCTAGCTGTCATACAGGCTGACAGGCGCAGCAAGCAGCGGAGCAGCAGAGAGGAGAGAGCACCTATCCAGCCCAGTGCCTCCCTGCATTGCTGACTACGCTGAGCGGGTAACGCTGGCTCTGGCTGCCATGTTACACATCAAGAAACAGAGGAGGAGGTTTCATCACTGTTCGCATATCCTATGCACATTGGGTTTGGGTTTGGGTTAAATGCATCTCCACCAGAGTTCTGTGCTGGAAGTCACACTCACATGACTACCGAGGCCTGTAAGATGCAGCTGGAGCCACTGCAGCCACTGGGAACAGGTAAGTCATAGTGATGAGCGGGTTCGGTTTCTCGGAAACCGAACCCCCCCGAACTTCACGCTTTTTACACGGGTCCGAGGCAGACTCGGATCTTCCCGCCTTGCTCGGCTAACCCGAGCGCGCCCGAACGTCATCATCCCGCTGTCGGATTCTCGCGAGGCTCGTATTCTATCGCGAGACTCGGATTCTATATAAGGAGCCGCGCGTCGCCGCCATTTTCACACGTGCATTGAGATTGACAGGGAGAGGACGTGGCTGGCGTCCTCTTCGTTTAGATAGAGAGTGAGACACTTGATTTACTGGAGCATTAGGAGTACTCAGAGAGTGCAGAGTTTTTATTTATTATTTAATATAATCCGTTCTCTGCCTGAAAAAAAACGATACACAGTCACATACCATATCTGTGCTCAGCCTCAGTGTGCTGCATGATAATATCATCTATGTATATCTGACTGTGCTGAGTAGTGCTCACTGCTCACACAGCTTAATTGTGGGGGAGACTGGGGAGCAGTTATAGCAGGAGTACATATTTAACAGTGCACACTTTTGCTGCCAGAGTGCCAGTGTGACTGACCAGCAGTGACCACCAGTATATTGTCTGCCTGAAAAAGTTAAACACTCGTGTGGTGTTTTTTTTTTTTATTCTATAAACGCATTCTGCAGTGCTGACAGTGTCCAGCAGGTCCGTCATTCATTATATTTCTATCTTCTTCATACTAGTAGTTTAGGAGTCTGCAGTGCTGACAGTGTCCAGCAGGTCCGTCATTATATAATATATACCTGTCCTGCAGTAGTGATATATATATATTTTTTATATCATTATCATCCAGTCTATACTAGCAGACGCAGTACGGTAGTCCACGGCTGTAGCTACCTCTGTGTCGGCAGTCGCTCGTCCATAATTGTATACCTACCTGTGGTGTTTTTTTTTCTTCTATCTTCTTCATACTAGTAGTTTAGGAGTCTGCAGTGCTGACTGTGTCCAGCAGGTCCGTCATTATACAATATATACCTGTCCTGCAGTAGTGATATATATATATTTTTTATATCATTATCATCCAGTCTATACTAGCAGACGCAGTACGGTAGTCCACGGCTGTAGCTACCTCTGTGTCGGCACTGGCAGTCGCTCGTCCATAATTGTATACCTACCTGTGGTGGTTTTTTTTTTTCTATCTTCTTCATACTAGTAGTTTAGGAGTCTGCAGTGCTGACAGTGTCCAGCAGGTCCGTCATTATATAATATATACCTGTCCTGCAGTAGTGATATATATATTTTTTATATCATTATCATCCAGTCTATACTAGCAGACGCAGTACGGTAGTCCACGGCTGTAGCTACCTCTGTGTCGGCAGTCGCTCGTCCATAATTGTATACCTACCTGTGGTGGTTTTTTTTTTCTATCTTCTTCATACTAGTAGTTTAGGAGTCTGCAGTGCTGACAGTGTCCAGCAGGTCCGTCATTATACAATATATACCTGTCCTGCAGTAGTGATATATATATATTTTTTATATCATTATCATCCAGTCTATACTAGCAGACGCAGTACGGTAGTCCACGGCTGTAGCTACCTCTGTGTCGGCACTGGCAGTCGCTCGTCCATAATTGTATACCTACCTGTGGTGGGTTTTTTTTTCTATCTTCTTCATACTAGTAGTTTAGGAGTCTGCAGTGCTGACAGTGTCCAGCAGGTCCGTCATTATACAATATATACCTGTCCTGCAGTAGTGATATATATATATTTTTTATATCATTATCATCCAGTCTATACTAGCAGATGCAGTACGGTAGTCCACGGCTGTAGCTACCTCTGTGTCGGCAGTCGCTCGTCATCCATAAGTATACTAGTATCCATCCATCTCCATTGTTTACCTGAGGTGCCTTTTAGTTGTGCCTATTAAAATATGGAGAACAAAAATGTTGAGGTTCCAAAAATAGGGAAAGATCAAGATCCACTTCCACCTCGTGCTGAAGCTGCTGCCACTAGTCATGGCCGAGACGATGAAATGCCATCAACGTCGTCTGCCAAGGCCGATGCCCAATGTCATAGTACAGAGCATGTAAAATCCAAAACACCAAATATCAGTAAAAAAAAGGACTCAAAAATCTAAAATAAAATCGTTGGAGGAGAAGCGTAAACTTGCCAATATGCCATTTACCACACGGAGTGGCAAGGAACGGCTGAGGCTCTGGCCTATGTTCATGGCTAGTGGTTCAGCTTCACATGAGGATGGAAGCACTCAGCCTCTCGCTAGAAAAATGAAAAGACTTAAGCTGGCAAAAGCACAGCAAAGAACTGTGCGTTCTTCGAAATCACAAATCCACAAGGAGAGTCCAATTGTGTCGGTTGCGATGCCTGACCTTCCCAACACTGGACGTGAAGAGCATGCGCCTTCCACCATTTGCACGCCCCCTGCAAGTGCTGGACGGAGCACCCGCAGTCCAGTTCCTGATAGTCAAATTGAAGATGTCAGTGTTGAAGTACACCAGGATGAGGATATGGGTGTTGCTGGCGCTGGGGAGGAAATTGACAAGGAGGATTCTGATGGTGATGTGGTTTGTTTAAGTCAGGCACCCGGGGAGACACCTGTTGTCCGTGGGAGGAATATGGCCATTGACATGCCTGGTCAAAATACAAAAAAAAATCAGCTCTTCAGTGTGGAATTATTTCAACAGAAATGCGGACAACTGGTGTCAAGCTGTGTGTTGCCTTTGTCAAGCTGTAATAAGTAGGGGTAAGGACGTTAACCACCTCGGAACATCCTCCCTTATACGTCACCTGCAGCGCATTCATAATAAGTCAGTGACAAGTTCAAAAACTTTGGGCGACAGCGGAAGCAGTCCACTGACCAGTAAATCCCTTCCTCTTGTAACCAAGCTCACGCAAACCACCCCACCAACTCCCTCAGTGTCAATTTCCTCCTTCCCCAGGAATGCCAATAGTCCTGCAGGCCATGTCACTGGCAATTCTGACGAGTCCTCTCCTGCCTGGGATTCCTCCGATGCATCCTTGCGTGTAACGCCTACTGCTGCTGGCGCTGCTGTTGTTGCTGCTGGGAGTCGATGGTCATCCCAGAGGGGAAGTCGTAAGACCACTTTTACTACTTCCACCAAGCAATTGACTGTCCAACAGTCCTTTGCGAGGAAGATGAAATATCACAGCAGTCATCCTGCTGCAAAGCGGATAACTGAGGCCTTGGCATCCTGGGCGGTGAGAAACGTGGTTCCGGTATCCATCATTACTGCAGAGCCAAATAGAGACTTGTTGGAGGTACTGTGTCCCCGGTACCAAATACCATCTAGGTTCCATTTCTCTAGGCAGGCGATACCGAAAATGTACACAGACCTCAGAAAAAGACTCACCAGTGTCCTAAAAAATGCAGTTGTACCCAATGTCCACTTAACCACGGACATGTGGACAAGTGGAGCAGGGCAGACTCAGGACTATATGACTGTGACAGCCCACTGGGTAGATGTATTGACTCCCGCCGCAAGAACAGCAGCGGCGGCACCAGTAGCAGCATCTCGCAAACGCCAACTCTTTCCTAGGCAGGCTACGCTTTGTATCACCGCTTTCCAGAATACGCACACAGCTGAAAACCACTTACGGCAACTGAGGAAGATCATCGCAGAATGGCTTACCCCAATTGGACTCTCCTGTGGATTTGTGGCATCGGACAACGCCAGCAATATTGCGTGTGCATTAAATCTGGGCAAATTCCAGCACGTCCCATGTTTTGCACATACCTTGAATTTGGTGGTGCAGAATTATTTAAAAAACGAGAGGGGCGTGCAAGAGATGCTGTCGGTGGCCAGAAGAATTGCGGCACACTTTCGGCGTACAGGCACCACGTACAGAAGACTGGAGCACCACCAAAAACGCCTGAACCTGCCCTGCCATCATCTGAAGCAAGAAGTGGTAACGAGGTGGAATTCAACCCTCTATATGCTTCAGAGGTTGGAGGAGCAGCAAAAGGCCATTCAAGCCTATACAACTGAGCACGATATAGGAGGTGGAATGCACCTGTCTCAAGCGCAGTGGAGAATGATTTCAACGTTGTGCAAGGTTCTGCAACCTTTTGAACTTGCCACATGTGAAGTCAGTTCAGACACTGCCAGCCTGAGTCAGGTCATTCCCCTCATCAGGCTTTTGCAGAAGAAGCTGGAGACATTGAAGGAGGAGCTAACACAGAGCGATTCCGCTAGGCATGTGGGACTTGTGGATGGAGCCCTTAATTCGCTTAACAAGGATTCACGGGTGGTCAATCTGTTGAAATCAGATCACTACATTTTGGCCACCGTGCTCGATCCTAGATTTAAAACCTACCTTGGATCTCTCTTTCCGGCAGACACAAGTCTGCTGGGGTTCAAAGACCTGCTGGTGAGAAAATTGTCAAGTCAAGCGGAACGCGACCTGTCAACATCTCCTCCTTCACATTCTCCCGCAACTGGGGGTGCGAGGAAAAGGCTCAGAATTCCGAGCCCACCCGCTGGCGGTGATGCAGGGCAGTCTGGAGTGACTGCTGATGCTGACATCTGGTCCGGACTGAAGGACCTGACAACGATTACGGACATGTCGTCTACTGTCACTGCATATGATTCTCTCCCCATTGAAAGAATGGTGGAGGATTATATGAGTGACCGCATCCAAGTAGGCACGTCAGACAGTCCGTACTTATACTGGCAGGAAAAAGAGGCAATTTGGAGGCCCTTGCACAAACTGGCTTTATTCTACCTAAGTTGCCCTCCCACAAGTGTGTACTCCGAAAGAGTGTTTAGTGCCGCCGCTCACCTTGTCAGCAATCGGCGTACGAGGTTACATCCAGAAAATGTGGAGAAGATGATGTTCATTAAAATGAATTATAATCAATTCCTCCGTGGAGACATTCACCAGCAGCAATTGCCTCCACAAAGTACACAGGGAGCTGAGATGGTGGATTCCAGTGGGGACGAATTGATAATCTGTGAGGAGAGGGATGTACACGGTGATATATCGGAGGATGATGATGAGGTGGACATCTTGCCTCTGTAGAGCCAGTTTGTGCAAGGAGAGATTAATTGCTTCTTTTTTGGTGGGGGTCCAAACCAACCCGTCATTTCAGTCACAGTCGTGTGGCAGACCCTGTCACTGAAATGATGGGTTGGTTAAAGTGTGCATGTCCTGTTTATACAACATAAGGGTGGGTGGGAGGGCCCAAGGACAATTCCATCTTGCACCTCTTTTTTCTTTCATTTTTCTTTGCGTCATGTGCTGTTTGGGGAGTAGTTTTTGGAAGGGCCATCCTGCGTGACACTGCAGTGACACTCCTAGATAGGCCAGGTGTTTGTGTCGGCCACTTGGGTCGCTTATCTTAGTCACACAGCTACCTCATTGCGCCTCTTTTTTTCTTTGCGTCATGTGCTGTTTGGGGGGTGTTTTTTGGAACGGCCATCCTGCGTGACACTGCAGTGCCACTCCTAGATGGGCCAGGTGTTTGTGTCGGCCACTAGGGTCGCTTAGCTTACTCACACAGCTACCTCATTGCGCCTCTTTTTTTTCTTCTTTGCGTCATGTGCTGTTTGGGGGGTGTTTTTTGGAAGGGCCATCCTGCGTGACACTGCAGTGCCACTCCTAGATGGGCCAGGTGTTTGTGTCGGCCACTTGGGTCGCTGAGCTTAGTCATCCAGCGACCTCGGTGCAAATTTTAGGACTAAAAATAATATTGTGAGGTGTGAGGTGTTCAGAATAGACTGAAAATGAGTGGAAATTATGGTTATTGAGGTTAATAATACTTTGGGATCAAAATGACCCCCAAATACTATGATTTAAGCTGTTTTTTAGGGTTTTTTGAAAAAAACACCCGAATCCAAAACACACCCGAATCCGACAAAAAAAATTCGGTGAGGTTTTGCCAAAACGCGTTCGAACCCAAAACACGGCCGCGGAACCGAACCCAAAACCAAAACACAAAACCCGAAAAATTTCCGGTGCTCATCACTAGTAAGTCACCACTGGGCCATCCAGGATGATATGCAGTGGCGTAACTAGAAATTTGCTCCCCCAAGCCAAAAAGTCACCGGCGCCACCCCCCCCACCCTCCGCCACTCGCCCCCCCATAATTGGCACTAGTAAAGGGATGAATCATAAAAAGAGGCGTGGCTTTGTTGCGATGGGTGTGGCTTCACAAAAGGGGCGTGGCATTGCAGGAAAAGACTACCTTATACCCCAGTTTTGCACCCTGTACTCCCAGACGTTGGCCACCACAGGAGGGAAAAATAATCCTGATTCATGCCCCTTACATCATTTGTCATTTTTCCTCCTTATAATAATGCCCAGTATACATTATGCCACATACTGCAATGGCCCTTAGACATTATGCCACACACAGTAATGCACATGACACAATATGCACACACCGTAATGCCTGTGACACATTATGACAGGAATCGCAATGCCCGTTATACATTATGCTACACACTGCAATGCCCCTGATATATTATAGCACATACAATGCCTGTGACAAATTATGACACACACCGCAATGACCCTGAGATATTATACCACATACCACAATGCCCGTGATATAGTATACCACACACTGTAATGCCTGACACATTATGACACACACCGCAATGTCTGTGATACATTATGCCACACACTGCAATGACCCTGAGACATTATATTACATACCACAATGCCCGTGATATAGTATACCACACACCGTAATGCCTGTGACACATACTGCAATGCCCGTTATACCCTATGCCACACACCGCAATGCCCATTATACATTATGCCACACTGCAATGCCCGAGACATTATACCACATACCACAATGCCCGTGATATAGTATGCCACACACCGTAATGCCTGTGACACATTATGACACACACTGCAATGTCCGTGATACATTATGCCACACACCGCAATGCCCATTACACATTAAGTCCTGCAGTAAGGCTTCTAATTACTTTTAAATTACCTGCTCGGTGCCAGGGGTTTTCATGCTCAAGGTGTCATGCTCGTTGTCAGGGGTTTCATGCACTGGGTGTCATGCTCGTTTCCAGGGGTTTCATGCACTGGGTGTCATGCTCGTTGCTAGGGTGTCATGCTCATTGCTAGGGGGTAATTCTTGTTGCTAGGGCTGTGTTCCCAGTGCCACATATGCCCCCAGTGCCAGATATTCCCCCACAGTGCCAGGTACACACATGCCCCCAATGCCAAATATGCCCCCCCCCCTCCCAAGTTCCAGGTACACATATACCCCCGAGTGTCACATATGCCCCCTCAGTGCCACATATGCCCCCCCCAAGTGCCAAATATGCTCCCCCCGCTCCCCGCTGCTGTAAGGAGGAACACGGAGGGCACAGCGCGCGCCTCTCCTGTGTCCATCCTGCGTCTCCGGCGTGTGTGTTAAATGAAGTGCCGGTTCGTGAGCCAATCAGAGCTCACGAACAGGCACTTCATTCAATAGCCCCGCCGGACAGGCAGGAGGGACACAGGAGAGGCGCGCGCTGTGCCCTCCGTGTCCCTCCTTACAGCAGCGGCAGCAGCAGCGGAGGGTTGGAGCCGGAGGGAGAGGAGACAGCAGATTGACATGCGGACGGCTCATCCGCATGTCAATCTGCGCTAAATCAGTGGCGGCGCCCCTGCAGCCCTGCGCCTCCAAGCCACCGCGAGGGCTGCGGGGGCAGTAGTTACGCCACTGATGATATGTTAACATTCTAACATGTCAACATTACAGTGTTACATGATGAATGTTTATAGTCAATGTTGACATTAAGACCATGTCGATATTCTTACTGTATGTCAACATTTCATATCACATCCACTGACGTCAATGATTTATCCATTGTTTCTAACCACTGAGAGTATTCTTAATCACCTATATTAAACATACAACTGACTCCAGATACATTGGGGCTGATTCTGAGTCGCATGCATTTGTGGCCACTCTTCTGTACAGCCGTGACATCTTGCTTTCCAGTTTATGCTAATATCAGAATCCGCCTGTAGAAGCCTATCCCGCCCACTGTTCTAACATCTATAGCTGTCACCATCAGTAGTGGAACTTACATCAGCTCTATGCTGGGTGCAAAGGACTAGGCTGAAACAAACGCACGCTATGATCCAGCAAGAAAGTCGAATTGCATGCCCAATACACTCCCATGAGTCAGAAGAGTTATGTGTGATTGCATGGTTGCCCAGAAATTACCAACCAGAATCCCAGAAAACATGGTCTGACGACAGATTAATCCACATGCACTAGCGATTTTCATCTGTGTGTAGACGGTGCATGAGCACAGTATCCTGGAACATGTGACTGAGTATCAGCCCCATCGGGTGAGAGATACGCCTCCTGACAGAAGTATCTGTGGACATTTCCACCTGTGATTGTGCTGCAGTTACGTGAAGAAGCATTTACTGTGACACTCAAGTCCAGTGGATTGAGTAGGTATGGTGAATCGGGTGCACTGCAACAACCTGAAGGTTGAAAAGGTATGCTTTCTCTTTATTTTTTCACAGAGATGTGAGGGGAACCCAACCCCAGTCACAATAATCAGTCACACAGTTTTTCTTTAAATAAATATACTTTAATTACTAGAGCAATACTTTTTTTTCAGGAATATAAATGAAAGGAGAAAAACAAAAGGCAGAATAATAAGACTAAAGGCAGGGAGTGGGAGTCTTGTTGAGGGAGACAATGTAATAGCAGATCATCTTAATTTTTTTTTGCCCAGTATTCACTACTGAAAGAGAAGGTGAAGGGATTACAGGTAAATTGTAGTGATGACGTGATGAGCGGGTTCGGATCCTCGGAATCCGACCCGCTCGAACTTCACCTTTTTTTTACACGGGTCCGAGCGACTTGGATCCTCCCGCCTTGCTCGGTTAACCCGAGCGCGCCCGAACGTCATCATCCCGCTGTCGGATTCTTGCGAGACTCGGATTCTATATAAGGAGCCGCGCGTCGCCGCCATTTTCACACGTGCATTGAGATTGATAGGGAGAGGACGTGGCTGGCGTCCTCTCCGTTATAGTAGAACACAGAGTGACTTAGTTAGTTATAATTGTGGGGAGGATTGGGGACGGGGAGCAGCTGTTAGGGAGTACAGTGCAGGGTTTTGATTATACCACCAGTGAGTTTAATCCTTTGTTTCTCTGCCTGAAAAAAACGCTCCGACCACCATATCTGTGCTCACTCAGTGTGCTGCACTGCTGCATGATATATCTGTGCTGAGTGCACTGCTCTGCTCACACTGCCTAATTGTGGGGACTGGGGAGCAGTTATAGCAGGAGTACAGTGCACAGTTTTGCTGACAGTGACCACCAGTCCAGTATACGTTTGTCTGCCTGAAAAACACTCCTGTGTTTTTTTGTTTTTTCTTCATACTAGTTTAGCAGTCTGCTGACAGTGTCCACCAGGTCCGTTATACAGTATATTATATATATAAGCAGCAGTACAGTAGGCCACGGCTGTACCTACCTCTGTGTCGTCAGTGCACTCGTCGTCCATAAGTAATATAATACTATACTATCCATCCATCTACATTGTATACCTGTGGTGTTTTTTTTTTCTTCATACTAGTTTAGCAGTCTGCTGACAGTGTCCACCAGGTCCGTTATACAGTATATTATATATATAAGCAGCAGTACGGTAGGCCACGGCTGTACCTACCTCTGTGTCGTCAGTGCACTCGTCGTCCATAAGTAATATAATACTGTACTATCCATCCATCTACATTGTATACCTGTGTTGTTGTTTTTTTCTTCATACTAGTTTAGCAGTCTGCTGACAGTGTCCACCAGGTCCGTTATACAGTATATTATATATATAAGCAGCAGTACGGTAGGCCACGGCTGTACCTACCTCTGTGTCGTCACTCGTCGTCCATAAGTAATATAATACTATACTATCCATCCATCTACATTGTATACCTGTGGTGTTTTTTTTTCCTTCATCCTAGTTTAGCAGTCTGCTGACAGTGTCCACCAGGTCCGTTATACAGTATATTATATATATAAGCAGCAGTACGGTAAGCCACGGCTGTACCTACCTCTGTGTCGTCACTCGTCGTCCATAAGTAATATAATACTATACTATCCATCCATCTACATTGTATACCTGTGGTGTTTTTTTCTTCTTCATACTAGTTTAGCAGTCTGCTGACAGTGTCCACCAGGTCCGTTATACAGTATATTATATATATAAGCAGCAGTACGGTAGGCCACGGCTGTACCTACCTCTGTGTCGTCAGTGCACTCGTCATCCATAAGTAATATAATACTATACTATCCATCCATCTACATTGTATACCTGTGTTGTTGTTTTTTTCTTCATACTAGTTTAGCAGTCTGCTGACAGTGTCCACCAGGTCCGTTATACAGTATATTATATATATAAGCAGCAGTACGGTAGGCCACGGCTGTACCTACCTCTGTGTCGTCAGTGCACTCGTCGTCCATAAGTAATATAATACTATACTATCCATCCATCTACATTGTTTACCTGTGTTGTTGTTTTTTTCTTCATACTAGTTTAGCAGTCTGCTGACAGTGTCCACCAGGTCCGTTATACAGTATATTATATATATAAGCAGCAGTACGGTAGGCCACGGCTGTACCTACCTCTGTGTCGTCACTCGTCGTCCATAAGTAATATAATACTATACTATCCATCCATCTGCATGGTATACCTGTGGTGTTTTTTTTTCTTCATCCTAGTTTAGCAGTCTGCTGACAGTGTCCACCAGGTCCATTATACAGTATATTATATATATAAGCAGCAGTACGGTAGGCCACGGCTGTACCTACCTCTGTGTCGTCACTCGTCGTCCATAAGTAATATAATACTATACTATCCACCCATCTACATTGTATACCTGTGGTGGCTTTTAGTTGTGCGCAAAATATGGAGAACAAAAATGTGGAGGTTAAAAAAATAGGGAAAGATCAAGATCCACTTCCACCTCGTGCTGAAGCTGCTGCCACTAGTCATGGCCGAGACGATGAAATGCCATCAACGTCGTCTGCCAAGGCCGATGCCCAATGTCATAGTACAGAGCATGTAAAATCCAAAACACAAAAGATCAGTAAAAAAATGACCCAAAAATCAAAATTAAAAGCGTCTGAGGAGAAGCGTAAACTTGCCAATATGCCATTTACCACACGGAGTGGCAAGGAACGGCTGAGGCCCTGGCCTATGTTCATGGCTGGTGGTTCAGCTTCACATGAGGATGGAAGCACTCATCCTCTCGCTAGAAAAAAGAAAAGACTTGCGGCAAAAGCACAGCAAAGAACTGTGCGTTCTTCGAAATCACAAATCCCAAAGGAGAGTCCAATTGTGTTGGTTGCGATGCCTGACCACTAGGGTCGCTTAGCTTACTCACACAGCTACCTCATTGCGCCTCTTTTTTTCTTTGCGTCATGTGCTGTTTGGGGAGTATTTTTTGGAAGGGCCATCCTGCCTGACACTGCAGTGCCACTCCTAGATGGGCCAGGTGTTTGTGTCGGCCACTTGTGTCGCTTAGCTTAGCCATCCAGCGACCTCGGTGCAAATTTTAGGACTAAAAATAATATTGTCAGGTGTGAGGTGTTCAGAATAGACTGGAAATGAGTGTAAATTATGGTTATTGAGGTTAATATTACTATGGGATCAAAATGACCCCCAAATTCAATGATTTAAGCTGTTTTTTAGGGTTTTTTGAAAAAAACACCCGAATCCAAAACACACCTGAATCCGACAAAAAAAATTCGGTGAGGTTTTGCCAAAACGCGTTCGAACCCAAAACACGGCCGCGGAACCGAACCCAAAACCAAAACACAAAACCCGAAAAATTTCCGGTGCACATCACTAGTAAATTGCTGACATTTTCAGAAAAATTAGATAGAAACAAGTGCATTTACAAAGGAGAAGGTCCTAATAGAACTCTCAAAAATTAAACTGGATAAATTAATGGGCCCAGATGGGAAAACATCAAAGGATGCTAAAAATGCTTAAAGGTGTGCTAGTAGCACCATTAACAGAATTATTCAACCAGTCACTAGCTACAGGAGTAATTCCAGAGAACTGGAAAAGAGCAAATGTAGTCCCACTGCACAAAAATGGAAGCAAGGAAGAGGCAAGCAACTACTGACCAGTGAGCCTTACATCAGTAGTATTTATTTATTTATTTATTACCAGTTATTTATATAGCGCACACATATTCTGCAGCGCTTTACATAGAATATTTGTCCATTCACATCAGTCCCTGCCCCAGTGGAGCTAACAATCGATTTTCCCTACCATACACACACACACACACACACACACACACACACACACACACACACACACACACACACACACACACACACACACACATTAATTTTTTTGTCAGGAGCCAATTAACCTACCAGTATATTTTTGGATTGTGGGAGGAAACCGGAGTACCCGGAGGAGACCCACACAAATACGGGGAGAATATACAGACTATACAAACACCAAACATTTGGAACCCACAACCTCAGTGCTGTGAGGAAGTAATGCTAACCATTACATCATCTGGAAATTGATGGAAACACTATTAAAAGAAAGAGTTGTAGATTATCTCAAACCAGCAATTTACAGAATGGGGGGGGGGGGGGGGGAGGGGGAGGAAGGGGCTTGCGTGGAATTGTGAGATCATGTCAAACAAATCTTATTGACTTTGTTGATTGGGTGACTAAAGTAATAGATGATAGGGGCCGTAGATATAGCTTAGACTTTAGTAAGGCTTCTAACACGGTCCCACATTGCAGACTGTTAAATAAACTTGAAAGCGTGGGATTGGATACTAAGATGGTTGAATGGATAAGATCTTGGTTGCAGGATAGAAAACAGAGAGTTTTGGTAAATGGAGAGCATTCACAGGAGTGACATGTTAACAGTGGAGTACCCCAGGGATCTGTACTTGGTAGAGATGAGCGCCGGAAATTTTTCGGGTTTTGTGTTTTGGTTTTGGGTTCGGTTCCGCGGCCGTGTTTTGGGTTCGACCGCGTTTTGGCAAAACCTCACCGAATTTTTTTTGTCGGATTCGGGTGTGTTTTGGATTCGGGTGTTTTTTTCAAAAAACCCTAAAAAACAGCTTAAATCATAGAATTTGGGGGTCATTTTGATCCCAAAGTATTATTAACCTCAAAAACCATAATTTCCACTCATTTTCAGTCTATTCTGAATACCTCACACCTCACAATATTATTTTTAGTCCTAAAATTTGCACCGAGGTCGCTGTGTGAGTAAGATAAGCGACCCTAGTGGCCGACACAAACACCGGGCCCATCTAGGAGTGGCACTGCAGTGTCACGCAGGATGTCCCTTCCAAAAAACCCTCCCCAAACAGCACATGACGCAAAGAAAAAAAGAGGCGCAATGAGGTAGCTGTGTGAGTAAGATAAGCGACCCTAGTGGCCGACACAAACACCGGGCCCATCTAGGAGTGGCACTGCAGTGTCACGCAGGATGTCCCTTCCAAAAAACCCTCCCCAAACAGCACATGACGCAAAGAAAAAAAGAGGCGCAATGAGGTAGCTGTGTGAGTAAGATAAGCGACCCTAGTGGCCGACACAAACACCGGGCCCATCTAGGAGTGGCACTGCAGTGTCACGCAGGATGTCCCTTCCAAAAAACCCTCCCCAAACAGCACATGACGCAAAGAAAAAAAGAGGCGCAATGAGGTAGCTGACTGTGTGAGTAAGATAAGCGACCCTAGTGGCCGACACAAACACCGGGCCCATCTAGGAGTGGCACTGCAGTGTCACGCAGGATGTCCCTTCCAAAAAACCCTCCCCAAACAGCACATGACGCAAAGAAAAATGAGGCGCAATGAGGTAGCTGACTGTGTGAGTAAGATAAGCGACCCTAGTGGCCGACACAAACACCGGGCCCATCTAGGAGTGGCACTGCAGTGTCACGCAGGATGTCCCTTCCAAAAAACCCTCCCCAAACAGCACATGACGCAAAGAAAAAAAGAGGCGCAATGAGGTAGCTGTGTGAGTAAGATAAGCGACCCTAGTGGCCGACACAAACACCGGGCCCATCTAGGAGTGGCACTGCAGTGTCACGCAGGATGTCCCTTCCAAAAACCCCTCCCCAAACAGCACATGACGCAAAGAAAAAAAGAGGCGCAATGAGGTAGCTGACTGTGTGAGTAAGATAAGCGACCCTAGTGGCCGACACAAACACCGGGCCCATCTAGGAGTGGCACTGCAGTGTCACGCAGGATGTCCCTTCCAAAAAACCCTCCCCAAACAGCACATGACGCAAAGAAAAATAAAAGAAAAAAGAGGTGCAAGATGGAATTGTCCTTGGGCCCTCCCACCCACCCTTATGTTGTATAAACAAAACAGGACATGCACACTTTAACCAACCCATCATTTCAGTGACAGGGTCTGCCACACGACTGTGACTGATATGACGGGTTGGTTTGGACCCCCCCCAAAAAAGAAGCAATTAATCTCTCCTTGCACAAACTGGCTCTACAGAGGCAAGATGTCCACCTCATCATCATCCTCCGATATATCACCGTGTACATCCCCCTCCTCACAGATTATCAATTCGTCCCCACTGGAATCCACCATCTCAGCTCCCTGTGTACTTTGTGGAGGCAATTGCTGCTGGTCAATGTCTCCGCGGAGGAATTGATTATAATTCATTTTAATGAACATCATCTTCTCCACATTTTCTGGATGTAACCTCGTACGCCGATTGCTGACAAGGTGAGCGGCGGCACTAAACACTCTTTCGGAGTACACACTTGTGGGAGGGCAACTTAGGTAGAATAAAGCCAGTTTGTGCAAGGGCCTCCAAATTGCCTCTTTTTCCTGCCAGTATAAGTACGGACTGTGTGACGTGCCTACTTGGATGCGGTCACTCATATAATCCTCCACCATTCTTTCAATGTTGAGAGAATCATATGCAGTGACAGTAGACGACATGTCCGTAATCGTTGTCAGGTCCTTCAGTCCGGACCAGATGTCAGCATCAGCAGTCGCTCCAGACTGCCCTGCATCACCGCCAGCGGGTGGGCTCGGAATTCTGAGCCTTTTCCTCGCACCCCCAGTTGCGGGAGAATGTGAAGGAGGAGATGTTGACAGGTCGCGTTCCGCTTGACTTGACAATTTTCTCACCAGCAGGTCTTTCAACCCCAGCAGACTTGTGTCTGCCGGAAAGAGAGATCCAAGGTAGGTTTTAAATCTAGGATCGAGCACGGTGGCCAAAATGTAGTGCTCTGATTTCAACAGATTGACCACCCGTGAATCCTTGTTAAGCGAATTAAGGGCTCCATCCACAAGTCCCACATGCCTAGCGGAATCGCTCCGTGTTAGCTCCTCCTTCAATGTCTCCAGCTTCTTCTGCAAAAGCCTGATGAGGGGAATGACCTGACTCAGGCTGGCAGTGTCTGAACTGACTTCACGTGTGGCAAGTTCAAAGGGCATCAGAACCTTGCACAACGTTGAAATCATTCTCCACTGCACTTGAGACAGGTGCATTCCACCTCCTATATCGTGCTCAATTGTATAGGCTTGAATGGCCTTTTGCTGCTCCTCCAACCTCTGAAGCATATAGAGGGTTGAATTCCACCTCGTTACCACTTCTTGCTTCAGATGATGGCAGGGCAGGTTCAGTAGTTTTTGGTGGTGCTCCAGTCTTCTGTACGTGGTGCCTGTACGCCGAAAGTGTCCCGCAATTCTTCTGGCCACCGACAGCATCTCTTGCACGCCCCTGTCGTTTTTTAAAAAATTCTGCACCACCAAATTCAAGGTATGTGCAAAACATGGGACGTGCTGGAATTTGCCCATATTTAATGCACACACAATATTGCTGGCGTTGTCCGATGCCACAAATCCACAGGAGAGTCCAATTGGGGTAAGCCATTCTGCGATGATCTTCCTCAGTTGCCGTAAGAGGTTTTCAGCTGTGTGCGTATTCTGGAAAGCGGTGATACAAAGCGTAGCCTGCCTAGGAAAGAGTTGGCGTTTGCGAGATGCTGCTACTGGTGCCGCCGCTGCTGTTCTTGCGGCGGGAGTCCATACATCTACCCAGTGGGCTGTCACAGTCATATAGTCCTGAGCCTGCCCTGCTCCAGTTGTCCACATGTCCGTGGTTAAGTGGACATTGGGTACAACTGCATTTTTTAGGACACTGGTGAGTCTTTTTCTGACGTCCGTGTACATTCTCGGTATCGCCTGCCTAGAGAAGTGGAACCTAGATGGTATTTGGTAACGGGGGCACACTGCCTCAATAAATTGTCTAGTTCCCTGTGAACTAACGGCGGATACCGGACGCACGTCTAACACCAACATAGTTGTCAAGGCCTCAGTTATCCGCTTTGCAGCAGGATGACTGCTGTGATATTTCATCTTCCTCGCAAAGGACTGTTGGACAGTCAATTGCTTACTGGAAGTAGTACAAGTGGGCTTACGACTTCCCCTCTGGGATGACCATCGACTCCCAGCAGCAACAACAGCAGCGCCAGCAGCAGTAGGCGTTACACGCAAGGATGCATCGGAGGAATCCCAGGCAGGAGAGGACTCGTCAGAATTGCCAGTGACATGGCCTGCAGGACTATTGGCATTCCTGGGGAAGGAGGAAATTGACACTGAGGGAGTTGGTGGGGTGGTTTGCGTGAGCTTGGTTACAAGAGGAAGGGATTTACTGGTCAGTGGACTGCTTCCGCTGTCGGCCAAAGTTTTTGAACTTGTCACTGACTTATTATGAATGCGCTGCAGGTGACGTATAAGGGAGGATGTTCCGAGGTGGTTAACGTCCTTACCCCTACTTATTACAGCTTGACAAAGGGAACACACGGCTTGACAAATGTTGTCCGCATTTCTGGTGAAATACTTCCACACCGAAGAGCTGATTTTTTTGGTATTTTCACCAGGCATGTCAACGGCCATATTCCTCCCACGGACAACAGGTGTCTCCCCGGGTGCCTGACTTAAACAAACCACCTCACCATCAGAATCCTCCTTGTCAATTTCCTCCCCAGCGCCAGCAACACCCATATCCTCCTCATCCTGGTGTACTTCAACACTGACATCTTCAATCTGACTATCAGGAACTGGACTGCGGGTGCTCCTTCAGCACTTGCAGGGGGCGTGCAAATGGTGGAAGGCGCATGCTCTTCACGTCCAGTGTTGGGAAGGTCAGGCATCGCAACCGACACAATTGGACTCTCCTTGTGGATTTGGGATTTCGAAGAACGCACAGTTCTTTGCGGTGCTTTTGCCAGCTTGAGTCTTTTCAGTTTTCTAGCGAGAGGCTGAGTGCTTCCATCCTCATGTGAAGCTGAACCACTAGCCATGAACATAGGCCAGGGCCTCAGCCGTTCCTTGCCACTCCGTGTGGTAAATGGCATATTGGCAAGTTTACGCTTCTCCTCCGACAATTTTATTTTAGGTGTTGGAGTCCTTTTTTTACTGATATTTGGTGTTTTGGATTTGACATGCTCTGTACTATGACATCGGGCATCGGCCTTGGCAGACGACGTTGCTGGCATTTCATCGTCTCGGCCATGACTAGTGGCAGCAGCTTCAGCACGAGGTGGAAGTGGATCTTGATCTTTCCCTAATTTTGGAACCTCAACATTTTTGTTCTCCATATTTTAATAGGCACAACTAAAAGGCACCTCAGGTAAACAATGGAGATGGATGGATACTAGTATACAATTATGGATGGACTGCCGAGTGCCGACACAGAGGTAGCTACAGCCGTGGACTACCGTACTGTACTGTGTCTGCTGCTAATATAGACTGGTTGATAATGAGATGTAGTATGTATAAAGAAGAAAGAAAAAAAAACCACGGGTAGGTGGTATACAATTATGGATGGACTGCCGAGTGCCGACACAGAGGTAGCTACCGCCGTGGTCTACCGTACTGTACTGTGTCTGCTGCTAATATAGACTGGTTGATAATGAGATGTAGTATGTATAAAGAAGAAAGAAAAAAAAACCACGGGTAGGTGGTATACAATTATGGACGGACTGCCGAGTGCCGACACAGAGGTAGCTACAGCCGTGGACTACCGTACTGTACTGTGTCTGCTGCTAATATAGACGGGTTGATAATGAGATGTAGTATGTATAAAGAAGAAAGAAAAAAAAACACGGGTAGGTGGTATACAATTATGGATGGACTTCCGAGTGCCGACACAGAGGTAGCTACAGCCGTGGACTACCGTACTGTACTGTGTCTGCTGCTAATATAGACTGGATGATAATGAGATGTAGTATGTATAAAGAAGAAAAAAAAACCACGGGTAGGTGGTATACAATTATGGATGGACTGCCGAGTGCCGACACAGAGGTAGCTACAGCCGTGGACTACCGTACTGTACTGTGTCTGCTGCTAATATAGACTGGATGATAATGAGATGTAGTATGTATAAAGAAGAAAGAAAAAAAAGCCACGGGTAGGTGGTATACAATTATGGACGGACTGCCGAGTGCCGACACAGAGGTAGCTACAGCCGTGGACTACCGTACTGTACTGTGTCTGCTGCTAATATAGACTGGTTGATAATGAGATGTAGTATGTATAAAGAAGAAAGAAAAAAAAACCACGGGTAGGTGGTATACAATTATGGATGGACTGCCGAGTGCCGACACAGAGGTAGCTACAGCCGTGGACTACCGTACTGTACTGTGTCTGCTGCTAATATAGACTGGATGATAATGAGATGTAGTATGTATAAAGAAGAAAGAAAAAAAAACCACGGGTAGGTGGTATACAATTATGGATGGACTGCCGAGTGCCGACACAGAGGTAGCTACAGCCATGGACTACCGTACTGTACTGTGTCTGCTGCTAATATAGACTGGATGATAATGAGATGTAGTATGTATAAAGAAGAAAGAAAAAAAACCACGGGTAGGTGGTATACAATTATGGACGGACTGCCGAGTGCCGACACAGAGGTAGCTACAGCCGTGGACTACCGTACTGTACTGTGTCTGCTGCTAATATAGACTGGTTGATAATGAGATGTAGTATGTATAAAGAAGAAAGAAAAAAAAACCACGGGTAGGTGGTATACAATTATGGATGGACTGCCGAGTGCCGACACAGAGGTAGCTACCACCGTGGTCTACCGTACTGTACTGTGTCTGCTGCTAATATAGACTGGTTGATAATGAGATGTAGTATGTATAAAGAAGAAAGAAAAAAAAACCACGGGTAGGTGGTATACAATTATGGACGGACTGCCGAGTGCCGACACAGAGGTAGCTACAGCCGTGGACTACCGTACTGTACTGTGTCTGCTGCTAATATAGACTGGTTGATAATGAGATGTAGTATGTATAAAGAAGAAAGAAAAAAAAAACACGGGTAGGTGGTATACAATTATGGATGGACTTCCGAGTGCCGACACAGAGGTAGCTACAGCCGTGGACTACCGTACTGTACTGTGTCTGCTGCTAATATAGACTGGATGATAATGAGATGTAGTATGTATAAAGAAGAAAAAAAAACCACGGGTAGGTGGTATACAATTATGGATGGACTGCCGAGTGCCGACACAGAGGTAGCTACAGCCGTGGACTACCGTACTGTACTGTGTCTGCTGCTAATATAGACTGGATGATAATGAGATGTAGTATGTATAAAGAAGAAAGAAAAAAAAACCACGGGTAGGTGGTATACAATTATGGACGGACTGCCGAGTGCCGACACAGAGGTAGCTACAGCCGTGGACTACCGTACTGTACTGTGTCTGCTGCTAATATAGACTGGTTGATAATGAGATGTAGTATGTATAAAGAAGAAAGAAAAAAAAACACGGGTAGGTGGTATACAATTATGGATGGACTGCCGAGTGCCGACACAGAGGTAGCTACAGCCGTGGACTACCGTACTGTACTGTGTCTGCTGCTAATATAGACTGGATGATAATGAGATGTAGTATGTATAAAGAAGAAAGAAAAAAAAACCACGGGTAGGTGGTATACAATTATGGATGGACTGCCGAGTGCCGACACAGAGGTAGCTACAGCCATGGACTACCGTACTGTACTGTGTCTGCTGCTAATATAGACTGGATGATAATGAGATGTAGTATGTATAAAGAAGAAAGAAAAAAAACCACGGGTAGGTGGTATACAATTATGGACGGACTGCCGAGTGCCGACACAGAGGTAGCTACAGCCGTGGACTACCGTACTGTACTGTGTCTGCTGCTAATATAGACTGGTTGATAATGAGATGTAGTATGTATAAAGAAAAAAGAAAAAAAAACCACGGGTAGGTGGTATACAATTATGGATGGACTGCCGAGTGCCGACACAGAGGTAGCTACAGCCGTGGACTACCGTACTGTACTGTGTCTGCTGCTAATATAGACTGGATGATAATGAGATGTAGTATGTATAAAGAAGAAAAAAAAAACCACGGGTAGGTGGTATACAATTATGGATGGACTGCCGAGTGCCGACACAGAGGTAGCTACAGCCGTGGACTACCGTACTGTACTGTGTCTGCTGCTAATATAGACTGGATGATAATGAGATGTAGTATGTATAAAGAAGAAAGAAAAAAAAACCACGGGTAGGTGGTATACAATTATGGATGGACTGCCGAGTGCCGACACAGAGGTAGCTACAGCCGTGAACTACCGTACTGTGTCTGCTGCGACTGGATGATAAATAATGATATAAAAAATATATATATATCACTACTGCAGCCGGACAGGTATATATTATATAATGACGGACCTGCTGGACACTGTCTGTCAGCAGAATGAGTTTTTTATAGAATAAAAAAACACCACACAAGTCACACGACGAGTGTTTAACTTTTTCAGGCAATCACAATATAGTATACTATACTGGTGGTCAGTGTGGTCAGGTCACTGGTCAGTCACACTGGCAGTGGCACTCCTGCCTGCAGCAAAAGTGTGCACTGTTTAATTTTAATAATATGTATGTACTCCTGGCTCCTGCTATAACCTATAACTGCTCCCCAGTCTCCCCCACAATTAAGCTGTGTGAGCACAGTCAGATATTATACATAGATGATGCAGCACACTGGGCTGAGCACAGATATGGTATGTGACTGAGTCACTGTGTATCGTTTTTTTCAGGCAGAGAACGGATTATATTAAATAAAACTGCACTGGTGGTCACTGGTCAGTGGTCAGTCACTAGTAAACTCTGCACTCTCTAGTACTCCTAAGCTCCAGTAAATCAAGTGTCTCTGTCTCAATCTCACTCTCTCTCTTCTAATCTAAATGGAGAGGACGCCAGCCACGTCCTCTCCCTATCAATCTCAATGCACGTGTGAAAATGGCGGCGACGCGCGGCTCCTTATATAGAATCCGAGTCTCGCGATAGAATCCGAGCCTCGTGAGAATCCGACAGCGTCATGATGACGTTCGGGCGCGCTCGGGTTAACCGAGCAAGGCGGGAAGATCCGAGTCGCTCGGATCCGTGTAAAAAAAGCTGAAGTTCGGGCGGGTTCGGATTCCGAGGAACCGAACCCGCTCATCTCTAGTACTTGGACCAGTGCTTTTTAATATCTTTGTCCCACTACTTTATCTCTCATCACTTTATCACTCTCCAAAGCTTAGTACATCTGCAAAAGTAAGTAATTTGTGAATCCATAAAACATATAAAACAAAAGATATATGAAAACTATATCTTCTCCTTACAGTGCATTCCACTCTTCCATGAACTTATGAAAAATTGTATTTGTTATAACTGCTGTAAATGTTTAGAATGTTTCTTCTTTGTTCCTAAAACGGTGCTTTCAATATCTTTGTTGTCCTTCTCACATGTTGGGGCATACAAGCACAGAAATCACATAGGAACTGTTAAAATGAATATACTACAATATAGAAAATATATCCTCAGTCTCACAAGAAATAATAACAGCCACTTTATTGGAGGTTTACTATCATGTAACACACACTGATTTATTATATTGATAACAGCCTTTACATTCTTAAGAGAACTATATTCTTTTCTTCACAAAGGTTATTGTTTTTCATTCCACTTAGAACAATGGGCCTAGGGGGTCATCCTGACCCGATCACACGCTGCAGTATATCGCAGCGGTGCGATCGGGTAAAAACTGCTCATGCGCCAGCGACGCAGTGTGCCGGCGCATGCCAGACGGCCGAAGGCCATCAGGCCGCTACGATCGCCTCAGCCTGATTGACAGGCAGAGGCGGTCGCTGGGCGGGGTGGGGGCAGAACGGCAGCTTGGTTTGGCGTGGTCCGGCCAACGCAGGCGTGGCCGGACCGAATGGGGGGGCGGGCCGCAGCGGCTGCGTGACGTCACACGCAGCCGCTTCGGGCCGGGGAGCGATGAGTAGCTCCCGGCCAGCACGCTAAAGCTGCGCTGGTCGGAGATACTCTTGATGCCTTTGCACTTCTGCGCGGGGGGGGGGGGGGGGGAGCGGCACTGACATGCGGGGCAGTATAGCCCTGTGCTGGGTGTCCCACCACGCATGTCAGTGTGAATGATCGTAGCTGTGCTAAATTTACCACAGCTACGATCATCTCCGAATGACCCCCCTAATTCAGAACTGATCGTAGCAGCAAATTTGTTAGCAGAAAACCATGTACACTGCAGGGAGGGGACAGATATAATATGTGCAGAGAGAGTTAGATTTAGGTGGGTTATATTGTTTCTGTGCAGGGTAAATACTGGCTGCTTTATGTTTACAGTGCAATATAGATTTCAGTTTTAACACACCCCACCCAAATCTAACTCTCTCTTGTTATATCTGCCCCCCCTGCAGTGCACATGGGCCCTCATTCCGAGTTGTTCGCTCGGTATTTTTCATCGCATCGCAATGAAAATCCGCTTAGTACGCATGCGCAATGTTCGCACTGCGACTGCGCCAAGTAACTTTGCTATGTAGAAAGTAATTTTACTCACGGCTTTTTCATCGCTCCGGCGATCGTAATGTGATTGACAGGAAATGGGTGTTACTGGGCGGAAACACGGCGTTTCAGGGGCGTGTGGCTGAAAACGCTACCGTTTCCGGAAAAAACGCAGGAGTGGCCGGAGAAACGGAGGAGTGTCTGGGCGAACGCTGGGTGTGTTTGTGACGTCAACCAGGAACGACAAGCACTGAACTGATCGCACAGGCAGAGTAAGTCTGAAGCTACTCTGAAACTGCTAAGTAGTTAGTAATCGCAATATTGCGAATACATCGGTCGCAATTTTAAGAAGCTAAGATTCACTCCCAGTAGGCGGCGGCTTAGCGTGTGTAACTCTGCTAAATTCGCCTTGCGACCGATCAACTCGGAATGAGGGCCATGGTTTTGCCCATCTGCGAACAAATTTGCTGCTGCGATCAGGTCTGAATTAGGCCCAATGTATTATCTTATTTTAGATACTGAAATTTTAATACAAGGTATTTATAATAAATTTGTCTAGATGTATTGCTACATTTTGATATAAACAGTATCTAATTTCCTGTTAAAAATATTTTTGTTGGGGGCGTTGCCTAGCGGGCAACAGGAACAGACGTGCCGCCGCCAAGCTCCGACTACCTTTACCACCTTGGAAGCTGAGTTACGGTAGGCACAGGCACTCAGCCCGCATCACATCTAGACCAGCACAGCACGGAGCGCTGGGGGGTAGGCGCGCAGAGCCGGGGAACGCAGGGATCGGTTCCCGTGGGTTGCGGCCTGCCTTCCTGGGTGAATCCGCGGCCTGTAGTTGAGAGCTCCGGTCCGGACCTTTCTTGCTGCATGCCAGCCGGTGTGCATTCTTCTTCTTCATAGGTTCAGCGGGGCTGGCGGTGACCTCCATAGCAGCATCAACCTGGCAGTGGGGCTCTCGGCTGGGGGCCCTGAAAATATAAAAAAAAACAACAACAAAAAAGAAATAATGAAATATAAAAAGTCGTCTTCTGGAGCCACTGGTGTGGAGATCTTTGCTGTCCCGGCTATATTAGTGTCTCCTGAGGGAAAGCAGAGTTTCCCCTCTTACCCTGCCTCAGGCTGTGTGTCTGTCTCCTGGTGGTTATATTGCCCCTGATCACCAGGTTTGCCCCCGGTCTTCCCTAACCTTTCCCCTTGCTCGCACCGTAGTTTGGTGAGGAAGGGGAGTAACGGATGGGGTCCTCAGCTAAGCCTTTTCCTGGCGTTGGCAGCCACTGGCTGGCCAGGCTGTTTAGCACCTTGTGACTGGAATACAATACGTGCATTGTCAGCACCCAGCACTTTTCATTTGTCTTCGCCACTGCAGTAAATATGGATAAATATGTGGCCAGGCCTCCGAGGGGTACCAAGGGTGGTCAGACAGGCAGGGGCCATGGTAAAATTAATGCATCTGTCGCCTCCCCTGCCTCTCCTGGTTCCCGGCAAAGGGATGCTGAAGGAGATCGGTCATATGATGCTAGTCCTCCTGCTGTTACTGGCTCTCTAACCTCCCAGGAACTTACCACTCTCTTGGCCTTGCTATTGGACCAGAAACTGGCGCCACTGAAAGATTCTATTGACTTTGCTCTCACCCAGCTCACAAAGCACGATCAACGTCTCTCCGAAGCGGAACAACGCATATCGGATTTGGAAGACGAGCTCGCAACAGCCAGGATGGCCTTGATTGACCAGGAGAAGTCAGTGTCCACCATGGCGAACAAGCTAGAAGATTTAGAGAACAGAAATCGTAGAAATAATGTCCGCATCATCGGCCTCCCAGAGTCCATTAAATACGCAGACCTGATGACGCTAGTCTCCAAGTGGCTTCCACAGGAATTGGGTTGTGTTTCGGCTGGTTCTGCGTTTTTGGTGGAGAGGGTGCATCGAGTGGGCACTGACAGGCAAATTTCTAGGGCTTGCCCGCGTCCGGTGATCTTGAGGATCCTGAATTATGCAGACAAGGTACGTCTGATGGAGGCTTATTGAAAGTGTACTGATCTTCGCTACCAAGGTTCAAAGCTGCTATTGTTCCATTTTTTCTCTTCAGTACCCTTACACATGGGACCCCTTTCCCCGACTGGCGGGACCCCCCGTGGCTGCTGTCAAAGAGGGTACCTTCAGCCAATCGGGAGCGCCACGTCATGGCACTCTCCTGATTGGCTGTGCGCACCTGAGCTGTCAGTCAGGCTGCGCACTGTAGAGATACAATGTAGCGCATAGGCGCTCCATTGTATCCAATGGTGGGAACTTTGCGGTCTGCGGTAGACTGCGAGGTTAAGTGGGGTCACTCTTGTGGTTGGCCCCACTTAACCTCGCGATCTATCGCAGACCGCAAAGTTCCCACCATTGGATACAATGGAGCGCTTATGCGCTACATTGTATCGCTACAGTGCGCAGCCTGACTGACAGCTCAGGCATGCACATCCAATCAGGAGAGTGCCATGACGTGGCGCTCCCTGATTGGCTGAAGGGACCCTCTTTGACAGCAGTCACGGGGGGTCCCGCCAGTCGGGGAAAGGGGTCCCATGGTTGTTAAAATATGGGGGAACCCCTGTCAATTTCCCCCCCGTATTTTTACAACCAGGACCGGCTCAAAGAGCCCGAGGCTGGTTATGCTTAGGAGGGGGGACCCCACGCATTTTTTTTCCTGATTTTTAACTCTTTAAACACTTTTTTTAAGGTACACAATGAAGCCCTGCATGGATCTCACAGATCCGGCCGGGATTCATTGTGTTAAGTTCAGCAGTGTTTTACTAATCACTCCCGTAAAACAATGGCCGAAATTACGAATGACATCGACATCGGAATACACGAAAATGCAGAATACGACAGCATAGTAAATGAGGCGTAAAAAATTCAAAAAGTTGCAAATTCACACATTCGATGTCATTCATGTTTAATCTCCCTCCAAATCGACACTAATAAGAATCTTAGTAAATATATCCCGTGGTCTGATCCGGAAGGCCATTTTCTTTTTATTCAGCTATCTCTTTTGGGCTCCCTTTATACACTGGCGGTGATATATGCTCTCACGGGCTCCCCTAGGCCGTTCTTTGCAGCTCTATACTCTAAATTGCAGTCTTGGACAGGGGGTGAAATATTGCTTGGCGGTGATTTCAACTGTGTTGTTTCTAGGGGCTTAGACCGCTCCTCTTGCCGGGGAGTGGAAGGAGATGCCTCCTCTCTGACTCTGCTGATTGATTCTTTGAAATTGTGCGATCCATGGAGATGCCAGCACCCGGTCTCGCCAGAATATACGTTTTATTCACACCCCCACCATACCTTTTCTCGTATAGATTTTTGGTTGCTTTCAGATTAATTATATAGTAGGGTGGTCAACACGGGTATAGATCTTATTGCTCTTTCCGACCACTCACCAGTTTGGGTTACCCTATCTGTTAAAGACCCCATAACGACCTCTTATAATTGGAGGTTCCCTGCCTACCTAACTAAATCTACTGATTTCCGCAATCACTTAGTAGCTGCGTTTTGCAATTATGAACAGGATAATGCGGCCCACTTAGATGATATACATTTGTTCTGGACTGCGGCAAAACCGGTAATTAGAGGTCAGATAATGGAATATGTGGCCAGGAAACAAAACCTTTCTAGAGCAGATCTACCCACCCTGACAGGTGACGAGAGGGACTTTTTAACTGCCCCAGTTACTGAACTAGAACTCTCAGGTTTGATCAAATCGCTGGTCAAAGGTAAATCCCCAGGCCCTGATGGGTTTAGTGCTGAGTATTATCAACTCCTGCTAGACCATCAATTGCCTCATTTAGTTGCTTCATTTAATTCTCTGCTTTCTGGTGACCAGCCCCCTTCATAATTCACAGAGGCCAGGATCGTAATTTTCCCGAAGCCTGGTAAAGATCCTACTCAGGTCCAATCTTACAGGCCCATTTCTTTGTTAAATCAGGACTTGAAATTGTTTACTAAATTATTGGCACAACGAATGCAGAGTTTTCTCCCTCGCATATTGCACCCTGCCCAAAATGGTTTCGACAAGGGCAGAACTTCGGTTCATAATGTTCGTATGTTGATAGCGGCGATGCATCGCTATCACCAATTGGGTAACACAGATGCCATCATTGTTAGCTGCGACGCCGATAAGGCCTTCGATAGAGTCTCCTGGTCCAATATTACACGTCTTCTTCACGTCCAGCAGTTTGGCCCTAGGTTTATTAGTATATTGAATATGCTATATTCTCATCCAGTGGCCCACTTAACTGTTAATGGGTTAAATTCGGTTCCTTTTACACTGTCCCAAGGTACCCGTCAAGGTTGCCCCCTCTCGCCACTATTATTCAACCTGGCACTTGATCCCTTGAGCCGCGTATTTTTTAAAGACACTATGTGGCAAGGTATTACATTAGGCGGTACGGAGGTGAAAGTGTCGGCCTTTGCTGATGATTTACTTCTATATATTAGTAATCCAAAACAGGCACTCCCTTCCTTGTGAAATATTCTAGCTGATTCCCACCAGGTGTCTGGCTTTCTTATTAATTTTCATAAAACGGAAGCTTTGGCCCTACATGCTACAGATAAATTAGGATGAGGTTCCTCTTTTCCTTTTAGATGGGCTCAGGACCACCTGACATATTTGGGTCTGAAATTTCCTAGCACTGTTGTCAAAATATATATACGGCCAATTACTCTCACTTCATATCCCAAATGCTACAGGACTTTGAATGGTGGAAACATGTACCGTTATCTTATGTTGGAAGATGCCATTTATTTAAGATGATTTCCTTACCTAGGCTTCTCTATCCGGTCCAGATGCTGCCGTTCTTATTGAATAAACAGGATGTTGCCACTTGCCTCTATTAATAAGGCGCTGTCTAAATTTATATGGGTCGGTAAACACCCTAGAATATCCCTTTTGAAATTACAACAACCATTGTTGCTGGGAGGCATTAACCTTCCTGACATACAAGATTATGCATTAGCATCCAATTTGCGGTATGCTCTGGACTGGGTGGGCGACGCCTCTAACTTTGTTAATTTGGACATTGAACAGGGCTTTCTTACCGATAGTTCCCTACTCTTCATTTTACACACTCAGTCACCTTCTTTACCTGTTGAGGTCAAAGTTAATCCACTACTGTACAATCCCTGCATTGCTTGGCGTGTTTCGCGTAAGCAACTAGGTTTGTCCTATACGTGCACTATTTTTTCACCATTACTATATAATCGCGATTTTCAAAAGGGTAACCCACACAAGATATTTCGGACTTGGCATCTCCATGGTCTCCGTCTGGCATATCATTTACTCGATGACGGTCTCTCCTCCACCCACACCCTGGCCAGGTTTAAGGAGCTATTTCCTACTGTACACTTCCTCATATTTGCCTACTTCCAGGCCCGAAGTTTTGTGATGGCACTGTTAACTGAACTGAGAGATTCAAACCATTCTCCTATATTTGATGTCTTAGTTAAAACCCGCGTGGGCACCCCCTTCCCTACTTCTTTATTATATGAACAGGTTAGTGGCGAGACACTTCCCATGATATTTCCTTACACACTATAGTTAAAGCTTCAGTCACCTTGAACAAACAACTGCTCTCCTCTTCGTTTGCAGAAATGCAATTCAAGATTCTACATCGGGCATACTACACCCCAAAACTCAGGTTTATTACTGGAGTAGTGGATAACTCTAATTGTTTCAAGTGCCGCTGCCCTGAGGCTGATATATTACACTGCTTATGGTCCTGTCCAATAGTACAATCCTTCTGGACAACTGTCCAAGCCTATGTAAACAATACTCTCAATATCCCTTTTATTGTCACGATGCCGTGGGCATTGTGGAACTATTATGCCCATCCCCCTACTCCTCAACTTTCTAAGGGGACCACGCTCCTACTTGCCAAAATAGCTGCAGAGGCCAAGAAAACTATTTTATCCCAATGGATCCAGCCCTCTCCAGTACCCTTTTCACTCATGTTATCTAGACTGGCACATGTTTATAGGACGGAGTGGATTTAATGCTCTCTAGATTTGGAATCTAGATCTCAGAAATTCTTTGATATCTGGCTATATTATGTACTTACACTACCTATTGTTGATAGGGAGTTCCTTTGTGGTATAACTCGCCTCACCTCCTGGTATAATATGGCTACACTGGAGGGAGGCTCCCCGCCTTTTTAGATTATGTGGTTCAACCCCAGACTTGTGGAACCCTTTAGACGGATCACCTCTCCTACTCATATGCAATTAATGTCTGTTAAATGTCTATATTTTATGCCGTTACGTCTCAATGATTCTTTATATATTTTGATTTTCCTTTTGTTTTACCTATGGAGCTTTCTAACTTGCTATTATTAGTCTGCCAACCTGTATGTGATATTGTATTACTTTCTCTTGTGTTTTCCAATAAACATATTAAAAAAAAAAAAATTATATATATATATATATATAATATATATCTTTGCATTAAATATCTTTCCTATATAAATCAGCTGACTGAATGTATGCTTTTTACAATAATTCTTCCAGTTAGTTCCTCCTCACAAAGTTTCCCAACATATTGCTTCTTCTTTTTTTTTAATCTATAGTAATTTTAATCTAAAGTTGTGTAGCAATCTATCTAATTGGCCCCTGGTTATATTGTTTACCCAGGGTCTGTGATTAATGCTTGTATGGTAGAGAAATTATTACAATTAACTGATATAATTAGAAGTAATAGTATCATCACAAAAACAGAGTGTGAATCAAAATGTTAATAGTGGCCAAATCTTAGTACTGTATAAATTTCAATTTATATGAATTGAAATTAAGAAACTACACGAAATCCCTACTACCTTTCAAGTTAATGAAAAGATCATTGATATAATGGCCATAGAGATCTAGGTTTGCCCCACATGGGCCAATCAACATACAGCCATGGCCAAAAGTTTTGAGAATGGCACAAGTATTGGTTTTCATAAAGTTTGCATGCTTTAGTGTTTTTAGACCTTTTTGTTAGATGTCACTATGGTATACTGAAGTAAAATTACAAGCATTTCATAAAAGGCTTTTATTGACAATTACATTAAATGCAAAGTGTCAATACTTGCAGTGATGACCCTTCTTTTTCAAGCCCTCTGCAATTCACCCGGGCACGCTGTCAATCAACTTCTGGGCCACATACTTACTGATGGCCACTCATTCTTGGCTAAACAATGCTTGGAGTTTGTCAGAATTTATGGGTTTTTGTTTGTCCACCCGCCTCTTGAGGATTGCCCACAAGTTCTCAATGGGACTAAGGTCTGGGGCGTTTCCTGGCCATAGACCCAAAATTTTGATGTTTTGTTCCCCGAGCCACTTAGTTATCATTATTGTCTAATGGCAAGGTGCCCCATCATGCTGAAAAAGACATTGCTCATCACCAAACTGTTCTTGGATTGGGAGAAGTTGCTCTTGGAGGATGTTTTGGTAGCATTCTTTATTCATGGCTGTATTCTTAGGCAA
This sequence comes from Pseudophryne corroboree, assembly GCF_028390025.1. NCBI lineage: Eukaryota > Metazoa > Chordata > Amphibia > Anura > Myobatrachidae > Pseudophryne > Pseudophryne corroboree. The sequence continues at coordinate 134,189,977 of NC_086449.1, read as the reverse complement.
AATTGTGAGTCAGCCCACAGCCTTGACTGAGAAGCAACTGCCACACATGCATGTTCTCAGGATGATTTACTGTTGGCATGACACAGGACTGATGGTAGTGCTCACCTTTCCTTTCTGACTCTTTGCATCACTTAATGTAATTGTCAATAAAAGCCTTTGACACTTATGAAATGTTTGTCATTTTACTTCAGTATGCCATTGTAACATCTGACAAAAAGATCTAAAAACACTGAAGCAGCAAACTTTGTGAAAACCAAAACTTTTGGTCATGGCTGTATTCATCTTCAAAATGACCAATGTATGACTTGGCAAAACTGGGGGCAAATATGGTGCCCATGGCCAGGGCCAGAATGGGACTAAAAATAGGCCCTGGCATTTTTGAAGCACACAGGCCCACCTTGGTGACTCCTCCCCTTATTATTCCTGACTCCTCCTACTTCCTAGTCTATGTGCTCTTACAAATATCATTAATATTATAACACATACAAGTGTACATCATTCTATATTAAAACATACAGAACCAGTGGTTGAAGTGGAAATTTTGAAGCGGGGGAATGGAAAAGTGAAGGATGTAACTAAGGGCGCGCTCTGGTAAAGGGGGCGTGCCCTTCAATGTAGTTTACCACACCATATACCCCTTATGCACATTATGCACCACAATAGTAGGACCCCTTATACTATCTAGTACTGTTGCCTCTTTTACATTATACCACACAATATGAACCGAAATTCACATTATAGCACACACGGTATGAGCTGAAATTCACATTATAGCACACACGGTATGAGCCTAAATTCACATTATAGCACACACGGTATGAGCCGAAATTCACATTATAGCACACACGGTATGAGCCGAAATTCACGTTATAGCACACGGTATGAGCCGAAATTCACGTTATAGCACACGGTATGAGCCGAAATTCACATTATAGCACACAGTATGAGCCGAAATTCACATTATAGCACATAGAATGAGCCTAATATACATTGTTCACTTCATATAGCAGAAATGTGGTTTGCAGATATTAGTACTAATTATGTGATTCCTTAAAAAAACACAAGTGACATAATCAAACAGCAAAGGGCATCAAAACTATAAAGAAAGCACAGCAGTGGCAGTACCTGCCCATGGAATGATTAGGGAAGAAGCTGTGCACCTAACCCGGGTGAGCAAAGGACGCAGGAGACGGTGCACGTGCTGCTCACAGCAGAAGTCTGCAGTCAGAAACTCAGAGGAGCGCAAGCAGACATGTGTGGATGTGTCTACAGATGCAACATAGCCCTGTATTTACCATGTAGAAAAACTAGGGGGTAGATTTACTAAAGTGGTGTGGTTTCCCACAGCAACCAATCATTTTCTAGGAAGTGTTGAAAAAATGATAGCTGATTGGTCACTAAGGGTAACACAATTACTTTTCATTTTCCAGCATTTGGGAGCAATAGGTTGATTGTCATTTGCTCCCCGATATTACCAGATTTTCGTTCCAGCCAGCCAGTTCGGCCAGATAACCTGAACTGCTCAGGCCAAACGCCTAGATTATGTGTCTGGTAATTATTAGCCTGGTAGATGTGTGTCAGTATCGCAGACGGCCGGTACCGGCGATGTGGAATATTGCACTGAGTTTTGCATTCTGTGCTGCTCTGTCACGGAGAATTCAAACAATCCTGTTGTCTGTGACTGTGACGCTTCGTATCCCATTTCTTCTATAACAATGATGTTAATGCAGTAAATAGTGTGAAGCCGGGACCCTAAGAACCTCGCATAACATTTGTTTGCTGAATCATATGTCAGCTGCCTGTGATGTTGGACAAATCACTTTGGGAACAATGTACAATTGTGCCTCAAAGACCAGAAACATTTGTAGAAAGTGGTGAGGTAGGAGGTTGAGTGCAATCACAAATCGTAGTAGTTATATGTATTAGCAGTAGGGTTGGCAAAAGCACTGTGGCCCACTCCCTGAGGCTTATTACCTTAGCACACAGGAAAGTGTGTGTGTATGGGGAAAGGGGGCTTGTCCCGCCCGCGCCTTTCACTCTCGGGCAACCTTGGATGCGTCCTGTGTAAATGACACGGGCGCGGCCGTACACGAGCCGTCCCACTGTGCGCTCAGCTTCCCCCGCCCATGCTGCTCATACTCCCCACTCAGTCGCGTCATGACGTCACTATGCAAATGATGTGTCCGCTCAGCACAGTGCCGCCCAGGAGGCGGTGCTGCCGGCCCAGTCTCTAGAGTCTAAATGAATGCACAAATCGGCCCATCTGGCCATCGGCCCTTCTGGCATGTGCCAGAAGTGCCAGATGGCTAGTCCGGCCCTGCCCATGGCTATTTCCATCACCCAAAGAATCACTAAAATAAACAGCATTGTAGGCCCTGGGCAAAACAATGTACTGGGGTCCCCACCCACCCATTCACGTGAACCAATGAAAAAATCATAACATGCTCCTCCTGCAGTCCTGTGCTGTCTCTCCATGGGGGTCATTCCGAGTTGTTCGCTCATTGATGATTTTCGCAATGGCGCGATTAAGGCAAAAATGCGCATGCGCATGGTACGCAGTGTGCATGCGGTAAGTATTTTAGCACAAAACTTAGTAGATTTACTCACGTCCGAACGAAGAATTTTCATCGTTGATGTGATCGGAGTGTCATTGACAGGAAGTGGGTGTTTCTGGGTGGAAACTGGCCGTTTTCTGGGAAAGTGCGGAAAAACGCTGGCGTGCCAGGATAAAATGCGGGAGTGTCTGGAGAAACGGGGGAGTGGCTGGCCAAATGCAGGGCGTGTTTGTGACGTCAAACCAGGAACGAAACGGGCTGAGCTGATCGCAGTGTAGGAGTAAGTCTCGAGCTACTCAGAAACTGCTAAGAATTTTCTATTCGCAATTCTGCTAATCTTTCGTTCGCAATTCTGCTAAGCTAAGATACACTCCCAGAGGGTGGCGGCTAGCGTGTGCAATGCTGCTAAAATCTGCTAGCGAGCGAACAACTCGGAATGACCCCCCATGTGCTTCCATACAGTGAATGACTGTCAGCATTCTGATTGGTGGATAGCTTCTCCAGTCACCCACCAATCAGCCTGCTGGCCACCATTCACTCTCTGACTGCAGGCTGAGAGGCAGGTAGAGAATGCAGCCTAACTGCTCTGATTGTCTGACCACCACACACCAATGCTCAAAGGCTCCTAGACAGGGGTTAAAGTGAGCCGGAACGGGCCGGAACTGCGTTCCGTCAGTTCCACCAGGAGACGGAACGCAGTTCCGCCTCCCCCGGCTCACCTAACCCGATGTCCCGTGCGGCGCTGCAGGGAGATGCCGGGCGCCCGCTGAGATCGCGTTACCAGCGGGCGCCCGTCTCCCTCTCCGCAGCGGCAGCCGGAGGCAGGAGCTCAGTACTGAGCTCCGGCTTCCGGCTCTGTCAGTGCGCGCTATGGGAGAGACGTCATGACGTCTCTCTCATAGTGCAGAGGAGCGGGCGGCGAGAGAGGACTGCGGCGGGAGCGGGGCTAGGTAAGTATAGTTCTTCCCCCCCCCCCCTCCTTCCTATATGTGTACCACAGGCGTTTCTACTGGGGGCCTTTACTACTGGGGCAAACTACAGAGGGGCAAGCTACTGGGGGGCTCTAGTACTGGGGGCAAACTACTGGGGGGCTTTACTGCTGGGGCAAACTACAAGGGGCAAACTACTGGGGGGCTCTAGTACTGGGGGCAAACTACTGGGGCAAACTACAGAGGGGCAAACTACTGGGGGGCTCTAGTACTGGGGGCAAACTACTGGGGGGATTTACTGCTGGGGCAAACTACTGGGGGGCTCTAGTACTGGGGGCAAACTACTGGGGCAAACTACAGAGGGGCAAACTACTGGGGGGCTCTAGTACTGGGGGCAAACTACTGGGGACCTTTACTACTGGGGCAAACTACTGGGGGGCTCTAGTACTGGGGGCAAACTACTGGGGCAAACTACAGAGGGGCAAACTACGGGGGGGCTCTAGTACTGGGGGCAAACTACTGGGGGGCTTTACTGCTGGGGCAAACTACTGGGGGCAAACTACTGGGGGCATTACTACAAGGGGGCAAGCTACAAAGGGGCAAACTACTGGCAGCATTACTACTGGGGGCTAAACTACAAGGGGGCATAATTACAGGAGCTAAACTACTGGGGGTATAACTACAAGGTGGCAAACTACTGGGGACATTACTAACTTTGGCAAACTACATGGGGGATAAACTACAAGGGCTAAACAACTGGGGGCACAACTGCAGGGGGCATTACCACTGGGGGCTAAACTACATGGGGCAAACTACATGAGGGCAAAACTACTGGGGGCATTACCACTCAGAGGCTAAACTAGAGGGGGGGGGAGTAAATTGCTGGGGTCATAACTGCAGGGGCATTACCAGTATTGGCATGACTACTGGGGCTAAACTACAGGGGCTAAACGACTAGGGGCAATACTACACAGGGGCATTACCATTAACGGCATTACTGATGGGGTGCACAGCTAATGAGGGCATTGTAAAGGGGGCACTTCATAAGGGGCACTACTGTTGGGGACATTGCATAAGGGGCACTACTACTGTGGGCATTGTATAAGGGGTGCTACTGCTGGGGGCATTACTGTATGGGCCGACAAAGAAGCTGCGTTCCTGGTCCGCCCTCCGTCGCTCCGCCCCTACCATCTGCAGCGGATCTGGGACCAGGCCGGCTTTATTATTCCTGCCGCTGCATCGAGCTTCTGTGACCGCGGCACTACTAGTTCAAATCTGTCGCTGATTGGCTGCCGGTCCGCAGCAGTTTTGAAATATTAGCGCCGTGGTCACAGGAGCTCGATGCGGCGGCAGGGATAATAAAGCCAGCCTGGTGCCAGATCCACTGCAGCCGCCCTCAGCCTCTTCTGCCGCCCCGCCCTCGGACCTCTGCGCACCCACAGCCTCCTCCTCCGCACTATCTCCGAGGCCCACAGCCTCCTCCACGTCACGCCTACCACAGCCTACTCATCCACAGCACCGCAGACCACCGCCGCTGCTAAACAGGTAATCTAACCTGCTGCCTTTCTCTCTCCCTAGTCCCTACTGTATTCCCCTGCTGTCACTTTCCATGTCCCTGCTGTCACTTTCCATGTCCCTGCTGTCACTTTCCATGTCCCTGCTGTCACTCTCTCTGTCACTCTATAATGTGAATTTCGGCTCATTCTCTGTGCTATAATGTGAATTTTGGCTCATTCTGTGTGCTATAATGTGAATTTCGGCTCATACCGTGTGCTATAATGTGAATTTCGACTCATACTGTGTGGTGTAATGTGAATTTCGGCTCATACCGTGTGGTGTAATGTGAATTTGGCTCATACTGTGTGGTGTAATGTGAATTTGGCTCATACTGTGTGGTGTAATATGAATGTGGCTCATACTGTGTGGTATAAATGTGAATTTCGGCTCATACTGTGAGCTATAATGTGAAAGGGGTCCTATTGTGGTGCATAATGTGTATAAGGGGTATATGGTGTGGTAAACTACACTGAAGGGCACGCCCCCTTTTGTGTGGCCACGCCCCCTTGTCAGGAGTGCGCGCGCCTTCGGCGCGCACATAATTGCACCCTTCACTTTTCCATACCCCCACTTCAAAATTTCCACTTGGGTACTACTACTGTGGGCATTATTACTATTGTGTGACCACGCCCCTTTCTTTTTGAGACCACACCCCTTTTTTGCTGCGCGCGCCTACGGCGCGCGCAATACCTTTATTTCATGGGCGCCGTGGGGAGGGGGGTGAGTTCCACCACCTCTCTAGGACCACTTTAAGCACTGCTCCTAGAAATGTAGTGCCCCGGGCAGCTGCCCAGTGTGCCTATATATTAGGATGGCCCTGGGCCACCTGTCCCCCTTGAGATAATATAAACCAATTAATTATGTGGCAGTGAAAAAGTCTGGTGTGTCCGGACAAGGCGCATCATTGCGAGATACTGAAACTACATAAATGTATTTGTTTATGGCAGTCGGAACTTTACACCTATTTGCCGCAACCAGAAACTTTGTCAGATTCACAACAAAGGTCTACACAAGGACAACTAAAACTAATGTCAGATTATCTGGTAATCATCCTGCTACCATATCTGTGGCTTGCTATGTTGCACTGCCTCATCCTGCTGCATTGCACGGAACATTAGTACACTTGTGGACCGAGAGGTGTGACTGTTTCGTATATTTTGATTTATTACTGCAAAAGAATCTGGCCCTCATTCAGATGTGGATGGTGGTGATATCACTGCTCCTTACATAGAAGCAGCAGCAATAGTACTAATAATGTAATGCAGCAGGAGACGTCACGCCTCCTGCTGCATTACTAATCAGTACTGTGTCCTAGGACGCGGTACCAGATATTCCCTGGCAACATCAAACAACTCCGTGCAACAGACACCTGGGGGTATATTTACCAAGGTCCCGATTTTGACCGAGATGCCGTTTTTTCTTCAAAGTGTCATCTCAGTAATTTACTAAGCAAAAATCACGGCAGTGATGAGGGCATTCGTAATATTTTGGAAGTCCTAGGAAAAAATCACGAATCAATACACCATCGGTCAAATACGCCTGCAATTTGGTAGAAATCGGGAATTTACTAAAAAATGCAAAACACAAACACTGCCGACAATAGCCAAACACTGCCGTGATGAAATACAAATCGTGAAAAAGTGCTAAAAAAAAAACAGACCTGCTTTTTTATCCCGTGTTTGTATAGGCATGCACGGATCCATGAGATCCGTGCATGTTTTTCAGTGGGAAGGGGTGGGAAATGTTTTAATTTATAAAAAAAAAATGCGTGGGGTCCCCCCTCCTAAACCAAACCAGCCTCGGGCTCTTTGAGCCGGCCCTGGTTGCAAAAATATGGGAAAAAAATTGACAGGGGTTCCCCCATATTTTAACAACCAGCACCGGGCTCTGCGCCTGGTCCTGGTTCCAAAAATACGGGGGACAAAAAGCGTAGGGGTCCCCCGTATTTTTGAAACCAGCACCGGGCTCCACTAGCTGGACAGATAATGCCACAGCCGGGGGTCACTTTTATACAGCGCCCTGCGGCCGTGGCATTAAATACCCAACTAGTCACCCCTGACCGGGGTACCCTGGAGGAGTGGGAACCCCTTCAATCAAGGGGTCCCCCCCCTCCAGCCACCCAAGGGCCAGGGGTGTCCCCCCCATCCAATGGGCTGCGGATGGGGGGCTGATAGCCTTTGTTGTAAGTTATGAATATTGTTTTTAGTAGTAGTACTACTACAAGTCCCAGCAAGCCTCCCCCGCAAGCTGGTACTTGGAGAACCACAAGTACCAGCATGCGGCGGAAAACCGGGCCCGCTGGTACCTGTAGTACTACTACTAAAAAAATACCCCAATAAAGACATAACACACACACCTTGAAAGTATAACTTTAATACATACATACACACCACCATATACACATACTTACCTTATGTTCACACGAGGGTCGGTCCTCTTCTCCATGTAGAATCCATGGTGTACCTGTTGAAAAAATTCAACTCACCAAATCCAGTGTAGAGGGCTCCTCGGGTAATCCATTTGTAATCCACGTACTTGTAAAAATAAAAAAACGGACACCCGACCACGAACTGAAAGGGGCCCCATGTTTTCACATGGGACCCCTTTCCCCGAATGCCAGGAACCCCCTCTGACTTATGTCTAAGTGGGTTCCATCAGCCAATCAGGGAACGCCACGTTGTGGCATCCTCCTGATTGGCTGTGTGCTCCTGTACTGTATGACAGGCAGCACACGGCAGTGTTACAATGTAGCGCCTATGCGCTCCATTGTAACCAATGGTGGGAACTTTGTGGTCAGCGGTGAGGTTACTTTCGGTCACCCGCTGACCACAAAGTTCCCACCATTGGTTACAATGGAGCGCATAGGCGCTACATTGTAACACTGCCGTGTGCCGCCTGTCAGACAGTACAGGAGCACACAGCCGATCAGGAGGGTGCCACAACGTGGCGCTCCCTGATTGGCTGAAGAAACCCTCTTAGACATAAGTCAGAGGGGGTTTCTGGCATTCGGGGAAAGGGGTCCCATGTGAAAACATGGGGCCCCTTTCAGTTCGTGGTCGGGTGTCCGTTTTTTTATTTTTACAAGTACGTGGATTACAAATGGATTACCCGAGGAGCCCTCTACACTGGATTTGGTGAGTTGAATTTTTTCAACAGGTACACCATGGATTCTACATGGAGAAGAGGACCGACCCTCGTGTGAACATAAGGTAAGTATGTGTATATGGTGGTGTGTATGTATGTATTAAAGTTATACTTTCAAGGTGTGTGTGTTATGTCTTTATTGGGGTATTTTTTTAGTAGTAGTTCTACAGGTACCAGCGGGCCCGGTTTTCCGCCGCATGCTGGTACTTGTGGTTCTCAAAGTACCAGCTTGCGGGGGAGGCTTGCTGGGACTTGTAGTAGTACTACTACTAAAAACAATATTCATAACTTACAACAAAGGCTATCAGCCCCCCATCCGCAGCCCATTGGATGGGGGCGACAGCCTCGGGCTTCACCCCTGGCCCTTGGGTGGCTGGAGGGGGGGGACCCCTTGATTGAAGGGGTTCCCACTCCTCCAGGGTACCCCGGCCAGGGGTGACTAGTTGGGTATTTAATGCCACGGCCGCAGGGCGCTGTATAAAAGTGACCCCCGGCTGTGGCATTATCTGTCCAGCTAGTGGAGCCCGGTGCTGGTTACAAAAATACGGGGGACCCCTACGCTTTTTGTCCCCCGTATTTTTGGAACCAGGACCAGGCGCAGAGCCCGGTGCTGGTTGTTTAAATATGGGGGAACCCCTGTCAATTTTTTTCCCATATTTTTGCAACCAGGACCGGCTCAAAGAGCCCGAGGCTGGTTTGGCTTAGGAGGGGGGACCCCACGCAATTTTTTTTTTAAGTTTAAACATTTTTATTTATTTTTACAAGGTGCACAATGAAGCCCAGCACGGATCTCTCAGATCCGGCCGAGATTCATTGTATTAAAGTCGGCAGTGTTTTACAAGTCACTCACGTAAAACACTGCCTAAAAAAACGAATGACATCGACATCGGAAAAACCGAAAATGCAGAATACGGCAGCTTAGTAAATTAGTCGTAATAAATTCAAAAAGTTGCATATTTACACTTTCGATGTCATTCGTGATTGAACTCTGACCTCAAACGGAAAAATAAGATTTTACTCACCGGTAAATCTATTTCTCGTAGTCCGTAGTGGATGCTGGGAACTCCGTAAGGACCATGGGGAATAGACAGGCTCCGCAGGAGACTGGGCACTCTAAAAGAAAGATTAGGTACTATCTGGTGTGCACTGGCTCCTCCCACCATGACCCTCCTCCAGACCTCAGTTAGGATACTGTGCCCGGAAGAGCTGACACAATAAGGAAGGATTTTGAATCCCGGGTAAGACTCATACCAGCCACACCAATCACACCGTATAACTCGTGATACTATACCCAGTTAACAGTATGAAATATAACTGAGCCTCTCAACAGATGGCTCAACAATAACCCTTTAGTTAGGCAATAACTATATACAAGTATTGCAGACAATCCGCACTTGGGATGGGCGCCCAGCATCCACTACGGACTACGAGAAATAGATTTACCGGTGAGTAAAATCTTATTTTCTCTGACGTCCTAGTGGATGCTGGGAACTCCGTAAGGACCATGGGGATTTTATACCAAAGCTCCCAAACGGGCGGGAGAGTGCGGATGACTCTGCAGCACCGAATGAGAGAACTCAAGGTCCTTCTCAGCCAGGGTATCAAATTTGTAGAATTTAGCAAACGTGTTTGCCCCTGACCAAGTTGCAGCTCGGCAAAGTTGTAAAGCCGAGACCCCTCGGGCAGCCGCCCAAGATGAGCCCACCTTCCTCGTGGAACGGGCTTTCACTGATTTAGGATGCGGCAATCCAGCCGCAGAATGCGCCAGCTGAATTGTGCTACAAATCCAGCGAGCAATAGTCTGCTTAGAAGCAGGAGCACCTATTTTGTTGGGTGCATACAGGATAAAAAGCGAGTCAGTTTTCCTGACTCCAGCCGTCCTGGAAACATAAATTTTCAAGGCCCTGACTACGTCCAGTAACTTGGAATCCTCCAAGTCCCTAGTAGCCGCAGGCACTACAATAGGTTGGTTCAAGTGAAAAGCTGATACCACCTTAGGGAGAAACTGGGGACGAGTCCTCAATTCTGCCCTATCCATATGGAAAATCAGATAAGGGCTTTTACATGACAAAGCCGCCAATTCTGACACACGCCTGGCCGAAGCCAAGGCCAATAACATGACCACTTTCCACGTGAGATATTTCAGATCCACAGTCTTAAGTGGCTCAAACCAATGTGATTTTAGGAAACTCAACACCACGTTGAGATCCCAAGGTGCCACAGGAGGCACAAAAGGGGGCTGAATATGTAGCACTCCCTTTACAAATGTCTGAACTTCAGGCAGTGAAGCCAGTTCTTTCTGGAAGAAAATCGACAGAGCCGAAATCTGGACCTTAATGGAACCCAATTTTAGGCCCATAGTCACTCCCGACTGTAGGAAGTGCAGAAAACGACCCAGCTGAAATTCCTCTGTTGGGGCCTTCCTGGCCTCACACCACGCAACATATTTTCGCCAAATACGGTGATAATGGTTTGCGGTTACATCTTTCCTGGCTTTTATCAGCGTAGGAATTACTTCTTCCGGAATGCCCTTTTCCTTTAGGATCCGGAATTCAACCGCCATGCCGTCAAACGCAGCCGCGGTAAGTCTTGGAACAGACAGGGCCCCTGCTGTAGCAGATCCTGTCTGAGCGGTAGAGGCCATGGGTCCTCTGATATCATTTCTTGAAGTTCTGGGTACCAAGCACTTCTTGGCCAATCCGGAACCACGAGTATCGTTCTTACTCCTCGCCTTCTTATTATTCTCAGTACCTTTGGTATGAGAGGCAGAGGAGGGAACACATAAACCGACTGGTACACCCACGGTGTCACTAGAGCGTCCACAGCTATTGCCTGAGGGTCCCTTGACCTGGCGCAATATCACTTTAGCTTTTTGTTGAGGCAGGACGCCATCATGTCCACCTGTGGCCTTTCCCAATGGTTTACCAACAGTTGGAAGACTTCTGGATGAAGTCCCCACTCTCCCGGGTGTAGGTCGTGTCTGCTGAGGAAGTCTGCTTCCCAGTTGTCCACTCCCGGAATGAACACTGCTGACAGTGCTAAGATGTGATTTTCCGCCCATCGGAGAATCCTTGTGGCTTCTGCCATCGCCATCCTGCTTCTTGTGCCGCCCTGTCGGTTTACATGGGCGACTGCCGTGATGTTGTCTGATTGGATCAGTATCGGCTGGTTTTGAAGCAGGGGCCTTGCCTGACTTAGGGCATTGTAAATGGCCCTCAGTTCCAGAATATTTATGTGTAGGGACGACTTCTGACTTGACCAAAGTCCTTGGAAATTTCTTCCCTGTGTGACTGCCCCCAAGCCTCGAAGGCTGGCATCCGTGGTCACCAGGACCCAGTCCTGTATGCCGAATCTGCGGCCCTCTAGAAGATGAGCACTCTGCAGCCACCACAGCAGAGACACCCTGGTCCTTGGAGACAGGGTTATCAGCCGATGCATCTGAAGATGCGATCCCGACCACTTGTCCAAGAGGTCCCACTGAAAGGTTCTTGCATGGAACCTGCCGAATGGGATTGCTTCGTATGAAGCTACCATTTTTCCCAGGACTCATGTGCAGTGATACACCGATACCTGTTTTGGTTTCAGGAGGTCTCTGACTAGAGATGACAGCTCCTTGGCTTTATCCTGCGGGAGAAACACTTTTTTCTGTTCTGTGTCCAGAACCATCCCCAGGAACAGTAGGCGTGTGGAAGGAACCAGCTGTGACTTTGGAATGTTTAGAATCCATCCGTGCTGTTGTAGCACTTCCCGAGATAGTGCTACTCCGACCAACAGCTGCTCCTTGGACCTCGCCTTTATAAGGAGATCGTCCAAGTACGGGATAATTAAAACTCCCTTTTTTTTGAAGGAGTTTCATCATTTCTGCCATTACCTTGGTAAACACCCTCGGTGCCGTGGACAGTCCAAACGGCAGTGTCTGGAATTGGTAATCGCAATCCTGTACCACAAATCTGAGGTACTCCTGGTGAGGATGGTAAATGGGGACATGCAGGTAAGCTTCCTTGATGTCCAGGGATACCATGTAATCCCCCTCGTCCAGGCTTGCAATAACCGCCCTGAGCGATTCCATCTTGAACTTGAATTTTTTATGTATGTGTTCAAGGATTTCAAATTTAAAATGGGTCTCACCAAACCGTCCGGTTTCGGTACCACAAACAGTGTGGAATAGTAACCCCCTCCTTGTTGAAGTAGGGGCACCTTGACTATCACCTGCTGGGAATACAGCTTGTGAATTGCCTCTAGCACAGCCTCCCTGCCCGAGGGAGTTGTCGGCAAGGCAGATTTGAGGAAACGGCGGGGGGGAGACGCCTCGAATTCCAGCTTGTATCCCTGAGATACTACTTGAAGGAAACAGGGATCCACCTGTGAGCGAGCCCACTGATTGCTGAAATTTTTTTGAGGCGGCCCCCCACCGTACCTGGCTACGCCTGTGGAGCCCCAGCATCATGCGGTGGACTCAGAGGAAGCGGGGGAAGAATTTTGATTCTGGGAACTGGCTGACTGGTGCAGCTTTTTCCCTCTTCCCTTGTCCCTGTGCAGAAAGGAAGCGCCTTTGACCCGCTTGCTTTTCTGAAGCCGAAAGGACTGTACCTGATAATACAGTGCTTTCTTAGGCTGTGAGGAAACCTGAGGTAAAAATTTTTCTTCCCAGCTGTTGCTGTGGATACGAGGTCCCAGAGACCATCCCCAAACAATTCCTCACTCTTATAAGGCAGAATCTCTATGCGCCTTTTAAAATCAGAATCACCTGTCCAGTGTCGGGTCTCTAATACTCTCCTGACAGAATGGACATTACATTAATTCTGGATGCCAGCCGGCAAAATATCCCTCTGTGCATCCCTCATATATAAGACGACGTCTTTAATATGCTCTTATGTTAGCAAACTAGTATCCCTGTTTGACAGGGTCACAGACCACGCTGCAGCAGCCCTATCTGCAGGTCTCAGTCTAGTACCTGAGTGTGTAAATACAGACTTCAGGATAGCCTCCTGCTTTTTATCAACAGGTACCTTCAAAGTGGCCGTATCCTAAGACGGCAGTGCCACCTTTTTTGACAAACGTGTGAGCGCCTTATCCACCCTAGGGGATATCTCCCAGCGTAACTTATCCTCTGGCGGGAAAGGGTACGCCATCAGTAACTTTTTAGAAATTACCAGTTTCTTATCGGGGGAACCCACGCTTTTTCACACACTTCATTCACTCATCTGATGGGGGAACAAAACACTACCTGCCTTTTCTCCCCAAACATAAAACCCTTTTTTAGTGGTACTTGGGTTAATGTCAGAAATGTGTAACACATTTTTTATTGCCGGGATCAAGTCACGGATGTTCCTAGTGGATTGTGTATATGTCTCAACCTCGTCGACACTGGAGTCAGACTCCGTGTCGACATCTGTGTCTGCCATCTGAGGGAGCGGGCGTTTTTGAGCCCCTGATGGCCTTTGAGATGCCTGGGCAGGCGCGGGCTGAAAAGCCGGCTGTCCCATAGCTGTTACGTCATCCAGCCTTTTATGTAAGGAGTTAACACTGTCGGTTAATACCTTCCACCTATCCATCCACTCTGGTGTCGGCCCCACAGGGGGCGACATCACATTTATCGGCATCTGCTCCGTCACCACATAAGCCTCCTCATCAAACATGTCGACACAGCCGTACCGACACACCGCACACACACAGGGAATGCTCTGACTGAGGACAGGACCCCACAAAGCCCTTTGGGGAGACAGAGAGAGAGTATGCCAGCACACACCAGAGCGCTATATAATGCAGGGATTAACACTATAACGGAGTGAATTTTCCCCAATAGCTGCTTGTATATACAATATTGCGCCTAAATTTAGTGCCCCCCCTCTCTTTTTAACCCTTTGAGCCTGAAAACTACAGGGGAGAGCCTGGGGAGCTGTCTTCCAGCTGCACTGTGAAGAGAAAATGGCGCCAGTGTGCTGAGGGAGATAGCTCCGCCCCTTTTTCGCTGACTTTTCTCCCGCTTTTTTATGGATTCTGGCAGGGGTATTTATCACATATATAGCCTCTGGGGCTATATATTGTGATTATTTTGCCAGCCAAGGTGTTTATATTGCCCTCAGGGCGCCCCCCCCCCCCCCCCCCCCAGCGCCCTGCACCCATCAGTGACTGGAGTGTGAGGTGTACATGAGGAGCAATGGCGCACAGCTGCAGTGCTGTGCGCTACCTTGGTGAAGACTGAAGTCTTCTGCCGCCGATTTTCCGGACCATCTTCTTGCTTCTGGCTCTGTAAGGGGGACGGCGGCGCGGCTTCGGGAACGAACACCAAGGACGGGTCCTGCGGTCGATCCCTCTGGAGCTAATGGTGTCCAGTAGCCTAAGAAGCCCAAGCTAGCTGCAAGCAGGTAGGTTCGCTTCTTCTCCCCTTAGTCCCTCGATGCAGTGAGCCTGTTGCTAGCAGGTCTCACTGTAAAATAAAAAACCTAAAATATACTTTCTTTCTAGGAGCTCAGGAGAGCCCCTAGTGTGCATCCAGCTCGGCCGGGCACAGAAATCTAACTGAGTTCTGGAGGAGGGTCATGGTGGGAGGAGCCAGTGCACACCAGATAGTACCTAATCTTTCTTTTAGAGTGCCCAGTCTCCTGCGGAGCCCGTCTATTCCCCATGGTCCTTACGGAGTTCCCAGCATCCACTAGGACGTCAGAGAAATTACGAATGTTAGTAAATTTACCCCCTGGTCTCCATCCACATCTGAATCACCCCCACAAAATTGATTCATTGTATTAATGTCATATCATTATTTTTATTAAGACTAAAGTTTATAGACTATCTGAATCAGGGCTGCCATCAGGAGGGACTGCCGGGACTGGAGTCCTGGGCCCTGACAGAGAGGGGGGCCCACCGCTGGCTCCTAGCGCTAATACATGGAGCTGCACCAGGCTGTGCAACAGGTCGATGTGCAGGGAGGACTTCTTAAAAACTAGCCTTCCCTGCACATCAGCCCTCTGTGAATTGTTCCTGCAAGTCCGCGGCGCTCCACCTATATGTGACATCACGACATGTGACATCACATAGGGGTGGAGCATCACGACATGGCTCTGCCTATTTTGTCATTCCCTGGCCCCCACAATTTCTGATGACAGCCTTGATCCCAATAACCTTGAATGAGCTTCAGATCTTATGTCAAGTAGAATTGGCGGAGATACAGAATTACATTTTCTCTTGCAACAGTTTGAAGCGACTTCTGTTAAATAATGAAGGTATCTCCTTACTAGTAATGCTCTCCATCTAATACCTCGTTCACACTGCCATAAAAAATCCGGGTTATTGCACGTGAACGCGCAGTAATCCGGGTTTATGTGCAGTGTGAACGCGGGTCCTGACAAATTCCCGGGTCGCCTGACCCGGTATTTCAACACGGAATAAAGAAGGGTTATTCCCGGGTGAATACCGGGTCAGGCGCAGTTTGATGGCAGTGTGAACGGGGTTAAGTGTTCCCGGGTCGATGCGATCCGGGACCCTTCCACACTATTGGAGCAGGCGGTGCTTGTAGATCATCTGATCTCCAAGCGCCGCCCCCGCATGTGACCCGGTGACGTCATCGACACGGCAATATGCCATGTCGGGGTGCCAGTCTGTACGGGGTCTCAAGCGGGTTGCACCTGGGAAGGTCTCGTGCACGAGTCCCGGGTGCAACCCGCCAATTGTCAGTGTGAACACGGTATTAGTATGATTACTGTATGACCAATACTACTGATTTCCTGTGTAATCATGTGCAAATCTTTCCGGTTACATGGAATTCAGCAGCTACGACACGTCATACAGGACAAGAGGCATAAATGATATTTCAAGGAAGTCATGTTTCCTGTTATATCAGATGGTATAACTGGTTTTAGAAGTGTTTCTTTTTTAACCTGACATCACAGTTGGAAATAACAACATAGAAATAATAAGAATTTACTTACCGATAATTCTATTTCTCGTAGTCCGTAGTGGATGCTGGGGACTCCGTAAGGACCATGGGGAATAGCGGCTCCGCAGGAGACTGGGCACAAAAGTAAAGCTTTAGAACTACCTGGTGTGCACTGGCTCCTCCCCCTATGACCCTCCTCCAAGCCTCAGTTAGGATACTGTGCCCGGACGAGCGTACACAATAAGGAAGGATTTTGAATCCCGGGTAAGACTCATACCAGCCACACCAATCACACCATATAACTTGTGATCTAAACCCAGTTAACAGCATGATAACAGAGGAGCCTCTAGAAAAGATGGCTCACTACAGCAATAACCCGATTTTTTGGTAACAATAACTATGTACCAGTATTGCAGACAATCCGCACTTGGGATGGGCGCCCAGCATCCACTACGGACTACGAGAAATAGAATTATCGGTAAGTAAATTCTTGTTTTCTCTAACGTCCTAAGTGGACCATGGGGACTCCGTAAGGACCATGGGGATTATACCAAAGCTCCCAAACGGGCGGGAGAGTGCGGATGACTCTGCAGCACCAAATGAGAGAACTCCAGGTCCTCCTCAGCCAGGGTATCAAATTTGTAGAATTTTACAAACGTATTTGCTCCTGACCAAGTAGCTGCTCGGCAAAGTTGTAAAGCCGAGACCCCTCGGGCAGCCGCCCAAGATGAGCCCACCTTCCTTGTGGAATGGGCTTTTACAGATTTTGGCTGTGGCAGGCCTGCCACAGAATGTGCAAGCTGAATTGTACTACAAATCCAACGAGCAATAGTCTGCTTAGAAGCAGGAGCACCCAGCTTGTTGGGTGCATACAGAATAAACAACGAGTCAGATTTTCTGACTCCAGCCGTCCTGGAAACCTATATTTCCAGGGCTCTGACAACGTCTAGCAACTTGGAGTCCTCCAAGTCCCTAGTAGCCGCAGGCACCACAATAGGTTGATTCAGGTGAAACGCTGAAAACCACCTTAGGGAGAAACTGAGGACAAGTCCTCAATTCCGCCCTGTCCGAATGGAAAATCAGATGAGGGCTTTTACAGGATAAAGCCGCCAATTCTGACACGCACCTGGCCCAGGCCAGGGCCAACAGCATGACCACTTTCCATGTGAGATATTTTAACTCCACATATTTAAGTGGTTCAAACCAATGTGACTTTTGGAACCCAAAAACTACATTTAGATCCCAAGGTGCCACTGGAGGCACAAAAGGAGGCTGTATATACAGTACCCCTTTCACAAACGTCTGAACTTCAGGGACTGAAGCTAGTTCTTTTTGGAAGAAAATTGACAGGGCCGAAATTTGAACCTTAATGGACCCCCATTTCAGGCCCATAGACACTCCTGTTTGCAGGAAATGTAGGAATCGACCTAGTTGAAAATTCCTCCGTCGGGGCCTTACTGGCCTCGCACCACGCAACATATTTTCGCCAAATGCGGTGATAATGTTTTGCGGTTATATCTTTCCTGGCTTTGATCAGGATAGGGATGACTTCATCCGGAATGCCTTTTTCCTTCAGGATCCGGCGTTCAACCGTCCTGCCGTTAAACGCAGCCGCGGTAACTCTTGGAACAGACAGGGTCCTTGCTGGAGCAGGTCCCTTCTTAGAGGTAGAGGCCACGGATCCTCCGTGAGCATCTCTTGAAGTTCCGGTTACCAAGTCCTTCTTGGCCAATCCGGAGCCACGAATATAGTGCTTACTCCTCTCCATCTTATAATTCTCAGTGCCTTGGTTATGAGAGGCAGAGGAGGGAACACATACACTGACTGGTACACCCACTGTGTTACCAGAGCGTCTACAGCTATTGCCTGAGGGTCCCTTGACCTGGCGCAATACTTGTCGAGTTTTATAAACATGTGGAAGACTTCTGGGTGAAGTCCCCACTCTCCCGGGTGGAGGTCGTGTCTGCTGAGGAAGTCTGCTTCCCGGTTGTCCACTCCCGGAATGAATACTGCTGACAGTGCTATCACATGATTTTCCGCCCAGCGAAGAATCCTTGCAGCTTCTGTCATTGCCCTTCTGCTTCTTGTGTCACCCTGTCTGTTTACGTGGGTGACTGCCGTGATGTTGTCCGAATGGATCAACTCCGGGTGACCTTGAAGCAGAGGTCTTGCTGAGCTTAGAGCATTGTAAATGGCCCTTAGCTTCAGGATATTTATGTGAAGTGATGTCTCCAGGCTTGACCATAAGCTCTGGAAATTCCTTCCCTGTGTGACTGCTCCCCAGCCTCGCAGGCTGGCATCCGTGGTCACCAGGACCCAGTCCTGAATGTGCGGCCCTCTAGAAGATGAGCACTCTGCAACCACCACAGGAGAGACACCCTTGTGCTTGGTGACAGGGTTATCCGCTGATGCATCTGAAGATGCGACCCAGACCATTTGTCCAGCAGGTCCCACTGGAAAGTTATTGCGTGGAATCTGCCGCATGGGATTGCTTCATAGGAAGCCACCATTTTTCCCAGAACCATCTCATTGATGTACTGAGACTTGGCTCGGTTATAGGAGGTTCCCTACAAGCTCGGATAACTCCCTGACTTTTTCCTCCGGGAGAAACACCTTTTTCTGAACTGTGTCCAGGATCATCCCTAAGAACAGAAGACGAGTCGTCGGAATCAGCTGCGATTTTGGAATATTGAGAATCCAATCGTGCTGCCGCAACACTACCTGAGATAGTGCTACACCGACCTCCAACTGTTCCCTGGATCTTACCCTTATCAGGGAATCGTCCAAGTAAGGGATAACTAAAATTCCCTTCCTTCGAAGGAGTATCATCATTTCGGCCATTACCTTGGTAAAGACCCGGGGTGCCGTGGACCATCCATACGGCAGTGTCTGAAACTGAAGGAGACATCGGTAAAGCCGACTTTAGGAAACGGCGAGGGGGAGACGTCTCGAATTCCAATTTGTACCCCTGAGATATCACCTGAAGGATCCAGGGGTCTACTTGCGAGTGAGCCCACTGCGCGCTGAAATTCATTGAGACGGGCCCCCACCGTGCCTGATTCTGCTTGTAAAGCCCCAGCGTCATACTGAGGGCTTGGCAGAGGCGGGAGAGGGTTTCTGTTCCTGGGAACTGGCTGATTTCTGCAGCCTTTTTCCTCTCCCTCTGTCACGGGGCAGAAATGAGGAACCTTTTGCCCGCTTGCCCACGAAAAGACTGCGCCTGATAATACGGCGTCTTCTCATGTTGAGAGGCGACCTGGGGTACAAACGTGGATTTCCCAGCTGTTGCCGTGGCCACCAGGTCTGAAAGACCGACCCCAAATAACTCCTCCCCTTAATAAGGCCATACTTCCAAATGCCGTTTGGAATCCGCATCACCTGACCACTGTCGTGTCCATAACCCTCTACTGGTAGAAATGGACAACGCACTTAGACTTGATGCCAGTCGGCAAATATTCCGCTGTGCATCACGCATATATAGAAATGCATCTTTTAAATGCTCTATGGGCAATAACTTTTCACTAAGCAGCTCAGGAGAGCCACCTAGTGTGCACCCTTCTCGTTCGGGCACAAAAATCTAACTGAGGCTTGGAGAAGGGTCATAGGGGGAGGAGCCAGTGCACACCAGGTAGTTCTAAAGCTTTACTTTTGTGCCCAGTCTCCTGCGGAGCCGCTATTCCCCATGGTCCTTACGGAGTCCCCAGCATCCACTTAGGACGTTAGAGAAAAATGACACTTCTCATACTGTATTTCTCACTTGTTTCCTTCTGTGGGTTTTCTGGTTAAAAAGGAACTTGATGAAAGCATTCAACTGGAACATCCTGTTTATCACTAGGAGCACAGTGACTGGTAAACAACTGGCTTGCGACAGGCGGATGCCCAGCACGCCAGATATAGTGTCATATATATACATATATTATACATACAGTACTATGATGTGACTATGATGAGAATTGGTCATACTGAATCGTCTATGACAGATGCATAGTTTTATTTGGAAGCATAGGGACAATTTTCGCATGCTTAAAAATAAACTTTTGTTTTAATTCCATCTGCATTATTCTTACACACCTACAATCTACTTTTTCCACCCATTATATTTTTATTAGCAAGATTCCTTCATTATTTAATGCATAGGCTTGCAACATTTCCTACACTTCACATTTCTGCTCTGACATTGTAGTAGTAGTCTTAAGGGGGGTACACACAGAGAGATGTGTGCTAAGTTATCTAGCACAGAACGCTCAGTACACATCTCTCCCCCCGCTCAGCACACAGCGTGATGTGTGCTGTACGAGGGAGGGTGGGGGGGGGGGCGCTCACTTCACCCAGCGGTCAATCTAAAGTCAGCGGTAGCGGCGCGCGGGGCTGTGCATCATTATGGTGCATACACATGGAGAGATGTGTGCTTCTTTTCTAAGCAATCTAGTCAGATTTCCTAGAATTTAAGCACACATCGCTATGTGTATACTAGAGATGAGCGGGTTCGGTTTCTCTGAATCCGAACCCGCCAGAACTTCATGTTTTTTTTCACGGGTCCGAGCGACTCGGATCTTCCCGCCTTGCTCGGTTAACCCGAGCGCGCCCGAACGTCATCATGACGCTGTCGGATTCTCGCGAGGCTCGGATTCTATCGCGAGACTCGGATTCTATATAAGGAGCCGCGCGTCGCCGCCATTTTCACACGTGCATTGAGATTGATAGGGAGAGGACGTGGCTGGCGTCCTCTCCGTTTAGAATAGATTAGAGAGACACTTGATTTACTAATTTTGGGGAGCATTAGGAGTACTCAGTACAGTGCAGAGTTTTGCTGATAGTGACCACCAGTTTTATTTATAACCCGTTCTCTGCCTGAAAAAAGCGATACACAGCACACAGTGACTCAGTCACATACCATATCTGTGTGCACTGCTCAGGCTCAGGCCAGTGTGCTGCATCATCTATTATCTATATATAATATTATATATATCTGTCTGACTGCTCAGCTCACACAGCTTATAATTGTGGGGGAGACTGGGGAGCACTACTGCAGTGCCAGTTATAGGTTATAGCAGGAGCCAGGAGTACATAATATATTATATAGTGAGTGACCACCAGACACACAGTGCAGTTTATTTAATATATCCGTTCTCTGCCTGAAAAAAGCGATACACACAGTGACTCAGTCAGTCACATACCATATCTGTGTGCACTGCTCAGGCTCAGGCCAGTGTGCTGCATCATCTATATAATATATATTATATATCTGTCTGACTGCTCAGCTCACACAGCTTATAATTGTGGGGGAGACTGGGGAGCACTACTGCAGTGCCAGTTATAGGTTATAGCAGGAGCCAGGAGTACATAATATTATATTAAAACAGTGCACACTTTTGCTGCAGGAGTGCCACTGCCAGTGTGACTAGTGACCAGTGACCTGACCACCAGTATATATAATATTAGTAGTATACTATCTCTTTATCAACCAGTCTATATTAGCAGCAGACACAGTACAGTGCGGTAGTTCACGGCTGTGGCTACCTCTGTGTCGGCACTCGGCAGCCCGTCCATAATTGTATATACCACCTAACCGTGGTTTTTTTTTCTTTCTTTATACATACATACTAGTTACGAGTATACTATCTCTTTATCAACCAGTCTATATATTAGCAGCAGACACAGTACAGTGCGGTAGTTCACGGCTGTGGCTACCTCTGTGTCGGCACTCGGCAGCCCGTCCATAATTGTATATACCACCTAACCGTGGTTTTTTTTTCTTTCTTTATACATACATACTAGTTACGAGTATACTATCTCTTTATCAACCAGTCTATATATTAGCAGCAGACACAGTACAGTGCGGTAGTTCACGGCTGTGGCTACCTCTGTGTCGGCACTCGGCAGCCCGTCCATAATTGTATATACCACCTAACCGTGGTTTTTTTTTCTTTCTTTATACATACATACTAGTTACGAGTATACTATCTCTTTATCAACCAGTCTATATATTAGCAGCAGACACAGTACAGTGCGGTAGTTCACGGCTGTGGCTACCTCTGTGTCGGCACTCGGCAGCCCGTCCATAATTGTATATACCACCTAACCGTGGTTTTTTTTTCTTTCTTTATACATACATACTAGTTACGAGTATACTATCTCTTTATCAACCAGTCTATATATTAGCAGCAGACACAGTACAGTGCGGTAGTTCACGGCTGTGGCTACCTCTGTGTCGGCACTCGGCAGCCCGTCCATAATTGTATATACCACCTAACCGTGGTTTTTTTTTTCTTTCTTTATACATACATATTAGTTACGAGTATACTATCTCTTTATCAAGCAGTCTATATATTAGCAGCAGACACAGTACAGTGCGGTAGTTCACGGCTGTGGCTACCTCTGTGTCGGCACTCGGCAGCCCGTCCATAATTGTATATACCACCTAACCGTGGTTTTTTTTTATTTCTTTATACATACATACTAGTTACGAGTATACTATCTCTTTATCAACCAGTCTATATATTAGCAGCAGACACAGTACAGTGCGGTAGTTCACGGCTGTGGCTACCTCTGTGTCGGCACTCGGCAGCCCGTCCATAATTGTATATACCACCTAACCGTGGTTTTTTTTTCTTTCTTTATACATACATACTAGTTACGAGTATACTATCTCTTTATCAACCAGTCTATATATTAGCAGCAGACACAGTACAGTGCGGTAGTTCACGGCTGTGGCTACCTCTGTGTCGGCACTCGGCAGCCCGTCCATAATTGTATATACCACCTAACCGTGGTTTTTTTTTCTTTCTTTATACATACATACTAGTTACGAGTATACTATCTCTTTATCAACCAGTCTATATATTAGCAGCAGACACAGTACAGTGCGGTAGTTCACGGCTGTGGCTACCTCTGTGTCGGCACTCGGCAGCCTGTCCATAATTGTATATACCACCTAACCGTGGTTTTTTTTTCTTTCTTTATACATACATACTAGTTACGAGTATACTATCTCTTTATCAACCAGTCTATATATTAGCAGCAGACACAGTACAGTGCGGTAGTTCACGGCTGTGGCTACCTCTGTGTCGGCACTCGGCAGCCCGTCCATAATTGTATATACCACCTAACCGTGGTTTTTTTTTCTTTCTTTATACATACATACTAGTTACGAGTATACTATCTCTTTATCAACCAGTCTATATATTAGCAGCAGACACAGTACAGTGCGGTAGTTCACGGCTGTGGCTACCTCTGTGTCGGCACTCGGCAGCCCGTCCATAATTGTATATACCACCTAACCGTGGTTTTTTTTTCTTTCTTTATACATACATACTAGTTACGAGTATACTATCTCTTTATCAACCAGTCTATATATTAGCAGCAGACACAGTACAGTGCGGTAGTTCACGGCTGTGGCTACCTCTGTGTCGGCACTCGGCAGCCCGTCCATAATTGTATACTAGTATCCAATCCATCCATCTCCATTGTTTACCTGAGGTGCCTTTTAGTTGTGCCTATTAAAATATGGAGAACAAAAATGTTGAGGTTCCAAAATTAGGGAAAGATCAAGATCCACTTCCACCTCGTGCTGAAGCTGCTGCCACTAGTCATGGCCGAGACGATGAAATGCCAGCAACGTCGTCTGCCAAGGCCGATGCCCAATGGCATAGTACAGAGCATGTCAAAACCAAAACACCAAATATCAGTAAAAAAAGGACTCCAAAACCTAAAATAAAATTGTCGGAGGAGAAGCGTAAACTTGCCAATATGCCATTTACCACACGGAGTGGCAAGGAACGGCTGAGGCCCTGGCCTATGTTCATGGCTAGTGGTTCAGCTTCACATGAGGATGGAAGCACTCAGCCTCTCGCTAGAAAACTGAAAAGACTCAAGCTGGCAAAAGCACCGCAAAGAACTGTGCGTTCTTTGAAATCCCAAATCCACAAGGAGAGTCCAATTGTGTCGGTTGCGATGCCTGACCTTCCCAACACTGGACGTGAAGAGCATGCGCCTTCCACCATTTGCACGCCCCCTGCAAGTGCTGGAAGGAGCACCCGCAGTCCAGTTCCTGATAGTCAGATTGAAGATGTCAGTGTTGAAGTACACCAGGATGAGGAGGATATGGGTGTTGCTGGCGCTGGGGAGGAAATTGACCAGGAGGATTCTGATGGTGAGGTGGTTTGTTTAAGTCAGGCACCCGGGGAGACACCTGTTGTCCGTGGGAGGAATATGGCCGTTGACATGCCAGGTGAAAATACCAAAAAAATCAGCTCTTCGGTGTGGAGGTATTTCACCAGAAATGCGGACAACAGGTGTCAAGCCGTGTGTTCCCTTTGTCAAGCTGTAATAAGTAGGGGTAAGGACGTTAACCACCTCGGAACATCCTCCCTTATACGTCACCTGCAGCGCATTCATAATAAGTCAGTGACAAGTTCAAAAACTTTGGGTGACAGCGGAAGCAGTCCACTGACCAGTAAATCCCTTCCTCTTGTAACCAAGCTCACGCAAACCACCCCACCAACTCCCTCAGTGTCAATTTCCTCCTTCCCCAGGAATGCCAATAGTCCTGCAGGCCATGTCACTGGCAATTCTGACGAGTCCTCTCCTGCCTGGGATTCCTCCGATGCATCCTTGCGTGTAACGCCTACTGCTGCTGGCGCTGCTGTTGTTGCCGCTGGGAGTCGATGGTCATCCCAGAGGGGAAATCGTAAGCCCACTTGTACTACTTCCAGTAAGCAATTGACTGTTCAACAGTCCTTTGCGAGGAAGATGAAATATCACAGCAGTCATCCTACTGCAAAGCGGATAACTGAGTCCTTGACAACTATGTTGGTGTTAGACGTGCGTCCGGTATCCGCCGTTAGTTCACAGGGAACTAGACAATTTATTGAGGCAGTGTGCCCCCGTTACCAAATACCATCTAGGTTCCACTTCTCTAGGCAGGCGATACCGAGAATGTACACGGACGTCAGAAAAAGACTCACCAGTGTCCTAAAAAATGCAGTTGTACCCAATGTCCACTTAACCACGGACATGTGGACAAGTGGAGCAGGGCAGGGTCAGGACTATATGACTGTGACAGCCCACTGGGTAGATGTATGGACTCCCGCCGCAAGAACAGCAGCGGCGGCACCAGTAGCAGCATCTCGCAAACGCCAACTCTTTCCTAGGCAGGCTACGCTTTGTATCACCGCTTTCCAGAATACGCACACAGCTGAAAACCTCTTACGGCAACTGAGGAAGATCATCGCGGAATGGCTTACCCCAATTGGACTCTCCTGTGGATTTGTGGCATCGGACAACGCCAGCAATATTGTGTGTGCATTAAATATGGGCAAATTCCAGCACGTCCCATGTTTTGCACATACCTTGAATTTGGTGGTGCAGAATTTTTTAAAAAACGACAGGGGCGTGCAAGAGATGCTGTCGGTGGCCAGAAGAATTGCGGGACACTTTCGGCGTACAGGCACCACGTACAGAAGACTGGAGCACCACCAAAAACTACTGAACCTGCCCTGCCATCATCTGAAGCAAGAAGTGGTAACGAGGTGGAATTCAACCCTCTATATGCTTCAGAGGTTGGAGGAGCAGCAAAAGGCCATTCAAGCCTATACAATTGAGCACGATATAGTAGGTGGAATGCACCTGTCTCAAGTGCAGTGGAGAATGATTTCAACGTTGTGCAAGGTTCTGATGCCCTTTGAACTTGCCACACGTGAAGTCAGTTCAGACACTGCCAGCCTGAGTCAGGTCATTCCCCTCATCAGGCTTTTGCAGAAGAAGCTGGAGGCATTGAAGAAGGAGCTAAAAGGGAGCGATTCCGCTAGGCATGTGGGACTTGTGGATGCAGCCCTTAATTCGCTTAACAAGGATTCACGGGTGGTCAATCTGTTGAAATCAGAGCACTACATTTTGGCCACCGTGCTCGATCCTAGATTTAAAGCCTACCTTGGATCTCTCTTTCCGGCAGACACAGGTCTGCTGGGGTTGAAAGACCTGCTGGTGACAAAATTGTCAAGTCAAGCGGAACACGACCTGTCAACATCTCCTCCTTCACATTCTCCCGCAACTGGGGGTGCGAGGAAAAGGCTCAGAATTCCGAGCCCACCCGCTGGCGGTGATGCAGGGCAGTCTGGAGCGACTGCTGATGCTGACATCTGGTCCGGACTGAAGGACCTGACAACGATTACGGACATGTCGTCTACTGTCACTGCATATGATTCTCTCAACATTGATAGAATGGTGGAGGATTATATGAGTGACCGCATCCAAGTAGGCACGTCACACAGTCCGTACTTATACTGGCAGGAAAAAGAGGCAATTTGGAGGCCCTTGCACAAACTGGCTTTATTCTACCTAAGTTGCCCTCCCACAAGTGTGTACTCCGAAAGAGTGTTTAGTGCCGCCGCTCACCTTGTCAGCAATCGGCGTACGAGGTTACATCCAGAAAATGTGGAGAAGATGATGTTCATTAAAATGAATTATAATCAATTCCTCCGCGGAGACATTGACCAGCAGCAATTGCCTCCACAAAGTACACAGGGAGCTG
The DNA here is from genome assembly GCF_028390025.1 of Pseudophryne corroboree. Classification (NCBI taxonomy): domain Eukaryota; kingdom Metazoa; phylum Chordata; class Amphibia; order Anura; family Myobatrachidae; genus Pseudophryne; species Pseudophryne corroboree. The sequence continues at coordinate 134,163,385 of NC_086449.1, read as the reverse complement.
AGATGGTGGATTCCAGTGGGGACGAATTGATAATCTGTGAGGAGGGGGATGTACACGGTGATATATCGGAGGGTGAAGATGAGGTGGACATCTTGCCTCTGTAGAGCCAGTTTGTGCAAGGAGAGATTAATTGCTTCTTTTTTGGGGGGGGTCCAAACCAACCCGTCATATCAGTCACAGTCGTGTGGCAGACCCTGTCACTGAAATGATGGGTTGGTTAAAGTGTGCATGTCCTGTTTTGTTTATACAACATAAGGGTGGGTGGGAGGGCCCAAGGACAATTCCATCTTGCACCTCTTTTTTCTTTTCTTTTTCTTTGCATCATGTGCTGATTGGGGAGGGTTTTTTGGAAGGGACATCCTGCGTGACACTGCAGTGCCACTCCTAGATGGGCCCGGTGTTTGTGTCGGCCACTAGGGTCGCTAATCTTACTCACACAGTCAGCTACCTCATTGCGCCTCTTTTTTTCTTTGCGTCATGTGCTGTTTGGGGAGGGTTTTTTGGAAGGGACATCCTGCGTGACACTGCAGTGCCACTCCTAGATGGGCCCGGTGTTTGTGTCGGCCACTAGGGTCGCTAATCTTACTCACACAGCTACCTCATTGCGCCTCTTTTTTTCTTTGCGTCATGTGCTGTTTGGGGAGGGTTTTTTGGAAGGGACATCCTGCGTGACACTGCAGTGCCACTCCTAGATGGGCCCGGTGTTTGTGTCGGCCACTAGGGTCGCTAATCTTACTCACACAGCTACCTCATTGCGCCTCTTTTTTTCTTTGCGTCATGTGCTGTTTGGGGAGGGTTTTTTGGAAGGGACATCCTGCGTGACACTGCAGTGCCACTCCTAGATGGGCCCGGTGTTTGTGTCGGCCACTAGGGTCGCTTATCTTACTCACACAGCGACCTCGGTGCAAATTTTAGGACTAAAAATAATATTGTGAGGTGTGAGGTATTCAGAATAGACTGAAAATGAGTGTAAATTATGGTTTTTGAGGTTAATAATACTTTGGGATCAAAATGACCCCCAAATTCTATGATTTAAGCTGTTTTTTAGTGTTTTTTGAAAAAAACACCCGAATCCAAAACACACCCGAATCCGACAAAAAAAATTATTTGAGGTTTTGCCAAAACGCGTTCGAACCCAAAACACGGCCGCGGAACCGAACCCAAAACCAAAACACAAAACCCGAAAAATTTCAGGCGCTCATCTCTAGTGTATACCCCCTTTAGGGTGGGATGTACCAAACTGAAAATGCAGCCAAAATCCCGAAACCGATTTTTTTGGGGGACTTTGACCATATTTCCCGTATGTACCAAGCACCGGAATGCGATGCATTCAGGGGCTTGGATGCAGATGCCTATGGGCTTCTTTCCACTCTACTCTGAGAGTGATCCAATTGGATACCTCCTAGCACCCCCCGCGCCCACCACGTCATGCTGTGCATGCGCAGAGGGGCTCCCGGGGCCGGAACATGGAAGTCCACTGATCGCAAAGGGCAAGAGGTCCTTTGCGATACTAATTACATATGTTAGTAAATAAAAAGAATGGAATGAACCAGCGCTATGTGTCTCTGATGCATTAACCTCTTCTGAAATCTGGATAATTTCTGGCTCTCTTAAGGACAGAACTTACATTGAAATTCATCCTCGAATTCACGTAGCAGTTTCTTTACACACATCAAAAAGGCTTTTCGTCAGAAAATATTAATAAGAATTAGTGATGTGCACCGGAAATTTTTCGGGTTTTGTGTTTTGGTTTTGGATTCGGTTCCGCGGCCGTGTTTTGGATTCGGACGCGTTTTGGCAAAACCTCCCTGAAAATTTTTTGTCGGATTCGGGTGTGTTTTGGATTCGGGTGTTTTTTTACAAAAAACCCTCAAAAACAGCTTAAATCATAGAATTTGGGGGTCATTTTGATCCCATAGTATTATTAACCTCAATAACCGTAATTTCCACTCATTTTCAGTCTATTCTGAACACCTCACAATATTATTTTTAGTCCGAAAATTTGCACCGAGGTCGCTGGATGGCTAAGCTAAGTGACACAAGTGGCCGACACAAACACCTGGCCCATCTAGGAGTGGCACTGCAGTGTCAGGCAGGATGGCACTTCAAAAAAATTGTCCCCAAACAGCACATGATGCAAAGAAAAAAAGAGGCGCACCAAGGTCGCTGTGTGACTAATCTAAGCGACACAAGTGGCCGACACAAACACCTGGCCCATCTAGGAGTGGCACTGCAGTGTCAGGGAGGATGGCACTTCAAAAAAATTGTCCCCAAACAGCACATGATGCAAAGAAAAAAAGAGGCGCACCAAGGTCGCTGTGTGACTAAGCTAAGCGACACAAGTGGCCGACACAAACACCTGGCCCATCTAGGAGTGGCACTGCAGTGTCAGGCAGGGTGGCACTTCAAAAAAATTGTCCCCAAACAGCACATGATGCAAAGAAAAAAAGAGGCGCACCAAGGTCGCTGTGTGACTAAGCTAAGCGACACAAGTGGCCGACACAAACACCTGGCCCATCTAGGAGTGGCACTGCAGTGTCAGGCAGGATGGCACTTCCAAAAAATTGTCCCCAAACAGCACATGATGCAAAGAAAAATGAAAGAAAAAAGAGGTGCAAGATGGAATTGTCCTTGGGCCCTCCCACCCACCCTTATGTTGTATAAACAGGACATGCACACTTTAACGAACCCATCATTTCAGCGACAGGGTCTGCCACACGACTGTGACTGAAATGACTGGTTGGTTTGGGCCCCCACCAAAAAAGAAGCAATCAATCTCTCCTTGCACAAACTGGCTCTACAGAGGCAAGATGTCCACCTCATCATCATCCTCCGATTCCTCACCCCTTTCACTGTGTACATCCCCCTCCTCACAGATTATTAATTTGTCCCCACTGGAATCCACCATCTCAGGTCCCTGTGTACTTTCTGGAGGCAATTGCTGGTGAATGTCTCCACGGAGGAATTGATTATAATTCATTTTGATGAACATCATCTTCTCCACATTTTCTGGAAGTAACCTCGTACGCCGATTGCTGACAAGGTGAGTGGCTGCACTAAACACTCTTTCGGAGTACACACTGGAGGGGGGGAAACTTAGGTAGAATAAAGCCAGTTTGTGCAAGGGCCTCCAAATTGCCTCTTTTTCCTGCCAGTATACGTACGGACTGTCTGACGTGCCTACTTGGATGCGGTCACTCATATAATCCTCCACCATTCTTTCAATGGTGACAGAATCATATGCAGTGACAGTAGACGACATGTCAGTAATCATTGGCAGGTCCTTCAGTCCGGACCAGATGTCAGCACTCGCTCCAGACTGCCCTGCATCACCGCCAGCGGGTGGGCTCGGAATTCTTAGCCTTTTCCTCGCACCCCCAGTTGCGGGAGAATGTGAAGGAGGAGCTGTTGACGGGTCACGTTCCGCTTGACTTGACAAGTGTCTCACCAGCAGGTCTTTGAACCTCTGCAGACTTGTGTCTGCCGGAAAGAGAGATACAACGTAGGTTTTAAATCTAGGATCGAGCACGGTGGCCAAAATGTAGTGCTCTGATTTCAACAGATTGACCACCCGTGAATCCTGGTTAAGCGAATTAAGGGCTCCATCCACAAGTCCCACATGCCTAGCGGAATCGCTCTGTTTTAGCTCCTCCTTCAATGTCTCCAGCTTCTTCTGCAAAAGCCTGATGAGGGGAATGACCTGACTCAGGCTGGCAGTGTCTGAACTGACTTCACGTGTGGCAAGTTCAAAGGGTTGCAAAACCTTGCACAACGTTGAAATCATGCTCCACTGCACTTGAGTCAGGTGCATTCCCCCTCCTTTGCCTATATCGTGGGCAGATGTATAGGCTTGAAGGGCCTTTTGCTGCTCCTCCATCCTCTGAAGCATATAGATGGTTGAATTCCACCTCGTTACCACCTCTTGCTTCAGACGATGGCAGGGCAGGTTCAGGAGTGTTTGGTGGTGCTCCAGTCTTCGGCACGCGGTGGCTGAATGCCGAAAGTGGCCCGCAATTCTTTGGGCCACCGACAGCATCTCTTGCACGCCCCTGTCGTTTTTTAAATAATTCTGCACCACCAAATTCAATGTATGTGCAAAACATGGGACGTGCTGGAATTTGCCCAGATGTAATGCACGCACAATATTGCTGGCGTTGTCCGATGTCACAAAACCCCAGGAGAGTCCAATTGGGGTAAGCCATTCTGCGATGATCTTCCTCAGTTTCCGTAGGAGGTTGTCAGCTGTGTGCCTCTTATGGAAAGCGGTGATACAAAGCGTAGCCTGCCTAGGAACGAGTTGGCGTTTGCGAGATGCTGCTACTGGTGCCGCCGCTGCTGTTCTTGCTGCGGGAGGCAATACATCTACCCAGTGAGCTGTCACAGTCATATAGTCCTGAGTCTGCCCTGCTCCACTTGTCCACATGTCCGTGGTTAAGTGGACATTGGGTACAACTGCATTTTTTAGGACACTGGTGACTCTTTTTCTGACGTCTGTGTACATTTTCGGTATCGCCTGCCTAGAGAAATGGAACCTAGATGGTATTTGGTACCGGGGACACAGTATCTCAAACAAGTCTTTAGTTGCCTCTGAATTAACGGTGGATACCGGAACCACGTTTCTCACCACCCAGGATGACAAGACCTGAGTTATCCGCTTTGCAGCAGGATGACTGCTGTGATATTTCATCTTCCTCGCAAAGAACTGTTGGACAGTCAATTGCTTACTGGAAGGAGTACAAGTGGTCTTCCGACTTCCCCTCTGGGATGCCGATCGACACCCAGCAGCAACAACAGCAGCGCCAGCAGCAGTAGGCGTTACACTCAAGGATGCATCGGAGGAATCCCAGGCAGGAGAGGACTCGTCAGACTTGCCAGTGACATGGCCTGCAGGACTATTGGCTTTCCTGGGTAAGGAGGAAATTGACACTGAGGGAGTTGGTGGTGTGGTTTGCAGGAGCTTGGTTACAACAGGAAGGGATTTAGTGGTCAGTGGACTGCTTCCGCTGTCATCCAAAGTTTTTGAACTTGTCACTGACTTCTGATGAATGCAGTACAGGTGACGTATAAGGGAGGATGTTCCTAGGTGGTTAACATCCTTACCCCTACTTATTACAGCTTGACAAAGGCAACACACGGCTTGACACCAGTTGTCCGCATTTCTGTTGAAATAATTCCACACCGAAGAGGTGATTTTTTTTGTATTTTGACCAGGCATGTCAATGGCCATATTCGTCCCACGGACAACAGGTGTCTCCACGGGTGCCTGACTTAAACAAACCACCTCACCATCAGAATCCTCCTTGTCAATTTCCTCCCCAGCGCCAGCAACACCCATATCCTCATCCTGGTGTACTTCAACAGTGACATCTTCAATTTGACTATCAGGAACAGGACTGCGGGTGCTCCTTCCAGCACTTGCAGGGGGCGTGCAAATGATGGAAGGCGCAAGCTCTTCCCGTCCAGTGTTGGGAAGGTCAGGCATCGCAACCGACACAATTGGACTCTCCTTGGGGATTTGTGATTTAGAAGAACGCACAGTTCTTTGCTGTTCTTTTGCCAGCTTAAGTCTTTTCATTTTTTTAGCAAGAGGATGAGTGCTTCCATCCTCATGTGAAGCTGGACCACTAGCCATGAACATAGGCCAGGGCCTCAGCCGTTCCTTGCCACTCTGTGTCGTAAATGGCACATTGGCAAGTTTACACTTCTCCTCAGACGATTTTGATTTAGATTTTTGGGTCATTTTACTGAGCTTTATTTTTTTGGATTTTACATGCTCTCTACTATGACATTGGGCATCAACCTTGGCAGACGACGTTGATGGCATTTCATCGTCTCGGCCATGACTAGTGGCAGCAGCTTCAGCACGAGGTGGAAGTGGATTTTGAACTTTCCCTATTTTAACCTCCACATTTTTGTTCTCCATTTTTTAATGTGTGGAATTATATGCCAGTATCAATAGCAAAGGCCTACTACTATATATACTGCGCACAACTGAAATGCACCACAGGTATGGATGGATAGTATACTTGACGACACAGAGGTAGGTAGAGCAGTGGCCTTCCGTACCGTACTGCTATATATACTGGTGGTCACTGTCAGCAAAACTCTGCACTGTACTCCTCCTATATAATATACTGGTGGTCCCCAGTGCCCACAATAAAGCAGTGTGAGCACAGATATATGCAGCACACTGAGCACAGATATGGAGTGTTTTTCAGGCAGACAACGTATATTGGTGGTCACTGGTCAGCAAAACTCTGCACTGTACTCCTCCTATATAATACAGCTGCTCCCCAGTCCCCACAATTAAGCAGTGTGAGCACAGATATATGCAGCACACTGAGCACAGATATGGAGTGTTTTTCAGGCAGACAACGTATACTGGTGGTCACTGGTCAGCAAAACTCTGCACTGTACTCCTCCTATATAATACAGCTGCTCCCCAGTCCCCACAATTAAGCAGTGTGAGCACAGATATATGCAGCACACTGAGCACAGATATGGAGTGTTTTTCAGGCAGACAACGTATACTGGTGGTCACTGGTCAGCAAAACTCTGCACTGTACTCCTCCTATATAATACAGCTGCTCCCCAGTCCCCACAATTAAGCAATAAGCACTGCAGTAGCACAAATATTATTTATAAACGGAGAGGACGCCAGCCACGTCCTCTCCCTAACATTTCCAATGCATGAGTGAAAATGGCGGCGACGCGCGGCTGCTTATATAGAATCCGAATCTCGCGAGAATCCGACAGCAGGATGCTGTGGGCAACTTCTCCATTTGCTCACTTGTCCTCCACTCTTTACACTGCTTGATACATCTCCTCCTCACCAGTACCTACATTCTCTTGTGAGACCAATCTTCCATACTTAGGCCAGAGCTGTACACAGGGGTGTAGAGGGGGCAGACTGGCAGAAAGACATAGATGGTGTTGCGGCTGTTGTTGCAAACTCTTCATTCCCCCCAAAAAGTGAGAGGACATGCCCCCTGATAATTGGGGCTGATTGTTCTCTTCACATTTGCCTACTTTTTCTTGCTCCTCTTCGGGAGACGTCCAGAGAAGAGATGCAGCTGACCCTTTCTGGGGATGGGGCCAGGGCCTTATGTCATTAGACCCTGTCCATGTCGTGGAATCCTGGGAATACCAATATTATGGTTAAGAAACCATTGAGCACCCTTCCACTATTATTCCAAATATGATAAAAAGCTAAATAAAAAAAACTCTGAATTAGCTTTTACTAAAATAAAATACTTTTTTTTCGAGAGCACTGTTTATCTAAAAAACAACAATGAAGACCAATGGGAATTTTTCTCGTATAGGGCCTAATTCAGGTTGGTTTGTAGCAGTAAGCGATCCAACCTCAAATTCTGAGAAAATTATGTGGGCGTAATGTGCCGCACCTGTCCTGCACATGCGCCCGTATTATCTGCAGGGGGCCTGATTGACAGGCAGAGGTGGGGTGGGGGTAGGGGGGTTGGCAACGCTCAATTCCCAGGGAGGAGACAGAGTTTTGCGGGGGCGGGGTGGAGCGAACGGGGGGAAGCCAAACGGGGGCATGTCGAGGGTGTGATCACGTCGAGGGTGTGACATCACACGCAGCTGCCGTGATTGAGAAGAATGCGGCGGGCCTCCAATTAGCTTCACTAATTTCTATGATGAAGCAGAAATTGAGAGGCGATCGCAATTTCTGCATCATTAAGCGGGGGAGGCTGCGGACAGCATGCTGGGCGGCCTTGCCCAGCAATGGGCGGCCCCCAGCATGCTAGGAAAAGGATTGCAAATTCTGCTAATTAGCAGAATTTGCATTCCTTACTGAATTAGGCCCATAGCCCACAAAAAAAATAGAAAACTCCCTGAAATGTAACTATTAACTACAAACTGTATGGAATTGGAGGATCAATAGCCTCCTAGCCAATCACAAGCATTTTCCTGCACTGGATCTACCAATAAAGATTGTTTAATAATACTTCTTTAACCATTTGGAGGCTTTGGAGGGATATTATGCTTTTATATTTTTTTTATTTATTTAAATTAGAGATGAGCGGGTTCGGCTCTCAGAGAACCGAACCGTACCGAACTTCACCATTCGAGTCCTTGTCCCGAGCCCGGCTCGGGTTTTCCCGCCAGACTCGGAAACCCGAACGAGGCAAAACGTCATTATCCCGCTGTCGGATTCTCACAGGATTTGGACTCCATATAAGGAGCCGCGCGTTGCGGCCATTTTCACTCCAGTCTCGGAGAGTGTAGTGAGAGGACGTGTCTCCGTCCTCAGTGTCTGTGTGGGGGCGGGAAAGTGGGGTGGCGAGTCTTGTGCTGTGTTGTGCTGCTCGGTCCAGTCCAGTGTAGTCAGTGTATTGTGCTGCATCAGTCCAGCCAGTCACAGCGTTGGTGTCCTCTGCTGCTATATCAGTGCTGCTGGCTGCTGTATAAGTCCCTTGCATTTTTGCTGTGTTGTCTTGCATCAGACCAGGGGTAGTGTCTTGTGCAGCATCAGTCCAGTGACCAGTTACAGTGGTGGTGTCCTCTGCTGCCATATGTCCAGTGCTGCTGTATAATTAATAAGTCCCTTACAGTGTTGCTGTGTTGTCCTGCATCAGACCAGTGGTAGTGTCCTGGCCATCAGTCACAGTGGTATTTGCTGCTGCCAGGGCTGCCACCAGAAATTGTGGGGCCCGGGACTGAAAAAATAGGCAGGACCCACCACCCCCACACACAGTTTTATAAAAAAATATTTTAGGCAGATAGAGGTTTTTTTATGTTATGATGCATCATCACATTACATTCCCATTACAGCTGAGCCAGCCCCGGACCCCGTTCTCAGAATAAAAAACAAACACACAAAAAAAATATACTATTTTTCCAAATCCATCCTGACTGAGTCCTCCTCTCTGCTCTCTCGCCCAAGCTGTTCCTGGCTGTCCTGACTCCTAGCTCTTCAGTCTCAAGCTCCTCTTCTCTGACGCGCGTGACGTCATGACGTCACGCTGCGCCGCACCTACAAGACAAAAAACTTTATTCAAACAGGCACAGCCTGTGAGCCTGTGATCATCGGCGGCGGCGGGCGGGCGGACGATGGGCGGACGGTGATAGCTGCAGTGCTCACTGACCTGACCGACAGTGCAGGGCAGGCTGAGGCTCAGCAGAAGGGGAGCGGTGGGCACGGGCGGCGGGCAGAGGCAGTGGGTGGCTCAGCAGAATGACAGTTAAGGGCAGTGCGCAGTGTAACAACGAGCTGGAAGTGGCGGCCAGTTTAAGTTAGTGTCCCTGGCGGTGGCCGCCGCCGGGAATATCGACGGATGGCTGTTTGAGCAGCCCTGGCCCTCCACTCTGTCAAAGTGGCCGGGCCCGGGACAACTGTGCACAGGGCACCCCCTTGATGGTGGCCCTGGCTGCTGCTATATGTCCACTGCCACAGTATTATAATAATAATAATAATAATAACAACCACAAGTCCCTCACAGTGTTGCTGTGTTGTGCTGCATCAGACCAGTGGTCGTGTCCTGGCCATCAGTCATTCCAGTGACCAGGCAGTCACAGTGGTATACACTGCTGCTATATGTCCACTGCTACAGTATTATTATAATAATAATAATAACAACAACTACAAGTCCCTCACAGTGTTGCTGTGTTGTGCTGCATCAGACCAGTGGTACTGTCCTGTCCATCAGCCATCAGTCATTCCTGTGTCGCATGTTGTGTTATATAACTCCAGAAACATAATGAAGAACAAAGATTTGGAGGATAAAATAGGGAAAGATCAAGAACCACATCTTCCTACTGCTGAAGCTGCTGCCACTAGTCATGACATAGACAATGAAATGCCATCAACGTCGTCTGCCAAGGCCGATGCCTATTGTGATAGTAGAGGGCATGTAAAATCCAAAAAGCCAAAGTTCAGTAAAAAGACCCAAAACATTTAATTTAAATGGTCTGAGGAGAAACGTAAACTTGCCAATATGCCATTTATGACAAGGAGTGGCAATGAACAGCTGAGGCCCTGGCCTATGTTCATGACTAGTGGTTCAGCTTCACATGACAATGAAAGCCCTCATAACTGAGGCCTTGACACTTATGTTGGTGTTAGACGTGCGTCCGGTATCCGCCATTAGTGCAGTGTGATTTAGACAATTGATGGAGGTATTGTGTCCCCGGTACCAAATCCCATCTAGATTCCACTTCACTAGGCAGGCGATAGCGAGATTTTGCCATTTAATTCCAGTGATTTGGATGTATAATTATTAATTACAGTGATTTTGCCAATTAAGTCCAGTGATTTGTACGTATAATTCCAGTGATCTTGCTAATTAATTCCAGTGATTTGGCCGTATAATTCCAGTGATCTTGCCAATTATTTCCAGTGATTTGGACATATAATTATTAATTCCAGTGATCTTGCCAATTAATTCCAGTGATTTGGACGTATAATTATTAATTCCAGTGATCTTGCCAATTAATTCCAGTGATTTGGACGTATAATTACTAATTACAGTGATCTTGCCAAATAATTCCAGTGATTTGGATGTATAATTACAGTGATCTTGCCAATTAATTCCAGTGATTTGGACATATAATTATTAATTCCAGTGATCTTGCCAATTAATTCCAGTGATTTGGACGTATAATTACTAATTACAGTGATCTTGCCAAATAATTCCAGTGATTTGGACGTATAATTACAGTGATCTTGCCAATTAATTCCAGTGATTTGGACGTATAATTACTAATTACAGTGATCTTGCCAATTAATTCCAGTGATTTGGACATATAATTCCAGTGATCTTGCCAATTAATTCCAGTGAATTGGACATATAATTATTAATTCCAGTGATTTTGCCAATTAATTCCAGTGATTTGGACGTATAATTCCAGTGATCTTGCCAATTCCAGTGATTTGGACGTATAATTCCAGTGATTTTGCCAATTAATTCCAGTGATTTGGACGTATAATTCCAGTGATTTGTACGTATAATTCCAGTTGGAATTGTTTGTGTTGCTTGGCTTAGTCATACAGCTACCTCATTGCACCTCTTCGACACTTTTGCATGAGGTGCTGTTTGGGGCCTACTTTTTGAAAAGTACCATCCTGTGTGACACTTCCGTATGATTTCAGGGCTACTGCTGTATTAGTCCTGGGGTACTGCTGTATTAGTCCACCAATTGCAGATTTTTTTAAAAAGTGACTGGAGTGTGCTGGAGATGCTGTCAGTGGACCGAACAATTGCAGCCCACTCTCGACATTCAGCCACTGCGTGACACTACTAGGTGGGCCAGGTGGTTGTGTCGCTTAGCTTAGTCATACAGAAACCTCGGTGCACCTTTTTTTCTTCTTTGCATAATGTGCTGTTAAGGGCCTTTTTTTGATATCTGCCCTCCTGTCTGCCACTGTAGTGCCACGCCTAGATGGGCCAATTGTTAGTGTCACTTGGCTTAGTCATACAACTGCCTCATTGCAATTATTTTTCTTCTTTGCATGATGTGCTGTTTGGGGCCTTTTTTTTTTATATCTGCCCTCCTGTCTAACGCTGCAGTGCCACTCCTAGATGGGCCAGGAGTTTGTGTTGTCCACTTGTGTCGCTTAGCATAGTCATCCAGCAACCTCGGTGCAACCTTTTGTGAGGTGTTCAGAATAGACTGGAAATGAGTGGAAATGATTGTTATTGAGGATAATACCACCGTAGGAGCAAAATTACCCCCAAATTCTGTGATTTTAGCTGTTTTTATGTTTTTTTCATAAATCATCCAGATCCAAAACCAAAACCAAAACATGAAAGGGTGGTTTTGGCAAAACCAAGCCAAAACCAAAACACGAAAGTGCAATTAGAACCAAAACCAAAGCACAAAACACGAAAGTGCCAGCTGCACATCTCTAAATTGTAAATCTAAATAAAATAGGATTTTGGTACCTACCGGTAAATCCTTTTCTTGTAGTCCGTAGAGGATGCTGGGGTCCACATTAGTACCATGGGGTATAGACGGGTCCACCAGGAACCATTGGCACTTTAAGAGTTTAAGAGTGTGGGCTGGCTCCTCCCTCTATGCCCCTCCTACCAGACTCAGTCAAGAAACTGTGCCCGAGGAGACAACATACTTCGAGAGAAGGACTTAACACAGATAGTGGTGAGATTCATACCAGCTCACACATACAAGGCACGTCAAGACTTGAACTACTCAGCAACAGCTGAAACATAACTAACCAAGTAACAATGCAGTACTCAACTAAAACAAAGTTGTACTGAACCAAAGAACAATAGCAGGAAAACGAAGCGCTGGGCGGACGCCCAGCATCCTCTACGGACTACGAGAAAAGGATTTACTGGTAGGTACCAAAATCCTATTTTCTCTTACATCCTAGAGGATGCTGGGGTCCACATTAGTACCATGGGGATGTACCAAAGCTCCCAGAACGGGAGGGAGAGCTCGGAGGCTCCTGCAGAACTGATTGACTGAACTTCAGATCATCAGAGGCCAAAGTATTGAACTTGTAAAACCTTGCAAACGTGTTCGACCCAGACCAAGTTGCAGCTCTGCAAAGTTGTACTGCCGAGACACCCCAGGCAGCCGCCCAGGAAGACCCCACCTTACGAGTAGTGTGGGCCTTAACAGATTTTGGACACAGCAATCCTGCTGTAGAATAAGCGTGCTGGATAGTGAACCTAATCCAGCGAGAAATAGTCTGCTTAGAACGAAGCAGGACACCCAATTTTCTTGGGATCATAAAGGACAAACAGAGAATCCAACTTTCTGTGACGAGAAGTTCTCTTCACATATATCTTCAGAGACCTCACGACTTCCAAGGACTTTGAAGTAATTGAGGAGTCAGTAGCCACTGGCACCACAATAAGTTGGTTGATATGAAATGCCGACACAACCTTTGGAAGAAACTGCTGATGAGTCCGGAGCTCAGCTCTATCTTCATGGAAGATCAAGTAGGGGCTTTTACAGGATAAAGCCCCCAGCTCGGAGACACGTCTAGCAGAAGCTAAGGCCACCAAAGTGACCGCCTTCCATGTAAGAAATTTGACCTCCACCTCCTGTAGAGGCTCAAACCAATCCGACTGGAGGAACTGCAAAACCACGTTAAGGTCCCATGGTGTCATAGGCGGTACAAAGGGAGGTTGGATATGCAGAACTCCCTTCAAAAAGTTCTGAACCTCAGGGAGGGCAGCCAATTGCTTCTGAAAGAAAATGGATAGGGCTGAAATCTGGACCTTCACAGATCCCAACCTCAGACCCATATCCACTCCTGCTTGCAGGAAGAGGAGGAAACGTCCCAGTTGAAATTCCACCGCAGGAAACTTCTTGGATTCACACCAAGAAACATATTTCTTCCAAATACGATGGTAATGTTTTGACGTTACCCCTTTCCTAGCCTGTATGAGGGTAGGAACAACTTTCTTCGGAATCCCTTTCTGAGCAAGAATCAGGCGCTCAACTTCCATGCCATCAAACGTAGCCGCGGTAAGTCTTGATAGGTGAACGGCTCCTGCTGCAGCAGGTCCTTCCGAAGAGGAAGAGGCCTTGGCTCCTCTTGCAGTAGATTCAGAAGGTCTGCGTACCAAGCCCTTCTTGACCAATCTGGGGCAATGAGGATCGCTTGAACCCTTGTTCTCCGTATGAGCTTTAGGATTCTTGGGATGAGTGGGAGTGGTGGAAACACGTACACTAACCGGAAAATCCACGGAGACACCAGGGCATCCACTGCCACGGCCTGTGGGTCCATCGACCTGGAACAATAAAGCTGAAGCTTCTTGTTGAGACGAGAGGCCATCATGTCTATTTGGGGCAATCCCCAAAGATCTGTTATTTCCTTGAACACCTCTGGATGGTTTCCCCACTCTCCTGGATGGAGATCATGTCTGCTGAGGAAGTCTGCTTCCCAGTTGTCTACTCCCGGAATGAAGAAGGCTGACAGCGCCAATGCGTGTTTTTCTGTCCAGTGGAGTATTCTTGTCACCTCTGACATTGCCGCTCTGCTCTTCGTTCCGCCCTGTCAGTTTATGTAAGCCACTGTTGTTACGTTGTCCGACTGCACTTGGATGGCCCGATTTCTCAGAAGAGGGGCCGCCTGAAGAAGACCGTTGTATACGGCTCTTAGTTCCAGAATGTTGATGGGCAGGTCGTCTTTCAGGCTTGACCACCGTCCTTGGAAGGTTACTCCTTGAGTGACTGCTCCCCAACCCCGGAGGCTCGCATCCATTGTTAGCAGGACCCAGTCCTGAATCCCGAACCTGCGGCCTTCTAGGAGGTGAGGCAATTGGAGCCACCAGAGGAGAGAATTCCTTGCCCTTGGTGACAGACGAAACTTTCTGATGCATGTGGAGGTGAGAACCTGACCACTTGTCCAGGAGATCCAGTTGGAAGGGCCGAGCATGGAACCTCCCGTACTGGAGAGCCTCGTATGAGGCCACCATCTTTCCCAATAGGCGAATGCATTGGTGAACCGACACCCAGTGTGGCTTCAAGACATCCCAGACCATGGATTGGATCACCAACGCCTTGTTTCGCGGAAGAAACACCCGCTGCACTTCCGTATCCAGGTTCATTCCCAGATATGACAATCTCTGGGTACGTTCCAAATGTGACTTCGAAAAATTCAGAATCCACCCGTGACTCTGGAGCAGTCGTGTTGTGAGAACAATGGACTGCAGCAGCTTCTCCTTGGACGATGCCTTTATCAGGAGATCGTCCAGATAAGGAATGATGTTCACACCCTGCTTGCGGAGTAGCATCATCATTTCCGCCATCACCTTGGTAAACACCCTCGGTGCTGTGGAGAGGCCGAATGGCAGGGTCTGAAACTGAAAATGACAGTCCAGCAATGCGAAGCAGAGATAAGCCTGATGCGGCAACCAAATCGGAATGTGAAGGTACGCATCCTTGATATCCAGTGATACCAGGAATTCCCCCTCTTCCAGACCTGATATCACCGCCCTGAGAGACTCCATCTTGAACTTGAACTCCTTTAGAAAGGGGTTCAACGATTTTAGGTTCAGAATGGACCTGACCGAACAATCCGGTTTCGGTACCACGAAAAGGTTCGAATAGTAACCCTTTGTCAGCATGTGAGGTGGTACCGGCACAATGACCTATGCCTCCACCAGCTTTTGGACAGCTTCTTGAAGCACTGTGCTGTCCTCCAACAGAGTTGATAAGCCCGACTTGAAAAAACGATGAGGAGAGAGACTTTGAAATTCCAGCCTGTATCCCTGAGACACAATATCTATCACCCAGGGATCCAGGCCGGACGATACCCAGACATGACAGAACTGTCTGAGTCTCGCCCCCACAGGCCCCACCTCCGGGCCGACCCGTCCACCGTCATGCGGAGGACTTTGGGGTACCTGAAGTAGGCTTTTGTTCCTGGGAACCAGCAGCAACAGGTTTCTTTGACTTAACCTTACCTCCTCTGAAGAAGCTATTGGATGATCTGGCCTTTCTGGTCTTGTTCGGCCGAAAAGACTGCTGCGCAGCTGAGGAGAAGGATTTCTTCGGAGCAGGTGCTGCCGAGGGGAGATACGGAGACTGACCCGCTGTAGCGGTAGATATCCATGCATCCAGAGCTTCCCCAAAGAGAGCCTGACCTGTATAGGGTAGCGACTCCATACTTCTTCTGGATTCCGCGTCGGCCGACCACTGGCGTAGCCACAGTCCCCGACGAGCTGAAACAGACATGGAAGAAATTCCCGCAGCCATGGAACCCAGGTCTTTCATGGATTCTACCATAAAACCTGCAGAATCATGAATGTTGCATAAATACAATGCAACGTCATCCCTATCCATCGTATCCAAATCCTCCAGTAAGGCAGCCGACCACTTCACTATAGCCTTTGCAATCCATGCACTAGCAATAGCGGGATGTAATATGGCCCCCGAAACAGTGTACATTGATTTCAGTGTATTATCAATTTTCCTATCTGCAGGCTCCTTTAAGGTGGTAGATCCCTTAGTGGGGCTTTCTTGTTTTCAGTGAAAAAAGCCTCCTAAACCTGCTCAGGTGTGGTATCATTAACATTTAACACATCCCTGATAGCCTCTATCAACAATTGCACCCCCTTGCAAGAGATGCGGACCCCCGCAACACATCCCCATCACCATCTGTAGTGTCAGAATCGGTATCCGTGTCGTCTTGTGCTACCTGCACAAGCGCATGTTTGTGGGGGTATGTAGCGGGGTGACCCGAGGTACCTGACAAGGGCCATACAGCCATAGAGGACTGCAATACCTGGGTTGCAGATTCATTACTGGCAACCCTGTCAGAAATCTGTGAAATCCATGTCTTGATAGAGTCAAACCACTCTGGTTCCCTTGCTGGAATCTGTGCAAAACCAGTGCTAACCTGATTACATGGAATGGTATCATCCTGGGAGGATAAATCCTCTGCAGCATATGACACTGTATCCCTGGACATTGCTGCAGGTGACCACCAAACACACCACACACACACAGGTTGGGGTAAGACAGTTTCCCCCCCAAGAATGGCAAGAGAGAGACAGAGAACGGAGCCAACCCATACCAGTGCTTTTTTTACAAGGAGAAACCCCTTATGTGCGCTGACTTGTGTGCCTTAATAGGACACACAGTCAATCTATCAGCCTCCCCTCCCTTCTACAACCCCCTGGCACCGTAATACAGTAAACTGGAGCTGCTGTGGAGGGACCAGAATCTTCCTTCAGCTACTGCATGCAGGAAAATGGCAGTGGAACGCTGCAGGGTCCGCTCTGAGGACAAGCTCCGCCCCCTTCATGGCGCTGTCTTCCCGCTCTTCTGGAGATTAAACTGGCCTGAGGAATTGAGCTGGCTGAGATCCCTTGACCCCGACAGGCTTGCTGACCAGTGTGAGGGGTAAGCGCTGGCCCAGGGCGCCCCTCACAGCACCGCACAGTGGGGGTAATTCCAAGTTGATCGCAGCAGGATTTTTGATAGCAACTGGGCAAAACCATGTGCACTGCAGGAGAGGCAGATATAACATGTGCAGAAAGAGTTAGATTTGGGTGGGTTATTTTATTTCTGTGCAGGGTAAATAAATACTGGCTGCTTTATTTTTACACTGCAAATTAGATTGCAGATTGAACACACCACACCCAAATCTAACTCTCTCTGCACATATTATATCTGCCTCCCCTGCAGTGCACATGGTTTTGCCCAGTTGCTATCAAAAATCCTGCTGCGATCAACTTGGAATTACCCCCAGTGTGCCTCTGGTACCGTCCAGGAGCGCTGTTAATACCGCGCTCCATCCCCTGTTGCCACCATCTTCACACTGGCCCCCCGCTTGTCAGGGGGCGGCTGTGACTAACTCACCACTTGCTTCGGCTCTGTAAGGGGTCGGCAGCATGCTGCTGGGGTGAGCGGTGCCCCTGTGGCGGAGACCGATCAGCCCCTCTGGAGCTCAGTGTCCAGTCAGTGGAGTCAGTAGCTCAGACTCCGCAGGGCGGACACTGCTCCCCTCCTTAGTCCCACGCTGCAGGGAGGCTGTTGCCAGCAGCAGTGCCAGATTAAGGTCTACATGGGCCTGGAGCTGAGAGTTAGGAAGGGCCTATGGTGGTCATTCCGAGTTGATAGCACGTAGAAGCTTTTTGCTGCTCGTGTGATCAATTAGACGCCGCCTATGGGGGGGGAGTGGATTTCTGCATAGCAAGGCTGCGATCGCTTGTGCAGACCTGCTATGCTAAAAAAGTTTCCTGCAAAACAAGACCAGGGTCAGACTTACTTACCCTGTGCGACGGATCGAGCGATAAAGGTCCCGGGACTGACGTCACACATCCGCCCTCCAAACGCCTGAACACGCCCGTGTTCGCCTCACCACACCTGGAAAATGGTCAGTTGACGCCCCGGAATGCCTCCCACCTGTCAGTCTTCTTACGATTGCCGCTGCGATCACTTTTTCTGCTGGCGGCGTCGCTGTCCGGCACGCAAAGAAGCGCGTGCGCATTGCGGATGCTGCGCAGGCACAGTCCCAACCCGTTTGCACCGCAGCGATGAACCGCTGCGTGTGATGGGTCGGAATGACCCCCAATTACTGTATGTGCTGTCGCAGGTAGTGTAATCAGTGCCGTAGAGAAGTTCTCCCAAGTGGGTAGGGGAGCGTGGATACTATATCACTGCACTACCTCCCCACATTACATTACTGTGCTACTTCCCCATACTACATCCCCACACTGCACTACATCCCCACACTATATCACTATGATGGGTTGATATTGGGAGAACGGCATATGGGATTCCGCAGGTCACCATAACGACCCCATCTCCAGAATGCTGGCAGGGGGGGTAAATGCATCAAAGCCCCTTGTGGGCTTGCTGCGCTCGCCACGCAGTGGGCTGGGTGGCTCGATGCGCTCTCCCCAGGTTCTATTCACACTCTATGGGTGACGTGGACACCCGTGAATAGGAATAGTCCCTGTTAGTCGGCATGCCGACTGTCGGTGCTGTCCGGCGTCAGTATAGTGACTGGCATTCACATAACTACATCCCCACTATGATACTTATTCACACTACATCACTGCACTACATCCCTACAGTTTATCACTACGCTACCTCCCCACACTATTTCACTGCACTACCTCTAAGACCTACATTCCCGTACTATACCTGCCTCCCCAGATTACTGTGTTACCTTCCCACACCACCGTACTATACTACTTTCCCACACTACCATACTGCACTACTTTCCCAAACCACCGTATTGTGCTATCTTCCCACACCACCGTATTGCGCTACCTCCCCACACCACATTACTGCACTACCTTCCCACACCACCATACTGCGCTACCTCCCCACATCACATTACTGCGCTACCTTCCCACACCACATTACTGCGCTACCTCCCCACACTCCCATTACTGCGCTACCTTCCCGCACCACCATACTGCGCTACCTCCCCACACCACATTACTGCGCTACCTCCCCACATCACATTACTGCGCTACCTTCCCACACTCCATTACTGCGCTACCTTCCCGAACAACCATACTGCGCTACTTCCCCACATCACATTACTGCGCTACCTTCCCACACCACATTACTGCGCTACCTTCCCACACTCCATTACTGCACTACCTTCCCACACTCCATTACTGCGCTACCTTCCCACACATTACTGCACTACCTTCCCACACCACCATACTGCGCTACCTCCCCACACCACATTACTGCGCTACCTTCCCACACCACATTACTGCGCTACCTTCCCGCACAACCATACTGCGCTACCTTCTTGCACCACCATACTGCGCTACCTCCCCACACCACATTACTGCACTACGTTCCCGCACCACCATACAGCGCTACCTTCCCACACCACATTACTGCGCTACCTTCCCACACCACATTACTGCGCTACCTTCCCGCACCACCATACTGCGCTACCTTCCCAGACCACCATACTGCGCTACCTTCCCACGCCACCATACTGCGCTACCTTCCAGCACCACATTACCGCGCTACCTTACCACACCACAATACTGCACTACCTTCCCGCACCACCATACTGCGCTACCTCCTCACAACACATTACTGCGCTACCTTCCCACACATTACTGCGCTACATTCCCGCACCCCATTACTGCGCTACCTTCCCGCACCACTATACTGCGCTACCTTCCCAGACCACCATACTGCGCTACCTTCCCACGCCACCATACTGCGCTACCTTCCCACACCACATTACTGCACTACCTCCCCGCAACACATTACTGCGCTACCTTCCCACACATTACTGCGCTACCTTCCCGCACCACCATACTGCGCTACCTCCCCGCAACACATTACTGCGCTACATTCCCACACATTACTGCGCTACCTTCCCGCACCACATTACTGCGCTACCTTCCCGCACCCCCATACTGCGCTACCTTCCCAGACCACCATACTGCGTTACCTTCCCACACCACCATACTGCGCTACCTTTCCGCACCACATTACTGCGCTACCTCCCCGCAACACATTACTGCGCTACCTTCCCACACATTACTGCGCTACCTTCCAGCACCAAATTACTGCGCTACCTTCCAAGACCACCATACTGCGCTACTTTCCCACGCCACCATACTGCGCTACCTTCCCGCACCACATTACCGCGCTACCTTACCGCACCACAATACTGCGCTACCTTCCCGCACCACCATACTGCGCTACCTCCTCGCAACACATTACTGCGCTGCCTTCCCACACATTACTGCGCTACCTTCCCGCACCCCATTACTGCGCTACCTTCCCGCACCACTATACTGCGCTACCTTCCCAGACCACCATACTGCGCTACCTTCCCACGCCACCATACTGCGCTACCTTCCCACACCACATTACTGCGCTACCTTCCCGCACCACATTACTGCGCTACCTCCCCGCAACACATTACTGCGCTACCTTCCCACACATTACTGCGCTACCTTCCAGCACCAAATTACTGCGCTACCTTCCCAGACCACCATACTGCGCTACTTTCCCACGCCACCATACTGCGCTACCTTCCCGCACCACATTACCGCGCTACCTTACCGCACCACAATACTGCGCTACCTTCCCGCACCACCATACTGCGCTACCTCCTCGCAACACATTACTGCGCTGCCTTCCCACACATTACTGCGCTACCTTCCCGCACCCCATTACTGCGCTACCTTCCCGCACCACTATACTGCGCTACCTTCCCAGACCACCATACTGCGCTACCTTCCCACGCCACCACACTGCGCTACCTTCCCACACCACATTACTGCGCTACCTCCCCGCAACACATTACTGCGCTACCTTCCCACACATTACTGCGCTACCTTCCCGCAACACATTACTGCGCTACCTTCCCGCACCACATTACTGTGATCCCTTCCCGCACCACTGTACTGCGCAAGTTTGGCGTGCATGGCACGCCCCTACCCATTAAGCCCGGCTCTGGCACCAGACCACATCCACTATGCAGACACTAGTATGCAGCTTCCCTGGGGTCTGCCTGCTCACCCAATAAGAAGTCACCTGGCTTCTATTGGCTAGGAGGGGGCTACATCCTGCCTGCTTATGGAAGTCCCTACCCCTACTGGTCCAGTGGCGTCTTTCCATACCCCACAGGCAAGCTCAGATGCTTGTGAGCACTGGGTGGCGGAGTAAATAGTACATTATGAAAACAAATACCCTGCAGAATCCCACTCTGCCATATTTACACTGCTCTGGCCGGCTGTGCCGTACTCCCTCTGCCGAGTCTGTCACGGGCCCAGGATATGAACCCTGCCCTTGTTATGCCTCTGCCTCTAAAGGCCCGTACACACTGGCCGATTTATCGGCCGTTCTCTTGAACGGCCGATATATCGCGGGTCCGTCACCCAGTGTTTACGGCCGATACGTCTGTGAACTCCGTCGTTCACAGACGTATCGCTTCGGCCCCGCAGCACAGCTGATGGCCAATATATCTACCGATATATTGGCGCGCAGCTGTGTGTGTACGGGCGGTCGGCCGACCACCCGTACACATGCTGCGGCGGCCAACGGTGATTGACAGCTGAACTGGGCGGGCGTGTACACGCCCGCCCAGTTCATGACATCAGTACCCGACGGATCGGGCAGTGTGTATGCACAACACACTGCCCGATCAGTCCATAGATATATATGGTTCCGGTATGAATGGTCGACCATGTTATGGTCAACAGTAATTAGGTCGACCACTATTGGTCGACATTGACATGGTCGACATGGACACATGGTCGACACATGAAAATGGTCGACATATGAAAAGGTCGACATGAGTTTTTTAACTTTTTTTGGTGTCGTTTTTTGCGTAAAGTGACTGGGAACCCCAATTAGTGCACCGCGTCCCCTCGCATGGCTCGCTTCGCTCGCCATGCTTCGGGCATGGTGCCTTCGCTCCGCTACCGCTTCGCTCGGCACACTTTACCGGTCCAATCGTAGTCCATGTGGATCGTAAAGTATGGAAAAGTTCCCCAAAAGAAAAAAAAGTAAAAAAACTCATGTCGACCTTTTCACGTGTCGACCTTTCATGTGTCGACCATTTTCATGTGTCGACCATGTGTCCATGTCGACCATGTCAATGTCGACCAATAGTGGTCGACCTAATGACTGTCGACCATAACATGGTCGACCATGTGAACGGATACCGATATATCTGCAGATCAATTGATCAGCAGATATATCTTCCAGTGTGTACCCACCTTAACAGTGCCTCTGTAGTGCCCACTACTAGATATTGTCACTAGGTACCTCTCTCTGTAGAGCCACAGCAGCCAATGACAGGCAACAGCTGCAGAACACTTCAGAAACTTCACAACACTGTTTGGTAGCAATGGAGAAGGAGAGGACCAGGACTGACAGCAGCTGAACGAGCAGGACTTCTGATGACCGTAAGGGGACATGCTGCTATCTTCCAGGGGGCGGAGCTATTCAGGCTTATGGGCGGAGCTTCGGGCTTCCCAGGGGAAGGGAGGGGTGGATCCAGCCTCAGTGTGGAAGGAGTGGAGCAGCTGGGGACTGAGCTTTAGATAGGATGGGGGCGGGGCTTCAGGCAGTGTGAGAAAGCACAGCTGCATACCGTCCAGGGGGCGGGGTTTATCGCCGTTTTGGGCGGAGCTTATGACATCCCGGGGTCTGACTCTGATCTGCCTTGTTCACTCAGGCAAGTAAGCAACCCAGGTGAGGGGACCCGCTGTGTGTGAGCGGCTAACAAGGATGTACCGCCTGCTGCTGTGCAGGTGTCGTCACTCCACCCACCTGTGCAACGCCGCCGCAGACGATTTCCAGGCACGCCAGAGACTTCACTCTCGAGACCACTCCTCAGGGCGGACACCACCTCACCGCGGACGACAGGGGTCTGGAAAGAGAGGAATATGTCGGTTGAGACGTACGCCCGACCTCCGCCTGGAGTACGGGACACGTCAGGGGTAGCCGCGACCTTAACCGGCTGGGCGGAAGGTCATCACTGGCCAATAGGCCTCAGCTACCCAATTCTCACACACTCGCACTCTCGCACGTTGTGTGGTGAGAGGGGGGTCCTCGCGTCCGCGAGCAAACCCTCCGGACCGGTATACAGGGGGGATGACCGACAGGCAGACACAGGGTGATACTCACTTCCAACTTGCGGGTCACCTTGATTGTCGCACCTCTCCACTCCTGTTGGGACAAGAAGAACAACCTCCCTACCTGCAGGCTACTCTACGGCTAACAACGATACAGCCAACTACGCCTGCCTAACAAACTAACTCAAACAACTGGAGGCTACTGGTTCTGCCCCAATCAACGGAGACTGTACTAATTAACACGTGCACTACCCGGCAAGTCAGTGGAACACTTCCCCGGCCTAACAGTATACCCCGATTTACTAGTCCTACCTTCCGGATGTTGGACACCAGCCGGTGCCTTCGGTTCACAAGGGAGGGCGGGGGTCTGGAACAGACTGGCCCACTTCCGATGACCGGGGGATGGCGACGTGTGGGACGGGAACGTTACTCCACACTTCCAATCCCCTGGGTCATACACCGCGTGGGGCCGGTCGGCTTCAAACAGCAACCTCTGACCCCTCGAGAGCTGCTGCACAGCCCACTTCCAGCCGGAAGGGCGCAGGCAGGAGCCTGAAGGAGGGGCACAGGCCTGGGGCCTGGAGTGAGGGCACAGGCCTGGGGCCTGGAGTGAGGGCACAGGCCTGGGGCCTGGAGTGAGGGCACAGGCCTGGGGCCTGGAGTGAGGGCACAGGCCTGGGGCCTGGAGTGAGGGCACAGGCTTGAGGCCTGGAGTGAGGGCACAGGCCTGGGGCCTGGAGAGAGGGCACAGGCCTGGGGCCTGGAGGGAGGGCACAGGCCTGGGGCCTGGAGAGAGCACAGGCCGGAGCCTGGAGAGAGGGCACAGGCTTGAGGCCTGGAGGGAGGGCACAGGCCTGGGGCCTGGAGTGGGCACAGGCCGGAGGCCTGCCTAACGTGCACACAGGCCGACAGGGCCTGACTCTGCCCGCAGGCCTAGTGCCTGTCCCTGGTGCTTTAGGGAGGATTATATATAGGTAGAGGTGGCCCAGGGCCGCCTACCTGTCGCGGAGGGAGAGGCTGCAGCGGGGAGCTTCGTTAGCTCTTTTGCTCTCCACACGCTGCAGCACTCTCCGCCGGACATCCGCCGCTGGTCGCCGTCTTCCGTCTTCCTGGGTGCCTCCGCCGACGTCTTCCTCCGCACCGCCGACGTCTTCTTCCGCACCGCCGATGTCTTCTTCTCCGCCGACGTCTTCTTCCGCAGGAGCTCTTCTTCCTCTTCTGTCCTCGTCCGCCGTCCGACTGACTGGTCCCGCTCCGCAGCGCCTCTTATATGGCGCCGGGAGCGGGCGGAGCTATGACGCGGCGAGCCCCGATTGGCTCGCCGCGGCGAGCTCTGATTGGCGGCCGAGGCGCGAGCCCTGATTGGCTCGCGCTTGGCGCGCCGTTTGAAATACGCCGCTGGGATTGGAGGGGCTTGAATCCTTTCGGATGCAAGCCCCTCCAGACTGGAAACCGCCCGCCGCTCCGCCGCCCGCCGCTCTGCCGCCCGTCGCTCCGTGGAGGGGAAAGTGGTAATCCCCTTCACATTTCCCCCCCCTTTGTCCTTTGTGGTCTCCACAAAGCAAGAATCCGACCACACAAAGTTCGGATCCGCGTAGCGAGGGCCCGGAACGCCCCTATTTGAGCGCAGAGAGCGCCTTGGCAGGGGAGAGGCCACTACTTCGGCTGGGGGTTGAGGTTCCGATGCCTCCTCCGGATGATTCTCCTCCACCGGCAACCACCATTCCTCGTCTGACAGAGGGGTCAGAGCGTCCTCGATAGGGGCCCCTAACCCGTCCTCCGCTGCCGGGGACTCAGCCCCGCTCGCCGGATCCGGGAACGGACAAGGTCGCAGTTTACTACGATGTAACGTGCGCAGGCGTCTCGTCCCATCGGTAGACTCCACTTGATACACTGGTCCCCCCGGGTCCAAGCGACGGCGAACAAGGTATGGGGTTACTTCCCACCGTTCGGACAATTTCCCCCCTGGGCGAACCTTTCGCACCAACACTCGCTGGCCCACGGCCAACGATCCAGGCTCGTGGGACCTCACAGGTGGATGCTGGTGGTCGGCGATCAGCCTCCCAGCCAACTCGTGCGCCGCCTTCAGACGTAGGCGATGGTCCTCGACCCATTCGGCAGGGGCGAGGGGCGTTACCTCCTCAGTCCCGGACAGTTGTAAGTCGTGTGCCTCCCGTCCGGGTCGGCCGAACAACAAGAAAAAAGGTGAAAATCCCGTGGTGTGGTGAACTCTGTTGTTGTAAGTCCAGACCAGCTCCTGAACACGTTCGGGCCATCGCTGCTTCTCGGCACGCTCCAACACGCGGAGCATCTGCAGCAGAGTCCGGTTGAATCTCTCGCAGGCGCCATTCCCCTGCGGATGGTAAGGTGTCGTGCGGGACTTTTGAACGCCATAAAGCTGGCAGAGGCGCTCCATCAGCTGCCCCTGGAAACAGGCACCCTGGTCCGAATGGATCCGCTCAGGACAACCGTACTGCCGAATGAAATGTTCGACGATCGCTCGTGTTGCCGACTCTGCGGTCTGGTTTCGGGTGGGAACCACTACCGTGAATTTAGTGAAGTGGTCAGTCATTACCAAGGCATACTGGTGCCCACTTACAGATTCCCCGACCAACACGTAGTCGATCATCAGCATCTCCAGTGGCCGACTGGTCCGGATCGTCTGGATGGGCACGTGTTGTTCCGGTGGTTTAACTACCGCACACCGCCTGCACTCACGACACACCTGGTCCACGACCGCTTGCAGCCGGGGGGCGAAATATTGGCGTCTCAACCAATGGTATGTCTTATAGGGTCCCAAATGGGCCCCTTGCTCGTGCGCCTCTTCCACCAGCGACCGCACCCGGGCTTCTGGCACGACCATCTGCTCCACAGTACGCATTTCCTGTTCCAAGTAGCAGCGTCTCCGCAAGGTACCAGCGCAGACCCGCAAATGGTCCCAACGACGTACCACCTTCCTACAGAACCCGGTCAGTCCATCCTGCTCTTGGCGGGATGGCACATGACCCCTCTGTACCCACTGTCGAACGAGGTCCAAATCCTCATCAGCCTGCTGTTCCTGTGCCCAGTCCATCTCCGTGTACCTAAGCAAGGCAGTCTGGGCGTTTTGTCGGTACAACTCTCCGGCCGTGGCCTGCCGCACACGAGTGAGATCCGGCATTTCTTCGCCGCAGTCCTCTTCTTCCCCACCAGGTTCGGGGGTTTCCACCGGAAAACGAGACAGGGCATCTGCGTTGGCATTACTCTTCCCCGGTCGATAGCGGATTTTGTAGGAGAACTTGGCCAACCTGGCCACCCATCGTTGCTCCAAGGCACCCAACTTGGCGGTCTCCAGGTACGCCAAGGGGTTGTTATCCGTGAAAATATCCACGTGGGTGGCGGTCAAGTACTCCGCAAACTTCTCGGTCACGGCCCACACCACTGCCAGTAGCTCCAACTTGAAGGAACTGTAGTTGTCTGGGTTCCTTTCGGTCTCTCGCAGGCTACGACTGCCGTAAGCAATCACCCGCTCCTGCCCATCCTGGACCTGAGCCAAGACCGCGCCCAACCCCTGTAGACTCCCATCCGTGTATAGGACGAAGGGCTTCTCGAAGTCTGCGTACCCCAACACTGGAGCTTCCGTGAGACTTCCTTTCAGTTGGTCAAAGGCCAGGTTCTGCGCTTCTCCCCAAGTCTCCAGGGCAGCTTTCTTAGTGGTCGCAATCCCCCTAAGCAAGGCATGTAGGGGTTCCGCGATCCGGGCGAAATCCTTGATGAAGCGCCGGTAGTACCCCACCAAGCCCAGAAATGCCCGCAATTCCGTGACGGTGGTGGGCACCTTCCATTCCTGGACGGCCGCCACTTTGCTGGGGGTTGGGTACACCCCATCACGTGACACTACATGCCCGAGGTACTCCAAGCTGGATTTCAACAGGTGGCACTTCCGGGGCTTGAGCTTCAGGCCGTATGCTTCCAACCGCTGAAGAACCAGGTCGAGTCGAGCAAAGTGTTCCTCCAAGGTCGGGGCGAACACAATGATGTCGTCCAAGTAAATCAGCAAGGCTTCAAAGTTCAAGTCTCCCAAGCACCGTTCCATCATCCGCTGGAATGTGGCGGGTGCATTGTTTAACCCAAACGGCATGCGGCAGAATTCGAACAACCCCATGGGAGTGACGAATGCGGTCTTCTCCCTATCCTGGGGGGCCACCGGCACTTGCCAGTATCCACTGGCCAGGTCCAGGGTCGAAAAAAACTTCGCATTGCCCAGTGCAGCTAGGGACTCCTCGATCCTAGGGAGAGGGTAAGCGTCCCGGACGGTGCAACTGTTCAGCTTCCGGTAGTCCACACAGAACCGGATAGTCCCGTCCTTCTTCCGGACTAAGACTATGGGTGCAGCCCAGGGACTTTTGCTCTCCTGGATCACGTGGTTGTCCAGCATCTGACGCAACATGCTCTTTACTTCCTGGTACAACCGGGGCGGTATCGGCCGATACCGCTCCCGAACCGGGGGGGCGTCTCCGGTGCGGATCTCATGCTGCAGGTCCTCCGTATACCCAAAATCTTCCTCATGCCGGGAGAACACCTTCTGACGGTTCCAGAGCATCTGGTCCAGCTTGGCTACGTCCCCGGCCGCGCACTCTTCCAGCGACACGTCCATCTGTGTACGGATCATGGTACCGTTCCACTCGGGGCAGGGCCCCTCCTGCTCCTCCACTTGAACGGATAACGCCCATGCCTCGGAAGCCTCTGGCCGTAGGGACAGTTTACGCATACCCTGAACGCTATTCTCGTGAATCGCCACCACCTGAGCGATAACTGTCCCAGCCGGGACTCGGCAAAGCTGGTCGGTAAGATTGCAAAAGCGGACGGAGACCTTTCCACCGGTCACCACCGACACGGTCCGTGCCACCATCACTCCAGACCCTACCCTCAGCACATCAGTGGGCTCGACCATCACCTCCATGCCATTTAGGCTCTGATGGGTCCGCACTTCCAGAGGGATCAGGACTTCCTGGCGAGGTGGCAACTCCAGGCGCTGGTGGTGACCGACCTTCAAAAGGCCCAGGTGCTCTTCGATTGTCCCTAGGGCCCTGGTTCCCCGTCGTCCCACTTGTTGGAGTGCCTGCTGGACGGGGCGCTGGACTCCCAGGTTCCTCCAATATTGTGGCCCATTTTCCTGGAACAAGAGCTGGTCGAGATGTCGGAGTACATTCATCCCGAGGATCACTGGGCCATGGCTCAGTCCCGGGCTGCTGACTACCAGCAGCCCCTTCCTACCCAGCTCTCGGCCACAAACTACCATCTCCATCCACACCACCCCCACCACGGGAATGGGTAGGTTATTAGCCGCCGTGAGGGTAATGAAGCTCTCGGACACCTCACTTTTAAGATGGGCGTAATGTTCAAGAAAACAGGCCTCAGAAATGGTGGATACCTGAGAGCCGGTATCCAACAAGCAGGACTGATCTTTCCCGCCGAGGCGGCTGACTACCACGGGACACTCTCCTACCAATTCAGCCTGTTCGTTAATGGCTGATCTCTCCCCATCGCTCCCCCCCACGGGTGGTCCCGTTACCGCGAGGGAGGTCAGTTTAACTGTGCCTCCGGGATTGCTTCGGTACAGGTCCGCGCAATATGCCCATACCGATGGCATCGGTAACAACGAGGGCCCCGGCCCTCTCCCGGACGGCCGTCCGGTTCCGCGCCTCGCCCACGGGGCCGCCTGGTGTCCCGCTCACGGGACTCCGTGCCCCGCTGGTCACGCCGGTACACTTCCTCCCTCAGCTGGGAGACCTCTTCCCTCATTTCTTTAGTCACCCGAAGGAAGGCCTCTTTCAGGTCTTGCACGCAGGTCTCTAAGGGATTGGTCTCCCGGCTAGCCACGGGCGCGGAGATCGGCTGTACCCACTGGGGAAAAACGGCGTGTGGCCCGTAATTGGCATTGCGGTCCCTGGCTACGGCGTCGATCTCCACCTGATGGAAGGTCAGGGTGTCATCCTGGGATATCTTATCCAGCATCACCTGCCTCAGGGGCACGTTCCGGAGTCCCATGGCGAACTGGTCCCGCAATATTTGGCTGGTGTTGGTGAGCGCCCCAAACCCATCGGGGTCTTTCCGACGCACTTCTCCCATCATCTCTTGGAGCGCGTTTGCATACTGGGGGATGGACTCATCCTCCCTCTGGAACCGGCCAAACAGACGCTGCCGGAGGGTCCCCGCCGAGGAGGTGTCGCCATAAATATCCCCCAGGATATTATAGATCTCCTCCAGCTCCTCGCGTTCATCGTCGGGCCGCAAGAGAATCGTCCTACGAGCCTCGCCTTCCAGAGAATTCAGGGCGAGGGGCACCTGCAGGTCGTCGGGCACCCGATAGATGAGGAATGTCGCCTCTAGTCGGGCCTTCCAGTACTCTAAGGTCATATTGCGACCGTCGTAACGGGGTAGGTGGGCGAGGGCTGGTCCGACGTTGAGTCGACGCGATGACCTCCGTCGCTCGTCGTCCGTTCCCCTCGCCACCACATCAGTGGAGCTGGCAGTCGAGCCTCTCCGAGTGCGTGGTTTCGGCGCATCTGTCCACGGCTTCTCGGCCGTGGGTAGTGACCGATCTTCGTCCATCCTGCCGACTACGCCAAGTGTGAGCGGCTAACAAGGATGTACCGCCTGCTGCTGTGCAGGTGTCGTCACTCCACCCACCTGTGCAACGCCGCCGCAGACGATTTCCAGGCACGCCAGAGACTTCACTCTCGAGACCACTCCTCAGGGCGGACACCACCTCACCGCGGACGACAGGGGTCTGGAAAGAGAGGAATATGTCGGTTGAGACGTACGCCCGACCTCCGCCTGGAGTACGGGACACGTCAGGGGTAGCCGCGACCTTAACCGGCTGGGCGGAAGGTCATCACTGGCCAATAGGCCTCAGCTACCCAATTCTCACACACTCGCACTCTCGCACGTTGTGTGGTGAGAGGGGGGTCCTCGCGTCCGCGAGCAAACCCTCCGGACCGGTATACAGGGGGGATGACCGACAGGCAGACACAGGGTGATACTCACTTCCAACTTGCGGGTCACCTTGATTGTCGCACCTCTCCACTCCTGTTGGGACAAGAAGAACAACCTCCCTACCTGCAGGCTACTCTACGGCTAACAACGATACAGCCAACTACGCCTGCCTAACAAACTAACTCAAACAACTGGAGGCTACTGGTTCTGCCCCAATCAACGGAGACTGTACTAATTAACACGTGCACTACCCGGCAAGTCAGTGGAACACTTCCCCGGCCTAACAGTATACCCCGATTTACTAGTCCTACCTTCCGGATGTTGGACACCAGCCGGTGCCTTCGGTTCACAAGGGAGGGCGGGGGTCTGGAACAGACTGGCCCACTTCCGATGACCGGGGGATGGCGACGTGTGGGACGGGAACGTTACTCCACACTTCCAATCCCCTGGGTCATACACCGCGTGGGGCCGGTCGGCTTCAAACAGCAACCTCTGACCCCTCGAGAGCTGCTGCACAGCCCACTTCCAGCCGGAAGGGCGCAGGCAGGAGCCTGAAGGAGGGGCACAGGCCTGGGGCCTGGAGTGAGGGCACAGGCCTGGGGCCTGGAGTGAGGGCACAGGCCTGGGGCCTGGAGTGAGGGCACAGGCCTGGGGCCTGGAGTGAGGGCACATGCCTGGGGCCTGGAGTGAGGGCACAGGCTTGAGGCCTGGAGTGAGGGCACAGGCCTGGGGCCTGGAGAGAGGGCACAGGCCTGGGGCCTGGAGGGAGGGCACAGGCCTGGGGCCTGGAGAGAGCACAGGCCGGAGCCTGGAGAGAGGGCACAGGCTTGAGGCCTGGAGGGAGGGCACAGGCCTGGGGCCTGGAGTGGGCACAGGCCGGAGGCCTGCCTAACGTGCACACAGGCCGACAGGGCCTGACTCTGCCCGCAGGCCTAGTGCCTGTCCCTGGTGCTTTAGGGAGGATTATATATAGGTAGAGGTGGCCCAGGGCCGCCTACCTGTCGCGGAGGGAGAGGCTGCAGCGGGGAGCTTCGTTAGCTCTTTTGCTCTCCACACGCTGCAGCACTCTCCGCCGGACATCCGCCGCTGGTCGCCGTCTTCCGTCTTCCTGGGTGCCTCCGCCGACGTCTTCCTCCGCACCGCCGACGTCTTCTTCCGCACCGCCGATGTCTTCTTCTCCGCCGACGTCTTCTTCCGCAGGAGCTCTTCTTCCTCTTCTGTCCTCGTCCGCCGTCCGACTGACTGGTCCCGCTCCGCAGCGCCTCTTATATGGCGCCGGGAGCGGGCGGAGCTATGACGCGGCGAGCCCCGATTGGCTCGCCGCGGCGAGCTCTGATTGGCGGCCGAGGCGCGAGCCCTGATTGGCTCGCGCTTGGCGCGCCGTTTGAAATACGCCGCTGGGATTGGAGGGGCTTGAATCCTTTCGGATGCAAGCCCCTCCAGACTGGAAACCGCCCGCCGCTCCGCCGCCCGTCGCTCCGTGGAGGGGAAAGTGGTAATCCCCTTCACATGTGCACGGCTGCGGGGTGCGGGCAGTTCGGAGGTGATAGGGGGAGATTTGGCCGGGAGGGAGGCATTTCCTGTTGCTGAGTGATCAGTGATGACAGGAGAAAAGTAGTTTCTCCTGTCAACACTGGCTGGCTTCACTGCAGAGATCATGTGGGCCTATTTTCAATGGGGGGCATGGAGCTGCAGCTCCATCCGCCCCATTGTTAATCCGGCCCTGGCCAGCAGCCTCCGGTAACTAAACTTCTTTAGGAAAGCTCAGGAGAGCTCCCCTAGCTGTGACCGGCTCCTCCGGACACATTTTCTAAACTGAGTCTTGTAGGACGGGCATAGAGGGAGGAGCCAGCCCACACTCTTAAACTCTTAAAGTGCCAATGGCTCCTGGTGGACCCGTCTATACCCCACGGTACTAATGTGGACCCCAGCATCCTCTAGGACAGGGGTGGCCAACAAGTCCGAGACAAAGAGCCCCAAAAAATGTGTTACGTAGGTCAAAGAGCGGACATCGAGCTGAAAGCGCACATGCAAAAATGGGGTGTGGCCTTGTGCCTTCTAGGCCACGTCCCTGGTATGAAAAAGCTAGATACAAAATAAAATACATTGAAAAAGCCCATTCCACATAAAATAATTGTAAAAGCCAGACCCACATAAAATATATTGAAAAATCCAGATTCACATAATACACTTTAGCTCCCCCATGTGTCACTCCAACCAGCACCCTCTTGTCACTCCAACCAGCACTCTCTTGTCACTCAACCAGCACCCTCCTGTCACTCCAACCAGCATCCTCTTGTCACTCCAACCAGCACCCTCCTGTCACTTCAGCCAGCACCCTCCTGTCACTTCAGCCAGCACCCTCCTGTCACTTCAGCCAGCACCCTCTTGTCACTTCAGCCAGCACCCTCCTGTCACTTCAGCCAGCACCCTCCTGTCACTTCAGCCAGCACCCTCTTGTCACTTCAGCCAGCACCCTCCTGTCACTTCAGCCAGCACCCTCCTGTCACTTCAACCAGCACCCTCCTGTCACTTCAGCCAGCACCCTTATGTGTCACTTCAGCCAGCACCCTTATGTGTCACTTCAGCTTCCCCCGAATCATGCCACTGCAGCAGACCCTTATGTGTCCTCTGTTTGCTGGTGGGTGTCTCATCTCTAGTATCTGGCTCCCTTAGTTCTAAAGGTCCTTACACACTAGGCGTTTTTGCCCAGCATGTATGAACAGCGATGATCGCTGACATCGCTGGGCTGAAAAGCGCTCAGTGCATACACATTGAGCGCTTTTCCCCGCTGCCCAGTGATGTCAGCGGGGGTGAGCGGCTTTCCATAGCAGGACGCTATGGAAAGCCACTCACCCCGCCGTTCATCTACTGGTAATACCAGTAGATGAACGGCGGCCACCAGCGATGAAGCGGGATCGCGCATCAGCTCTTACCGCTCATCGTTTGGCCATACACACTGGGCATATTTGAGCCGACAGCATCTCAAAACACCAAAAGTGAGCTGCTTTCAACTCAAAATCGCCCAGTGTGTATGGGCCTTAAGTCCCCGTAGTCCTGCTGCGTGTTTTTCTGGAGAGCAGTGGTTACCGGATCTGTTGTGGTCATGTGACTTTGTGTGTTAGGAGCCACATTTGAACAAGAAAAGAGCCACATGTGGTTCAAGAGCCACAGGTTGGCCACCGCTGCTCTAGGACGTAAGAGAAAAATTAATGAAATGATCACTTGATTCTGCTGCCCTATTCTGCATGTATCATAACTTACTACTTACTGTAAGTTGATTTTCTGCACTGTGTTGTGAGGAAGCCTGAGCTGTCTAAGGGGTTGGCTGTTAAAAATAAACAGAATTGTAGCCTATAGGCTGCATTGATGTTTGCCACCACCAGCACCAGCTTACTAGATTGGCAATTTTGGCAGTGCCCACAGAGAGCTAAAGGAATGGTTTTTTTTGGCATTGAAAATAGAGGTACAGCTGCAGATATCATCAATATCTTTGTCAGTCCCCTTCTTCTACATGGCCCAATACTAAATAATGCAATACTAAATAGACACCTTAACATTGCAGCCACAATCACAAGACGGTGCTCCAATTGGTTATCACAGCTATTGCTAAGATACTGTTATTGGAGAGTCTACATTATCCAATGAAATTACTGAATGTCATACTGACTGCTATTCAGCTATTGTTCAACTAAATCTTTTGCTTTTGAGATTCTACTATTCTCCTATAACTATTTATGTTTCATAAAATTCGAATCCGCACACATTTTGTTGGATATGAAACCAAACACCGTTCCGGATCTTCCAAGAATATCTGAACCAAATTTAAGCCACAGTTCGGATCTTCCTGTGGTTCGAAACTAGGATTTTAAATCCGAATTTCAGGTTTTGGTTTCGGTTTGAATTGCAAAAATAACATATTCAGCTGTTTTTATTGGAAAAAAATTTTTTTATCCGGATCCAAAACAATATGTAGGAGGGAAATCGAAGGATATAGGAAATTAGGCACAATGACACTTCCTTAATCTTTTCGCTTTAAATAAAAGTAAGTAGTCACAAGGGTGCACTGGGACCAAATTTATCATAATAAAAGTTATATACTTTATTGGTATGTATTAAACTATGTATCAACTTTATTCAGTTCATTAAAATTGGTGAAATATAAAAACAGAAAGTATTGAAAAGAAATGAAATTATCAGTATATTAAAATATATATTAACAAAAATAGCAGTTGTCTCTATTGTTCTATTTCAGTATATCATTTGTAAGAGCTGCTGCGCTCATTTATAATCATATACTGTTATGTTAATTTAAAGGGGCAGACTAGATGGGCCAAGTGGTTCTTATCTGCCGTCAAATTCTATGTTTCTATGTTTATTCCTCTATTTCAGGGGTGGGGAACCTTTTTTTCTGCCAAGGGCCATTTTGATTTTTTCAACATCTTTCATGGGCCATTTTTGTAGCCCCCCCCCCCCCCCCCCCCCCCCCCTTCATGTGCGCGCTCTCCTAGGAAAGTAGACATGGCCTTATGCATAATGCCCACATTAGTGCTCCTTACACATAATGGCCACAGTAATAGCTTCCCCCATCAGTAATAGCTGCCCCCATCAATGCCAGTTACACATAATGCCCCAGTATAGTGGCAGTTACACATAATGCCCCAGTATAGTGCCATTTACACATAATGCCTCAATATAGTGCCATTTATACATAATGCCCCAGTATAGTGCGTTACACATAATGCCCAGGTATAGTGCCAGTTACACATAATGCTCCAGTATAGTGCCAGTTACACATAATGCTCCAGTATAGTGCTGGCAGGGCACTCAACACCACTGCAGGACAGGTCCCATCCAGACTCCTGCACACCACTGCTGCAGGTCCTGGGTCCACTCCACACAGCAGCACAGCCATTCCTCCTGCCCGCAGCCAGCAGAGCAGACCTCCGTTGAGATCTCTCTCCAAAAACTGCCTCACATCACCGCCTGGAGATGTCTCTTATGCACTGCATCATGGGAGATGTCGTTTTCTTACACTGTACACTGTATACAGATCACAGTGTGAGAAAACTTCATCTCCCATGACGCCGTGCGTGGTGGATGGCTCTACACTATGCGGCTGCCTTGGCAGGGCCCCGGGCCAGACAAAATCCTTCTCCGGGACGTATAAGGCCTGCGGGCTGGAGGTTCCCCACCCCTGCTCTGTTGTAACCAAGGAGATTAGTGGAGTAGTGTATCCACTAGAGAGGAGACTAGTATCAAATAATGTAGCTACTACCAAAATATCCAGGCAGATGCTACAAATGTTACTTAATTTCCCATTGTTACAATATGAACTTAAATTATCAGTTTGGAGGCTAGTGAAAGGCAGAATATGTGTATGCTGTATGTATAACTGGTGATAATAAATAAATAATGGCTTCATTGGCAAGGTGCGGGGCCAGAGAATAGTAACTATTCACATTACACCGCACAGTAGTGTCTGTTATTCACATTAAACCACAATGTAGTACCCCTTATACACATTATGCCACACAGTAGAGCCCCTTATACACATTACCCCACACACAGTAAAGCCCCTTATACACATTAGTTTAATTAAAATAAATAAAAAACACTATGGACTAGATGCATCATCGCTTGGAGAGTGATAAAATGGAGAAAGAAAAAGTACCAGCCAATCAGCTCCTAACTGCCATGTCACAGGCCCTGTTTGAAAAATGTCAGTTAGGAGCTTATTGGCTGGTCATTTATCATCTCTCCATTTTATCACTCTCCAAGCGATGATGCATCTAGCCCTATATATGCTCTGACTGACCTGACCTCACAACTCTCCAATTCCTCAATGAAAATAAATCCCCAAATGTAACCCCCCACAGACCTGATAACCCCCCAAACTGTTAATGAAGATAATGCACCAAAATTGCCCCCTCCCCCCAATTTGATAATCTCCCAATGCCTCAATGAAAATAACATCCCAGAATTGAGTGAGGGGCAGAGAGAGCCGCACCGCAGAAGCCTGAGGGGCAGAGAGAGGTGCTGCAGCAGCCTTAGAGGCAGAGAAGGGTGCTGCAGCAGTCTGAGAGACAGAGTGAGGTGCTGCAGCTTCTAATGCAGAGAGAGGTGTGTTCCAGTCAGTGGCGTGCGGTGAGGTCAGAGGCTGGTGAGGCACTACAGCCAGAATGTCCGCAGAATCCTGCCGATGACCCCTACCGCCGCCAAGCCAATGCCTGCTACTGCCACTGAGCCGATGCCTGCTGCCACCGCCAATGGCTTACAAACTCGCCCACCATCAACTGACCCAGCCCTCCGCCACTAATTTGCACTTCAGTCCGATGCCGCCAATGCCTGCTGCCTGCCTGCTCATCATACTTGTGATATATTGTACATTTTTATAGAAAAAAAATAAAAATTAGTGTTTGGGAAGGGAGTGGGAGGAGGACATGAATGCAATTTTGTTGTCCAGGGCTTCCATTAACTTAATGGAGAAGGGTCTGAATGGGTTAAAAAATGTAAAAAAAAAAAAAATGCGTGAGGTCCCCCCTCCTAAGTGTAACCAGCCTCGGGCTCTTTGAGCCGGTCCTGGTTGTTTAAAAACTGGGAAAAAATTGGACAGGGGTTCCCCGTATTTAGACAACCAGCACCGGGCTCTTAGACCGGTCCTGGTTCTAAAAATACGGGGGACAAAAGATGTAGGGGTCCCCCGTATTTTTAAAACCAGCACCGGGCTCCACTAGCCAGGGACATAATGCCACAGCCAGGGGACACATTTATGTAGGTCCCTGCGGCCGTGGCATTACCCCCCTAACTAGTCACCTCTGGCCGGGGTTCCCTGGAGGAGTGGGGACCCCTTAAATCAAGAGGTCCACCCCCTCCAGGCACCCAAGGGCCAGGGGTGAAGCCCGAGGCTGTCCCCAGCACCCCTGGGCGGTGGGTGCCAGGCTGATAGCCATAAGTGTGTATGAAAAAGAATATTGTTTTTTGTTGTGGAACTACAAGGCCCAGCAAGCCTCCCCCGCTTGCTGGTACTTGGAGAACCTCAAGTGCCAGCATTCGGGGAAATAACGGGCCCGCTGGTACCTGTAGTTCTACAAAAAAAAAATACCCAAATAAAAACACAACACACACACCGTGAAAGTAAAAATTTATTAAAATACACACACTCACACATACTTACCTACATCCCACGCCGGTCACGTCCACTTGTCCATGTAGAATCCAATAGGTGGTTCCTGTAAAAATGAGAGAGAGATTACTTACCTACATCCCACGCCGGTCACGTCCCCTTGTCCAGTAGAATCCAATAGTGCCGGTACCTGTAAAAATGAAAATTATACTTACAAACGAAGTAATCCACAGGAGGAGAGAGAGAGAGAGAGAGAGAGAGAGAGAGAGAGAGAGAGAGAGAAATTAATGAATATAATGCACTCGCTGACGCGGGAAGACGTTAGCACAGACAGAGGAGAGTGCTGCTGCTAACTGGGAGGATGGAGCAGGCTCCCCCAATAGTTGTGAGGCTAGTAGCTGTACCCCTAGTAGCTTTGCCCCCTGTAGCAGTGCCCCGAGTAGTTGTGACCCCTGTAGTTATGCCCCCAGTTGCTGTGCCCCCTGTAGCTTTGCCCCTTGTGGCTGTGCCCCCAGTAGTTGTGACCCCTGTAGCTGTGCCCGTTGTAGCTGTGCCCCTTGTAGCAGTGCCCCTTGTAGCTTTGCCCCCAGTCGCTGTGGCCCCTGTAGCTGTGCCCCCAGTAGTTGTGACCCCAGTCGCTGTGCCCCTTGTAGCTTTGACCCCAATAGCTGTGCCCCCAGTCGCTGTGCCCCTAGTAGTTGTGACCCCTGTAATTGTGCCCCCAGTTGCTGTGCCCCTTGTAGTTGTGCCCCCCCAGTTGCTGTGCCCCTGTTGCTGTGCCCCCCAGTTGCGGTGCCCCTGTTGCTGTGCCCCCCAGTTGCGGTTTTGCTGTGCCCTCCAGTTGCGGTGCCCCTGTTGCTGTGCCCCCCCAGTTGCGGTGCCCCTGTTGCTGTGCCCCCCAGTTGCGGTGCCCCTGTTGCTGTGCCCCCCAGTTGAGGTTTTGCTGTGCCCCCCAGTTGCGGTGCCCCTGTTGCTGTGCCCCCCAGTTGTGGTGCCCCTGTTGCTGTGCCCCCCAGTTGCGGTTTTGCTGTGCCCCCCAGTTGCGGTGCCCCTGTTGCTGTGCCCCCCAGTTGTGGTGCCCCTGTTGCTGTGCCCCCCAGTTGCGGTTTTGCTGTGCCCCCCAGTTGCGGTGCCCCTGTTGCTGTGCCCCCCAGTTGTGGTGCCCCTGTTGCTGTGTCCCCCAGTTGCGGTTTTGCTGTGCCCCCCAGTTGTGGTGCCCCTGTTGCTGTGCCCCCCAGTTGTGGTGCCCCTGTTGCTGTGCCCCCCAGTTGCGGTGCCCCTGTTGCTGTGCCCCTCAGTTGCGGTGCCCCTGTTGCTGTGCTCCCCAGTTGTGGTGCCCCTGTTGCTGTGCCCCCCAGTTGTGGTGCCCCTGTTGTTGTGCCCCCCAGTTGTGGTGCCCCTGTTGCTGTGCCCCCCAGTTGCGGTGCCCCTGTTGCTGCCCCCAAACACAAACATTTAAAAAAAAAAAAAAACACACACACACACATACATACTTACCGCTCCTGCAGCGCTGTCCTCCGTCCGTCCACCGCCGGCTCGTCTCTTCTGTACTATGGGAGAGACGTCATGACTCATGACGTCTCTCCCATAGTAGCGGCGCTGGCTGCAGCGGGCGCCCACACAGGCCACGGCGCCTGCTGCAGCCGGGAAGGGGGTGATTGGACAGCGGATCCAGCACTGGATCCGCTGGGCCAATCACATCTGGGGCACTGACAGGGGCGTGCATTCATCGCACGCCCCTGTCATTGCGGCACCAATATAGGTGCCGCTTCCCCATTCATTTTCAATGGGCTTTCACAGCCCATTGCTGCGCCCCGCCCCCTGCCCGCCCCCCGCTGCCCGGAGTTTTAATGTTAGCAGCGGGAGGCACCTCTCCCGCTGCCGCCCACCCTCACAAGCAGCCACGGGGGGCAGGGGAATTATTGAAATAATGAAAAAAAATATTTATAACAGACTCTGTTATAAATATCTTTTTTTTTATTATTTTAATCATTATGACAGGGGAGGCACTGCCTCCCCTGCCTCCCCTGACTGCACGTCCCTGGTTCCAGTATCAATGTATAGAGAAGTGCTGCAGCAGCCAGGACAGAGAGAGTTGCTGCAGTGGCCGGGGCAGAAAAAGGTGCTGCAGAGAGAGGTGCTGCAGGACAGAAGTAACCCTGCTGCACATCTACAAGCAGACAGTGAGACATATAAAGAGGGCAGGCAGAGCTCTCTGATGTGCTGGCTCTCAGTGTCTCCTGCTGTCATCTCTGGCCTGCCCTGTTCCCTACCTAGTTTCCAAGTCTGAGTCAGTGTGTGCCCCCTCTGCTTCTCCTTCTCCTGCTCTGCGGCTTCCAGTACAGTGGTCAGTGGGAAGGGGGGCAGTTAGTGGGTGGCAGCGCACCCTATAACTTGTTTGGCGCCTGGAGCTCGCGCTTTGCCGGAGCCACCCTCGCTACACCCCTGCTCCCAGCCTCTGGTAAGAAATGGAGACCTATATAATACTTACCTGCACCCAGACTAGATATTTACCTGCAGATTAAATTTAACGTGATACTTAACCCACTGTCACAAAAGTGCTATCAGCTTTTTCTGCCTGAGGAGCAGAGCTTTATTTTTATTTCCTGTTCCTGTGTTACCCTGTTCAGATCCCCTGTGCACTGTGACCTGTAACTCGGGATTCCTAAAAAGAGGCACCTATGCTGCAGGGGTTAACAACCACCTTCACCTGATGACGTCAGGGACACAACACAGATAACACAAGGACCCAGGGGAGTGCAGCACCAGCATTGTGAGAGTGGAAAGCCCGGAGTCCTGTGATTGACTGACTCCTAAATTGGGAGGAGGAGCCTGTTGGATGGTAAGGAGAGTTACCTCAGAGCCCTGAGCAAAGGGTTGATTCTATTTCGGAGTGGGAGAAGGGACCTTCTGACGCATCTAGGGGAGGAGACACGTCACCAGGGGGAGGAGCTACGGGCAAACAGGTACCCGAAAAGTACCCTCGCGGGCTCGCTTCGCTCGCCACGCTTCGCTCGCCACGCTTCGGGCTCGGTGGCTCGCTTCGCTCGCCACCTGATTACTAAAGGTAATAGTTGGTGGCGTGGATAGTAGAGTAACTATCCCGCTGGCCTTGCTCCTCCCCCTTGTGTTGTGACTCCTTCCCCAGACGGAAAAGGTCCCTTAGCCCACTTGATTCTAGCATCTACCCTGAGCAAAGCTGTGTAAGTGAGGGGGCTGGAGCTGTCG
This sequence comes from Pseudophryne corroboree, assembly GCF_028390025.1. Classification (NCBI taxonomy): domain Eukaryota; kingdom Metazoa; phylum Chordata; class Amphibia; order Anura; family Myobatrachidae; genus Pseudophryne; species Pseudophryne corroboree. The sequence continues at coordinate 134,123,029 of NC_086449.1, read as the reverse complement.
CCCTGAGGAGAGAGAACCGTGATGGATGGAGTGTCCAGAGACTGTGCTGCCAGGGTGGTGCTGCCGAAGAGCCCCAGGACCGAACATGCAGAGAGCTGCTGCCAGAGCTGATGAAACTGGAGGGGTGAGAACCTGTGATCAGGAGTGACAGTTTGGACAGAAGCAGGGTGCAGCTGAGTGATGCCTCTGTGACCCGCTGTGAGGAGAATCCACAGCAATCAGTCGCAGTGAGTAGCAGAGGTTCCGGAGTCCAGGCACTGCCGAATACCAGCTGCTGGGTACAGAAAGACCCAACCAACACACAACCAGCAAGGGTGTAGCTACCATAGGTGCAGGAAGTACAGCTGCTATGGGGCCCAGAGCTGAGAGGGGCCCACTTTGGGTGATATGTAGGGGCCCTTACAAGCCTTTGCCTTGGGTCCTTCAATATATCTAGTTATACCCTTTGACTTCATTATTGTAATGTGGTATAAAATGAATTGGAGGGCATTATAATGTTTCATAATCTGAACTGGGAATCTGTAATGTGGCAGAATATGACGTGGAGGCACTATAGTGTGGCATAATATGAAATGGGCACACTGCATTTCATAATGTGAATTGGGGTCATCGTGTCGGAAAACGTGTACTGGTGGCCCTACAATGAACTAGGGCACTACTATGGGTCATAAAATAAACCACTACTATGGTTCAGAAAGTGAACTAGGGCTGTCAGCGTCCGGAGTCTTACCGGTACGCTGGGGCCGCGGGGCTGGCTTCCTTGGCGTTGTGCGGGCAGCGGCGGAGGTGGGCTGCTGCGCCGGATCCATGGGCAGCAGTAGCGGAGGTGAGGGGGTCCGCTCGATGGCGGCGGGACGCCGCTACAGCGGGTCGCTCTTGCTGAACCGTTGCTTGGAGACCAGGGGCAGTGAGCAATGTGGCTTTGCAAAAAGGTCTGCATTACTGGGCGCCGCCATGTTGGAGACCAAGTTTTAAGCATAGTTCCTGTTTCTTCCAGCCAATCCAGGGGAAGCTCTCCCTATAAAAGGGGGCTGGTTTAGGACAGGGATGCCAGTGCTTCAAGTTACAACCCTGTTGTAGGTGCTTTAGCCTGTGCTCCCAGAATTCCTGCTGTATCTTGGTTCCTCCTGATCCTGCTTGGTCGGCTCTCTGTTGCTGCTGCAGCCCTGCCGTTTCTTGCCTGCTACAGCCTGTGGAAGCGCTCCTGGAAAACCCGGTCCAGTAAGACTCTTTGGGCACAGTCGGCCCTGGGTCTTCTGCCTCGTCTTTCAAGCCACACTCCACAGATCTCCTTCACCAACCACGCCTTTGTACCACTGACCACAGCCTGCAGATTATTATCTTCAAGCCTCGTTTTCCAAACCACAGTCCACAGTCCTTGTTTCCAGCCACGTTTTCAACTACCATCCACAGTTCCACAGTTCATCATCTACAGTCTCGTCTTTCAAATCACAGTCCGCAGTTCTTCACCTCCAGCCACGTCTTTAACCATTGTGCTTCAGCCTCAGTTCCCTACCTCAGCTCTGTACATAATAAATACTTTCCATTGACTCTCAAACCCCGCCTACGTTCTTCTTTGCTCCGTGTCCCATGCGAAGGAACTATATCCAGCCCCCTCATCTGGTTCATTCGCAGCCTGCTACCTCCTCGGGCAAATCTCAGCTGCCGGATCCTCAAACCCTGCCAGACGTGACAGTAAGCACTGGCCAAATGGATTCGACGGGTGATCAGGCCTCAGGAGGGGATTCAACTGCAGATATCTGGTCTCGCTTAAGTAAGCAGGAGGCCACACAATCTCAAATCGTGCAGTTCATGCAGAGTATGTCCGAACGTCTCGATTCTCTCTGTGTTGCCATGACAGCACCTCAAGTATCTACAGCTGCTCCCACATTGGCACCTCCGGTCCTGCTTCCTCCTGTACCAGTACCACTTCCACGTTTGCATTTGCCACCTCCCAGTAAATTTGATGGGAATCCAAAACAATGCCGCGGGTTTCTTAACCAGTGCGAAATCCAGTTCGAACTACAGTCGGCCAACTTCCCATCAGCACGAACCAAAGTAGCCTATATAATTTCTTTACTTACCGGGCAAGCGTTGGAATGGGCTTCACCTTTATGGGAGAGGATGGATCCCATCTTATCTAACTATCCAGAATTCATGGCCACCTTTCGAAGAATCTTCGACGAACCGGGCAGGACTTCTGCCGCCTCATTGGAGATCCTGCGCCTGCATCAGGGCACGCGTACGGTTAGTCAGTACGTGATCCAGTTTCGCACCCTTTCCTCAGAACTGAACTGGAACGAGGAGGCTCTCATTGCAGCTTTCTGGAGCGGTCTCTCCGAAAAGATCAAAGATGACCTCGCAACTAAGGACGTACCTGATAAGTTGGATAAACTAATTTCTTTATGCAATAAGTTAGATCTGAGGTACAGAGAACGCTGTATGGAGAGGTTGCGGTCAGATCGCCCTAAGCCTAGAGTTGTTCTTCCACCAACACCATCATCACCAACTGTGGAAGAACCCATGCAGATTAATCGCTCCCACCTCTCCAATGAAGAACGTCAGAGACGGCGACAAGGGAACCTCTGCCTGTATTGTGGTGCATCTGATCACTTTGTTAAAACTTGCAGTCTACGTCCGGGAAACGCCCGCTCCTAGTTTGTGCTGGAGAGGTCAAGCTAGGAGAATTCTTAGAATTACATACCAAGAAAGAGTCTGTCCTGTTAACCCAATTGGAGCTCCCTTCTTCTTCTCTTCTCATCCCTGCACTACTCGACTCCGGAGCCGCCGAAAGCTTCATTACGTCAGCTCTGGTCAAACGATCTGGAATACAAACGGTTCCTTTGGATCGTACCATTTCTGTTACCGCAGTGGATGGAAGTTATATCCCAGAGGGTATTATATCCTTTCGTACTATTCCTCTCAAGATGAAGGTCGGAGTTCTCCATTCAGAAAAAATCTCTTTCCTTGTAATTCCTAAAGCCTCTCATGAACTAATCCTAGGGTTTCCATGGTTAAACAGACACAATCCCCACATAGATTGGCAAACTATGGATGTTCTCTCTTGGGGACAAGACTGCTTTCAGAACTGTTTACCTTCAGTTAGACCTCTCTGTTCTTCCAACCTTTCCAGCCTTCCTGTGGAGTACCAATCTTTTCAAGATGTTTTCAGTAAGCATGGGGCGGACACCTTGCCTCCGCATCGTACTTGGGATTGTCCCTTTGAGCTAGTACCCGGTTAGACTCCTCCCCGAGGTCGAATTTACCCTCTCTCACTTCCCGAGACACAGGCCATGTCGGAGTATATACGGGAGAACTTGGAGAAAGGGTTCATCAGGTCTTCTACATCTCCGGCCGGAGCAGGGTTTTTCTTCGTCAAAAAGAAGGATGGGGGGTTGCGGCCCTGTATTGACTATAGAGGCCTCAATGACATAACAATTAAGAACAGATATCCGTTACCTCTGATTCCAGAACTGTTCGACCGTGTTAAAGGAGCTACTGTATTTACTAAGTTGGACTTACGGGGGGCCTACAATCTTATACGTATTCGCCCAGGGGACGAATGGAAGACGGCATTTAATACCCGCGACGGCCATTACGAATACCTGGTAATGCCTTTTGGCCTATGCAACGCCCCAGCCGTCTTTCAAGAGTTTGTTAACGAAATCTTCAGAGATCTCCTCTGACTGCTTGGTAGTGTATCTGGATGACATCCTAATTTTTTCTAGGGATCTGAAGACCCACCGGGAACAAGTCAAAGAAGTGTTAACTCGTTTACGAAGGAATCAGTTATTCTGTAAGTTAGAGAAGTGCACCTTTGAAGTACCCACGATTCCATTCCTCGGTTACATTCTTTCAGGGCAGAGGTTACAGATGGACCCCGCTAAAGTCCAGGCGATTCAGGATTGGGCACTTCCAGCTACCCTTAAAGGAATTCAACGATTCCTGGGGTTTGCTAACTTCTACCGAAGATTTATTCAAAATTATTCTTCTGTCATAGCTCCTATAACCGCATTAACTAGGAAGGGAGCTGATCCTGCCAAGTGGTTTCCGGAGGCTTTGGAAGCTTTTTCATCTTTAAAGGAGGCCTTCACGACTGCTCCAGTTTTTCGACAACCCGATCTCAGCCGTCCGTTCTTGGTGGAGGTTGATGCCTCTACTGTAGGAGTAGGAGCAGTATTATCCCAGCTTTTCGAGGACAAGAAGGTCCATCCTTGTGCTTTCTTCTCACGAAGATTCTCCCCCGCCGAACAGAATTACGCTATTGGGGAACAGGAATTACTGGCAATTAAGTTGGCCTTTGAGGAGTGGAGGTATTTGTTGGAGGGAGCTCAGCATCCAATTTCGGTGACCACGGATCACAAGAACCTCCTGTATCTACAGTCAGCCCGATGTCTGAACCCACGCCAAGCAAGATGGGCACTCTTCTTTACCCGTTTTACTTTTAAACTCAGTTACAGACCAGGTTCCCCCAACAAAAAGGCAGATGCATTATCTCGCTCCCTAAGTTCAGAAGAACCCTCTGACCGTTCAAAAGAGCAATTTATCCTGGAATCCACCTCTCTTTCTGCAACTAATACCTCTCCACTTCCTCCAGGGAAGATCTTCGTTGCACCAAATCTTCGCAAAAAACTTCTTACATGGGCTCACTCCTCCTCCTTCATGGGCCATGCGGGCGGTCATAAGACACTTAAATTCATTCAACGCTCCTACTGGTGGCCTCATCTCAGGACTGACGTTCAGGAATTCGTAGCTGCCTGTCCAAAATGTGCCCAGCATAAAAGTCCCAAAGGTCCACCAGCCGGGTTACTCCATCCTTTGCCGGTACCACTAAGACCATGGACGCATATTTCTATGGACTTTATTACAGATTTACCTATGTCTGGTGGGCGGAACACCGTATGGGTCATAGTTGACCGATTCTCTAAAATGGCACACTTTGTTCCTCTGGCTAATCTTCCATCTGCATCCCAGTTGGCAAAATTGTTTATAGCAGAGATCTTTCGACTCCATGGTCTACCCCAGGAGATCGTGTCTGATAGAGGTCCTCAATTTGTGGCCAGGTTTTGGAGATCCCTATGTTCTGCTCTTGGCGTGAAATTAAACTTCTCCTCAGGATATCATCCTCATACGGATGGTCAAACAGAGAGAGTGAACCAGGATCTGGAGACTTTTCTGCGTTTATTCATGTCCTCCTCACAGGACGACTGGCTGGACTTCCTCCCGTTCGCAGAATTTGCCCATAACAATCTTTATCACTCTGCCACAAAATCTTCTCCATTCTTCAATAATTATGGTTACCATCCAAGAGTTCCTGACTTCCAACTTCTGCCTACGCTCGAGGTTCCGGCCGCAGAGTCAACACTTCGTCAATTTACTGAAGCCTGGAAACAAGTTCACAAGACTTTGCTCAAGACATCCAAGAGATATAAGACCTATGCAGATCTGAAACGAAAAGCTGTACCAAGCCTTAAGGTAGGAGATCGGGTTTGGGTTTCCACACGTAACCTAAGATTAAAGGTTCCTACAAAAAGTTTGCTCCCAGATTTATTGGGCCTTACCCAATCGAAAGTGTTGAATCCTGTGGCTTACAAAGTGAAATTACCTCCGCAGTTAAGAATTCCTAATGCATTTCATATTTCTCTCTTAAAACCACTGGTACTTAATCGGTTCAGAGCCGCTCTGCCTAAATCACCCAAGATCCAATCAGCACATGGAGATGAATTTGAGATTCACAAGATCCTCGATTCTCGCAGACGTTATGGTCGCATCCAGTACCTTGTCGATTGGAAAGGGTATGGGCCAGAGGAGAGATCTTGGGTAGATGCAGAGGATGTCCATGCTCCAAGACTTCTTCGGACATTTCATGCCAAGTTTCCAACTAAACTACATAGGTGTCCGGAGTCCACCCGCAAAAGGGGGAGTACTGTCAGCGTCCGGAGTCTTACCGGTACGCTGGGGCCGCGGGGCTGGCTTCCTTGGCGTTGTGCGGGCAGCGGTGGAGGTGGGCTGCTACGCCGGATCCGTGGGCAGCAGTAGCGGAGGTGAGGGGGTCCGCTCGTGGCGGCGGGACGCCGCTACAGCAGGTCGCTCTTGCTGAACCGTTGCTTGGAGACCAGGCAGAGCCGGCCCTAACCAATATGATGCCCTAGGCAAGATTTTGGCTGGTGCCCCCTAGCACCACCGCTGGTTCCGCCTCTGACCATCACCCCTCACCCATAGCAGTCCTTATTTTGGTGTTTGTACCCCCCATATTTTAAATAGGAACAGTTCACACAAAAAGGGGTGTGTTTTTGCTGGCAAAGGGGCATGGCCACACAATAGTAACCCCAATTCCAATTACGCCACACAGTACTGCAACTTTATTCACATTTGATCATGCAATAGTGTCCATAATTCATATTACATCCCACATTAGTATCACTTTACCTTATAAACATTACTCCTCACAGTAGAGCCCCTTATTCACATTACATCACACTGAATTGCTCCTTATTCACATTACACCACACCATATTGTTCTTTATTCACATTAGATGACACAGTAGTGACCTTTCTATACACAACGACACATAGTAGAGCACCTTATACACATAATGTCACAGAGTAATGCCCCTTACACATATGAGACACAATATTAATGTCCTTATAAACATAATGCACCTTACGTATTATGACAACCTTTATTAATGTCCCTTACACATATGCTGCACATTATTAGTGCCCTTATACGCATAATGACACACATACAGTAGTACCCTGTTACACATATACCGCACATTATTAATGCCCTTATACACATAATGACACACATAGTGCCCCTTACACATATGTTGCACATTATTAATGCATTTTTACATTACACACATAATGCTCCTTACACATATTCTGTACAACACTACTGCACAACCAACCCACTCACACACAGCACTCACACTGCCACTAACACTGTGAACTATGCCTCTGCTTGGATACAGATGTGTCCTCATAAATCTTGCCTCAATGCTAATGTTGGGCACCTTTTTTTTTTCTTTATGAAAATGCATCTTATTTGCATTGCTATGTGGCTAGGATGCACAAGCAGCTTCTGCTGATTAAAATGATATGCAACATGCCTATACACTGTGTGAGACTGTGGCTGTATCTGCATATGAAATGTTACACACAGAATATAGGCATGCCGCATATCATTTTAATCAGCAGAAGCTGCTGATGCCCCTAGGCATATCAAATGCCCTAGGCAATTGCCTAGTTTGCCTATGCCTATGGGCGGCTCTGAGACCAGGGGCAATGAGCAATGTGGCTTTGCAAAAAGGTCTGCATTACTGGGCACCGCCATGTTGGAGACCAAGTTTTAAGCATAGTTCCTGTTTCTTCCAGCCAATCCAGGGGAAGCTCTCCCTATAAAAGGGTGCTGGTTTAGGACAGGGATGCCAGTGCTTCAAGTTACAACCCTGTTGTAGGTGCTTTAGCCTGTGCTCCCAGGATTCCTGCTGTATCTTGGTTCCTCCTGATCCTTCTTGGTCGGCTCTCTGTTGCTGCTGCAGCCCTGCCGTTTCTTGCCTGCTACTGCCTGTGGAAGCGCTCCTGGAAAACCCGGTCCAGTAAGACTCTTTGGGCACAGTCGGCCCCGGGTCTTCTGCCCCGTCTTTCAAGCCACACTCCACAGATCTCCTTCACCAGCCACGCCTTTGTACCACTGACCACAGCCTGCAGATTATTATCTTCAAGCCTCGTTTTCCAAACCACAGTCCACAGTCCTTGTTTCCATCCACGTTTTCAACTACCATCCACAGTTCCACAGTTCATCATCTACAGTCTCGTCTTTCAAATCACAGTCCGCAGTTCTTCACCTCCAGCCACGTCTTTAACCATTGTGCTTCAGCCTCAGTTCCCTACCTCAGCTCTGTACATAATAAATACTTTCCATTGACTCTCAAACCCCGCCTACGTTCTTCATTGCTCCGTGTCCCATGCGAAGGAACTATATCCAGCCCCCTCATCTGGTTCATTCACAGCCTGCTACCTCCTCGGGCAAATCTCAGCTGCCGGATCCTCAAACCCTGCCAGACGTGACAAGGGCACTATAATGGGGCTTAAAATTAACAATTGCTGTGGATAGATGTCTGTAGAAGTATTAGGACAGGGGCCCTTCAAAATGTTGCTATGGGGACCACAAAGTTCTAGCTACACCCCTGCCAACCAATTACCCAGTCAGTCCCTAATCCAGTACTAGGCAGCAGCCAATCAGCCAAAATGGGTGTGTGTGAGTGACAAGCAGCCAGTCAGCCACACATTTCCTGTCGCCTATCTAGCTAATTCCAGCCAGAGAGCATAGCCAGCCTGTGTTCAGCCAGCATCAGCCCCTCAGGTGGGTGCCTCCCCACAGTAGCCCACAGTCCTGTAAGACTGAGCACCTGGATAAAATGATGAGCCAGGATGACTGGGTAGGTCCCAGATCAAAGAGACGACTGAGTTTTACAAAGTGTCACAGCCGAGCCTGGTCGGCTTCTACGCAGACAGCTGCGTGTGAGGGAGACTCAGGCCTGCTAGCCAGTATTGTACCAAACAATCATTACTGGACTACAAAAGACCGTTTGTTGCTTCTTGCTAATGCTCTGCTGTTGTCACACTCTGCTTCTATAACCTCTCATTCGCCTCTATCATTAACTTAGTACCTGAATACTTCTGTCATCACTTCTGTCATTACTGAGGAGATGGATCTTGCTACTTAAGGCCAGTTGCTACTTGAACTGCTTTGCTTCTACCTGCATATGCGTAGTCGCATAAAACCTAACTTGTGTTGTGTCTTACCTGTTCTACTGCTTTCTGCACCACCTTGCATGTACTGTGATCAGCTATTGCTTCTAAAACTACAGATTCAGCTACCACCCTGCAGACATTAAGGACAAAACAGCCAACTCCTTAGTTCTCTATTGCATAGTCAGACTGCGTAGGGAACATAATGTGACCATAGCAGCATAAACGCACCGTCTGGGCTTCCGCAGCGCCGCTCTATGCATCACCTTGGCTTGGAAGGGGTTAATGTTTTGTGGTGGGAGGAACGTAGCGAGAGGGTCCGAGGGGCTGATTGGCTGTATCATGTATAGGGGCTGGCCTGTCATGCATATAGGCTGCTGACCGGGTACTTCCTGCCTCTCTTCCAGCTCTTCTCGTGAGGCCTGCAAGTACTGCTCCCATTTATTGTATTCCTATACCCTTATTCTCTCTCATACTTCTAAATATCCCTTTGTACTTATTTCACTCGCTCTCCTCTGTTCCTTGCCCTTCTCTATCCCCTCTACTCTTTTCCTATATTTCCCCTTCCTATCCTTTGTGCTCCCCTGTGCATCCTGAACCTCTCTATGGCTGCCAGAATACGCCCCAGCCGCACTGCTGGCCTCCCCGCCCAGCTCCTGGATGCCTCTGATGTCCAGCCGCCACGGGGAGTGCGTGCTGCGGCTGCCAGTGAGGTTCGGGCCGCGCGCGGCCGAGCTCGGCCGCCCGCTCGTGCTCCCCCGCGAGTGCGCTCTCCATCCCCGCTGCTAGCCGCGGCGGGGGACGGAGCGCAGGGGGATAGAGGGCGCACGCGGCAGCTTGCCAGGGACGGTGCTCTGCCGTCCCTGAGCCCGTCGCTAGGCTCTACCCGCGGCAGCTCCGATCACGTGGGGCCGGGACGGAGCTCCCGGCCCACGAATCGGGGGCTTGCGGCCACCAGGGGGGGCAGCACCCAGCCACATGTGGGCTCCACTACTGGGGTTACTGGGCGGGCGGGGGGGTCGCGCGGCTGCCAGACACATGCAATCTAGGCAGCGCGAGCGTGCTGATTTTCATCCTGCCAGCTGGGGGCCCAGATGAGGCCTGACCCATCTGGCCGGCTCTCCCCCTCGGCCGGTCAGGTCCGGCCTGCGCCCCCCCTTGACAGAGCGGGGCATCGCCCCCACTCTGCTGCTGCACATCCCCCGTTGCCTGTTGCAGATAGGGCAGGGCCGGTTAAAAGGGGGCGTTCTGCGTCCGTCCGCGGCAGGGCGGCCCTTCTGGCCTCTCCTGCCGTGGATGGCCCCGTAGCGCCTGCCCCTCCCGGATTGACTCGGATGGCGACTGGCGCTGTTCTTCCCCTCCCCGCATCCTGTCGTTGCCTGCCGACGTCGCTGCGGACGGCGTTCATTCCGACGACGCGCTGCCTCCTTCCAGTAGTGACGACTCTCCGGTTTCTCGTCCTGCGGCCAATGCTCGGGATAGGAGGAGGTCGCGGCGCTGGCGGTTTGCGCAAGGTTCCTCGCAGCAGGACGGCTGTACCTTGATGCCTGACAGTGAGGGATCGTCCGGGTCCTTGCTTCCAACGGGGGGTTTACGAACCTCCCGTGGGGCGCACGACTCGCGTGGCGTCTCTGATTTTCCTATGCCTGCCACTGCGGCTGCACCCTTGGTGGACGCCACCGTTCTGTCCGCCATTTGTGCCGCTGTTGTGTCGGCAGTGGCGCCCTTGTTATCCTCTGTACCTGGGGGACTAGGGCGGCCCGCTGTTTCTTTGGCGGATAGCATTGCACAATCTCTTACCCCGCTTCTGTCCCCTGGCGCGACGGTTCCCCCACCTGCCTCGCTCCCGGCGGCTGCGGGTCCTGTGGGGGAGCTGGGGAACGATGTCTCTTTTGTCTCCCCAGCCACGGAAGTCGTTTTCGGAATGGAGTCTGCCGGTGCATCCTCGAGTCGTTCGGTGGCCATTGGGACGGACGGTGTTCCCTCTCGTGCAGGTGAGTCTTCATCGGACCCAGACTGGTCCAGGGGGAGCACGGTTACACCCCATAGCGGCTTGGGAGCGGGTACTCACTCCAGCTCCTCTAGCGTAGGCAGCAGTGAGCGTAGGGTTTCCAGCAAGCGCAGCAGGCGCAGGCGTCGGGACACGGACTCTTTCCTTGCTTCCACGTCCTCGGAGGGTCTGTCCTCCTCCGACGGCGGCTTGCACAGGGTTAAGCGTCACAGACGGCGCGAGCGTCGGTATTCAACCTCGTCCGCCTCCCAAGTCTCTGTGTAATCGGACACCGTGCACTGCGCTAATACGGCCGTGCAACGCGGACTCAGGCCCCGGGTCCGGGACCGTATCCATTAGGGCCAATATGTAAATATTTTCTCTCTTACTAGTGACGATCGCAAAGCCTTACTTCCAGCTAAGAAAAAGGGCAGGCCAGCGAGGGCGCTTTGCGGTCCTACCCGAATTGGGTGCAATGTATGTTGATCTTTGCTGCTTGTTACCAGGAGACCCGCCCGGACGAACACATGAACGTTGTGCGGTATCAATTCCTCATACACGTGCTGTACCATAAGTACAAAGGGTCGGCCTGGCGTCGTTATGATGAGGATTTTCGGCGCAAACAACACTGGCGGCAGATCTACAACTTCGGTAAGAAAGATGTGGGATTGTGCTCGGAACTGACCCAGGGTTCGGCCGGCACTGAGGAAGTCTGCACGGCAAAGCGTTGGGCAAACCGACCTGCCTCTCGTTTGGCCGGCTTTCGCGGCGGTTCAGGGCGCGCGGGGCATGGCAAATGCTTCGCTTTTAATAATGCCCAATGTGACTTAGGCGGCCGGTGTCGTTTTCGTCACTCTTGTATCAGATGTGGCGGGGGCCACGGGATTAAGGACTGTCCCAGTCCAGTGACAGGAGGGGCTTCCGGACCACAGACCCGACAGAGTCGTGCTCCCGTGGCCTCTGGCGTTGGCCACAGCTCCCACCCCAATTAGACTTCGGGCGCTCATTCCATGGCTGCGACGGTACCCGCAGCCGCAGGACGCCCAATTCTTGCACTCGGGTTTCGCGTCGGGCTTCCCCTTGCCGATACATGGACGGATGGGTCCCGGGGCGGGAACGAACCTGCGCTGGGCTCGGGAGTTTCCGGACGTGCTCCGCCAGAAGGTGGAGGCTGAAGTGGAGTTAGGAAGAATGATAGGCCCTTTCCGGGAACCCCCCTTGCCAGATTTGGTTTTGTCCCCCGTAGGCATAGTGCCCAAAAAGACCGTGGGAAAATTTTGACTGATCCAACATCTTTCCTGTCCTCTGGGGTCATCGGTTAACGATGCCATCCCTTATGAGCAGTGTAGGGTTGTTTACCTATCCTTTGATTCAGCTATAGACACCATCCGGTCTTTTGGGCCTGGGGCAGTGATGTGTAAATTGGACATCCAGTCAGCGTTCCGTCTCCTTCCGCTGCACCCGTCTGCCTTTCGGTTTATGGGTTTTAAGCTAGATGATGGCTACTACATCGATCGGTGCCTCCCTATGGGCTGTTCTGTTTCTTGCGCCTACTTCGAAAGATTCAGTTCTTTCCTCCACTGGTGTCTCGAGCAATCGACGGGCGAACAGGGAATTTCGCACTACTTGGATGATTTTCTTTTTATCGGCCCATCAGACTCGGATCGCTGCGTCAATTTGCTGCAGGGGGCTCTGGCCCTGTTAGCACACTTCGGAGTTCCGGTGGCACGTGAAAAGACGGAGGGGCCCTCCGCCTCCTTGGTTTACCTCGGCATTCAGATCGATACCGTCGGCGGTCTGTGTAGGCTCCCTGCGGACAAGGTGTTGCGCTTACACGACGGCATCCTATATGCGCTGGCTGCGGGCAAGCTCACTCTCAAACAAGCTCAATCCTTATTGGGCCTGTTTAACTTTGCTTGCAAGGTGATCCCCATGGGCAGGGTTTTCTGTAGAAAATTGGAACGGGCCACCGTGGGGGTTAGACGCCCGCATAATTTTCTTAGGTTGTCCCTCGAAATCCGAAGAGATTTGCGTATTTGGGATGACTTTCTTGTTCGTTTCAACGGCATCTGAATTTGGCAGGAGGCAGCCGTGTCTAGCCCATCGCTAGAGCTTTTCACGGACGCCACTGGCGCTTACGGGTTTGGAGCTTATTTCGCGGGCCATTGGTGTGCGTGTCCTTGGCCTCGGGCCTGGCTTAGCAAGGGCCTCACGATGAACATGCTGTTGCTGGAAATGTTTCCCATTCTGGTCGCTCTGGAATTGTGGTGCGTTGCCCTGCGTAACAAACATGTTATCTTCAGGTGCGACAATTTTGGCGTGGTTTTTGCCATAAACCGCCAAAAATCCACGTCCTTGCCGGTCCTGCAGGTCCTTGCGCAGATAGTCTTGCTATGTTTGGTGAACAACATTACGTTGCGAGCCAAGCATGTCCCTGGCGTGAGTAACGAAATTTCTGATGCCCTGTCTCGCGGCGATTGGCAGCGGTTTAGGCGCTTGGCTTCTGCAGCGCTAATTCAAGGGGAATCCTGTCCTGCTTATGTGTGGCAGGTCATTCACCCGGATTGGAGGAGTTAGCCCACAGGTCGTTGGCCCCTGCCACTTTTACGGCCTATCGGGCCGCCTGGGAGCGGTGGAGTCGCTTCCACCTGGAGAGAGGCCAGAGTGGTAAGACCTCTCACGATTTACTCTTAGAATACATCTGGATGTTGTACTCCGACGGGATTTCGCAGGCGTCTATTAGCAGGATTCTGGCGGGTATATCATACTTTCTGCAGCTTCGGGGGGAAGCGGATTTTTTCCTCCGGCGGGTGTTGAAAGGTTGGGCTCGGGCGGTCCCGCCCCTCCCGGATACTCGCCTGCCGATCACGGGTGCTTTGCTGAGGCGGATTTTGGGATCCCTTAGGAATATTTGCTCCTCGGGATATGAAGTTCACCTCTTCATGGCGGCCTTTACGATGGCCTTCCACGGTGCATTCAAGGTGGGTGAGCTGGTGTCCGTCTCTCGGACTTCTGCCTCGCCCATGCTAGCAGCCCACGTCGTCGTACGCCCCGACGGTTTGTGGTGCAGGATTCAGCGCTCCAAGACTGACGTAGCCGGCAGGGGGCAGTGGGTTCGAATGGGTCGGGCTCGTGCGCAGGGCATTTGTCCAGTTGCCGCGGCCCAGGCTTATTCGTCCCTTCGGCCTCCAACGCCTCCCGGGTGGCTCGTCCATAGTGACGGTTCCCCGTTGACCAGATATCAATTCCGGTCGGTTTTGGGACGTTGTCTTTTGTACCTGGGTCTCTCTCCGGCCGACTATGGGACTCACTCTTTCCGCATCGGCGCTGCTTCAGCAGCCGCCGCGGCGGGTTGGTCCGAAGTCGAAGTCCGGGCACTGGGTAGGTGGAGGTCTGGTGCAGTCAGACGCTATATCAGACCTTTTCCTCCCAATGTGCCCATTTGAGGACTAGCCGCTCGTCGCAATTGCACTTTGCGATTATGGGGGCCTTGAGGAATTTTTGTTTTATCGTTGGTTTTACCTACGGCTTTCGCCGGCTAACAAAGTTTTGTTTTTGCCTCAAGTAAAATTGGGTGGCTGTTACAGAGTAACTCCATTATATACATTTTAGGGACATATATTATCATACAAGGAATGAATTGATAATATTGGCTTCTGTAACCTGAAGCCTAATTAACATATCTATACACTGTAGCCTTGGCTGAATAGACAATCCCAGCACACGGCCAGCTCAGCCCACTGATACAGCTAGCCCACATGCTGTGAAAGACACACCCACAGGTTGCAGGTATACCTGCACACTTGAAATCAGAGGGCACTCTCCCAAAACCACTGAGGCAGATGTACAGTAGCTGCACACAGCTACAAAGCCTCCAGAAGCATGAATTGCTCATCACCAGGACCGATCTCCTTACTAAGGCTAAGTATTGTATACACATGGCTTAATGGCATAGAATAGTTAAATATGTGTTTGTGGTAAAGTAGTTGTGAAACGATTGGCATAGAATAGTTAATTTGGAGATACAAATGGCTTAAGGTTAATGATACTTGTGCAATTATGTGATTGTTATGTGTTGGTGATAATACTCTATGAAATCTGTAATGAATTGGAACAGTAGACAATCTGTAGCATAGCATTCCTGGTATACATTTGTGGATGGTGATTTATAACAGATTGTAGTGGTTTTATATAGTGCATCTTGCTGAAATATAGCATGTGCTTGTAGCAATGGCAGGCTGATACTTGTGGTTACCTGGTGATCTGGTCTTGTGATTGTTCATATAGCATAGCCAGCATACAATATGCTCTGGTTATTGAGATACTGTGTTGGCTTGGAATTGTAATATCAGCACATATGCATTATATTGAAGCTTATACATTTTGGAATATAGTGGAGTCTTATGGCTTCTGCTATGTGATTATGGTGTAGCAAAGAATGCCATGTGTTTGGACTTCCAAATCTAAAATGGCTGCTGCCATTCCCTTTTGAACCATATGTTACAGACTTTGGAATCGTGGGAGTTTTCCCAAAATGGAGTCTAGCTTCTGTCCCATGCGGTCTGTGGACAATGCAGCCACATGCTGCCCCTCCCCCACCCACACACAAACACACACATACATATACCAAAACCAATCCCCTAAGGCATTTCTCTAAGATATATATATTGTCCAATATATATCAATAAATCTAGGATTTAGCCGAGTGCTTTGAGTGATATCTCCCCAGTAATAAATACACACATACAGTACAGTACATACATCTCCCACACTTCTTTCATCCTATTTGTTTCTTATATAGTTTGAATCTGTGAAACTATTATATGGTGACTTGCATTGTATTTGACCAATACTGTTTAATGATAAAAGTGAATTCTATGAGTAGCAATTGTTTGTTGAAATACATTCTTATGATTTACATTCTATATGACTGGCGTGCATTCTTATATGAACAGAATATTCCTAATGATTTAAAGATATATATGTCTAGATGCAACCTCTGCGGGCTTGCTTATAAAAGGTACACAATTAGTGATGAACTATTATAAATCACTAAAGGGTTAAAATTATACATTTGCTTCAAAGATATGAAATATAGTAATATAATACAAGCAATAGAATCAGACAGAGAAAAGGAGGGGAATAGAGAAGGAAAAGGTATACCCCTTAATATGACCCCTTATCAGTGACCCCCCCCCCCCTTAGGGACGCAGTTAGGTTGCCCATTTAAGAAGGCTATCTTTTATTTCATTTATTAACCTTCGTCACACTCTTCTTTTACAGGACGGCGGTTAGATCCGCACTTTATATGGTTTGTCGGCCATTCATACATCTATTGGCTGTCCGTGTCGGCTATGGCCTGCGACACAACCCGGTTTCCGGAGCTGCCATCTGTGCGCTGGTTGGGGCGTAGAGGCCTCCGCTGGGACGGCCTGCAGGACTGGCTTTGGGCGGCAGTTGGCCGATTTGGGTATCCACTGTTTTTGGTCTTGCATCTGGGTGGCAACGATCTGGTGCGCCGCACGGGGCTTGACATTCGCCTCGAGATCAGCCGTCAGCTGTTGGAACTTATGGCTGACTGGCAGTTTTGCCTGATCCTCTGGTCAGACATTGTCCCTCGGCGGTCTTGGCGTGGAGCCTTTAACCCCGGGGCGATTGACCTAGTTCGGAGGCGGGTCAATTCGGTTGTCGGTCGTGCTGTCCTCCAGCATGGCGGGCTGGTTGTGCCGCACGGTGGTATCTCCTTCCGGGATCCGTCACTGTACTGATCTGACGGGGTGCATTTGTCGCCAGCTGGCATGCTGATCTTCTTGGAGGACATTATTCACGTTCTTCGGTCCCCTTAGGTAGTTTTTCTCTTTCGGTCTCTTTAGTTAGTTTTGTTCTGTTTTTAGGTCCCTTTAGTTAGTTTTTCTGCTTTTTGGGTTCTTTTTGAGTTCGGTGGCGGTGGCAGGTTGGTAACCTGGCAGTTGGCCGGTTTCTGAACGGTTACTTAATTTTAATTATGAGTTCAAGGTTAGAAGTTTGGGTGTACTTTTAGGTAAATTTCATAGTTTTGAATTAGTTTACGGGCATCACTTTACCAAGTGGGGTCCATATAATTGGTATAAACATATGTGGATGGCGGGGCCGGTGGCCCAATTTTTTACCCCGTAGGGGCAGAGCGTACCTGGCAGTGGCAGAAGGTCGACCCCTGTCCTTGGATTTTTTGATTTTCAATGTCCGGGATGATGGAGGCAGGAGGCCGATCCCGGAACATCTGGGGCAGAAGGCTCCCTCACACATATGTTTTTATCGCTAGTTTTTTCTGTTTTATGATGTTGATCACCCATGTTACGTTTATCATGTTTAACCGTTTTTCTCCCCGCCACCTTAGTTAGAGAGGGAAGTCTACATTTTAGTTTTAGTATTTAATAGGCCTTCCTCTCAGTCAGAAAATAAAAGCTGACCCCTTTCACGCCAATTACAGTTGTTGTGTCTTTATTTTATAAGATAAGTGTGCTTGAGTGGCGCGTGGATGCATCTGACGTGTGAGGTTTATGCCCCTAGAAATGTAAGGGACATTACAGAAGACTCGTTAGTTAAAAAGGTGCACAGTATGACACATTGCAGAAACATTATAACAACAGAGAATGAATTAGATTTAAACATAGAAACATAGAATTTGACGGCAGATAAGAACCACTTGGCCCATTTAGTCAGACCCTTTTTTTTCATCCTTTAGGTAATCTCAACCCTTTTTGAACCTTAATTCTTTGTAAGGATATTCATATGCCTATGCCAAGCGTGTTTAAATTGCTCTACAGTCTTATCCTCTACCACCTCTGATGGGAGGCTATTCCACTTATCCACTACCCTTTCTGTGAAGTAATTTTTCCTTACATTTTCCCTGAACCCCCCCCCCCCTCCAGCCTCAGTGTATGTCCTCGAGTTCTAATACTTCTCTTCCTTTGAAGAATGTTTCCCTCCTGAACTTTGTTAAGACCCTTGGTATATTTGAAAGTTTCTGTCATGTCCCCCCTTTCCCTTCTCTCCTCCAAACTATACATGTTAATATCTTTTAGCCTTTCCGGGTAAGTTTTGTGATATAGGCCATGCACCATTTTAGTTGCCCTTCTTTGTACACTCTCTAATGTATTTATATCCTTCTGGAGAAATGGGTGGTCATTCCGAGTTGTTTGCTCGCTAGCGTTTTTTAGCAGCCATGCAAACGCTATGCCGCCTCCCACTGGGAGTGTATTTCAGCTTAGCAGAAGTGCGAACAAAAGGATCGCAGAGCGGCGGCAAAGTTTTTTTGTGCTGTTTTAGAGTAGCTCAATACCTACTCAGCGCTTGCGTTTACTTCAGACTATTCAGTTCCTGCTTTGACGTCACAAACATGCCCTGCGTTCGGCCAGCCACGCCTGCGTTTTTCCTGGCACGCCTACGTTTTTTCAAACACTCCCTGAAAACGGTCAGTTGACACCCACTTCATGTCAATCATTCTGCGGTCAGCAGTGCGACTGAAAAGCTTTGCTAGACCCTGTGTGAAACTACATTGGCCGTTGTAAAAGTACGTTGCGTGTGCGCATTGTGCCGCATACGCATGCGCAGAAGTGTCTTTTTTTGCCTCATCGCTGCACAGCGAACGAATGCAGCTAGCGATCAACTCGGAATGACAACCATGGCAGGGCCGAAACTAGGATTTTCGTCACCCGGGGCAAGGTGGCAATTTGCCGCCGCCCCCCCCCCCCAAAAAAAAACAAACAAACAAACAAACAAACAAAAAAAAAACCAATGTCAGTCTAAAATAGTCATATTATCAAAAATTTTGAAAAAAAGGGGATACTATTGGACAGTATTCCCCTATGTGCCCCAAATGCCCTAAGCGTCACATGCCCCCCCCAGCAGTGTGTTCCACTACATGCCCCCCTGTGTGTCCCCATACATTGCACTATATCACTGCACTACATTCCCATATCCACTGCATTACATCACTCGTACAACACCCCCTACATGCTGAACTACATCACTACACTACAGCGTGTCTTCTCAATGGTGTGTAGGCGGCAGCTTGTTATCGGTTGGTGCTGGCCAGGCAGCAGGGATCATAGCCTGCTTAAAAACACAGCACCAACAGCTCACCTCTATAGCTTGCACAGTTCACTGCATGCTAGAGAGTGTAAGACAGTAGCTGGCATAGGAGAGATCCCAGGTACTGGAGCTCATCCGCACAGAGTCGGAGCCATAGGTGTGCGCAGGGGGGGTTCCTGGTGCGCACAGGCACAAGCTAATGTCTGGCACCCCAATCTCACATGCCTGATGCAGCGATTGCTGAGCAGGCTGATTACTGTCCCCTCTGCACTGCACCCTGTCAGGATTGCATTACTGACCGGTCGCCTGGGTTAATCAAGGGTGCCACTGCCACCGGCTTTCAAACTCCATGTACAAAAACATGCTCGCACGCCCTCCTGCCACATGCCCACCTCTCTCCTTCTATGCTATGCCAACGCCAGCCACTGATGAGGATCAGCATGCAGCCAGCTTTCCTCTTAGGAAGACAAATTCAATACTGGCAGGCGGTCGGCAGCAGCATTGACACGTCACTCGTTTTTACCAGCAGCAGCAGTACGAGTCTGTGACTGTCAGTGTCAGTGAGTGACTGACTTGTAAGTAAGCTGCTGCAGCTTGCAGGGGAAAGGGAGGGGGAGCCAGACCAGGCTGAGGAGGAGCAGAGTAATTGCAGTGAGTGCCATCAGGGGTGTTTGTTTGGTGCACACCACAACATCTGACAATGTATCTGCTTTATTAGGATTGGTACAGGGGTGGATATTTTATATGCGTTGACCATCAATAGATGGTGCTAGACACGCCCATAAGGCGGTGCTAGACACACCCCTCCGATGGTGCACCCCCTAATAAAATGTGCTGCACACGCTTATGGTCGGAGCCAACTGTGGGCAGACAGGTGGGTCAGAGACATTGCCCCAGGAGCAGTCTGTTGTCTGACTGGAGCAGCACAGCACTGCTGGTAAAAAAAAAAAACCCTGTTCCTCTGTAACTCCTCGGCACCCCCTCAAATCCTGCGCCCGGGGCGCATTCCCCCATAGCGCCGCGCCCCCACCTCCCACTCCATATGGGGCCGTACCAATGACCTATACAGTGGCATTATTACTTCTTTTTCCTGCTACTGATTACTCTCCCTATGCAACCAAGCATCTGACTTGCCTTTCTCATTGCTTTGTTGCATTGCTTGCCTGCCTTTAAGTCCCTTGAAATAGTGACTCCTAAATCAGTTTTCTCCTCAGTAGTTTCCATTATAGTACCCTTGGTACTATATTTAGCCTTTGGGTTTTTGAGACCCAAGTGCATGATTTTGCATTTTTTAGCATTAAACTATAGTTGCCACGTTCTTGACCACTTCTCAAGCCTACCTACCCTGTTGCATATATTTGTTTCATCTGCAAAAAGGAATACTTTCCCTTCAATACCATTTGCAATGTCACCAACAAAGATATTAAAGAGAACTGGTCCAAGTACAGATCCCTGGGGTACTCCACTGGTAACATTTCTCTCCATAGATTACACTCCATTTACTACAACTGTCTGTCTCCTATCCTGCAACCAGTTTCTTATCCATTTAACTGTTTTATAATCCACCCCTATGCTTTCACGTTTATTTAGCAGTCTGCGATGTGGGACAGTGTCAAATGCCTTACTAAAGTCTAGATATGCTACATCTACAGCTCCCCCTTGATCTATTATTTTCGTCACAGAGTCAAAAAGTCAATAAGATTTGTTTGGCATGATCTCCCACCAGTAAATCCATGCTGTTTTGGATCCTGTAGATTATTTGATTTAAGATATTCCGCAACTCTTTATTTTAATTGTTTTTCCATTACTTTCCCTACTACTGATGTAAGGCTTACTGGTCTGTAGTTATTTGCTTCTTCCTTGCTTCCACATTTGTGCAGTGGAACTACATTTGCTCTTTTCCAGTCCTCTAGAATGGAATCTGTATTTAGGGACTGGTTAAATAATTCTGTTAAAGGTGTCACCAGCACATCTGTTAGCTCTTTTAGTATCCTTGGATATATCCCATCTGGCCCCATTGATTTATCCACTTTTAGTTTTGAAAGTTCTGTTAGGACCTTCTCCTCTGTAAATGTACTTTTCATCTACCTTATTGTTATTAATGTCTTTGCAACTTAACTGTGGCCCCTTTCCCTTCTCCTTCTGTAGTAAATACTGAGCAAAAATAATTATTTAGGTGATCTGCTGTTGCCTTGTCTCCCTCCACCAAATGCTCACTCTCTGTCTTAAGACTTATTTTCTGCTGCGGGGTACACTGGGCTCCACAGGGAATGACATTGGGGTGTAGAGTAGGGTCTTGATCCGAGGCACCAACAGGCTAAAAGCTTTGACTGTTCCCAGAATGCATAGTGCCACCTCCTCTATAACCCCGCCTGCGTGCACAGGAGCTCAGTTTTGTAGTTGGTGCCATGCAGTGCAGGCATACAACAGGTGGGCTACTCCAGCAACCCTCAGAAGAGCTTTTTTAAGTGAAAAATGAAGACTTCAAGGGCTGCAGCAGAGACACTGTGAGTGTTAGATGTCAGTTAGACATCTCCTGCTGCAGCTCCATCACCTCCCCCAGCTGCGCTGTATACTCCCGCGCCCTGGTTGCCGGGTACTTACAGCGGAGGTTCCAGTTTTCATCTGTCAGTCACACACGCCACCATGGCTCTCCAGGATCACGTGGCCACACTCAGGGAGGAGGTAAGAGGGTTCCCCAGGTGGGACTTGTTGGAAACCGCTATCCGGCGCAGCTGGTGGGAGGCGGGCCGTGCGTGCTAGCGTGGACACTGTGGCAGTACATGGACCCCACTAGACCACCAGGGCAAGGGCACAGGTCGGTTTTACTAAAAACAGTTTACTATATAGCAGCGCCGTAACTAGGTTCAAGGAGGAGGAGGGAGGGGGAGCAGGGAGCCGCAGCAGCGCTATTTGATTGGTAGTAAGCGCCGCTGCAGCATCCCCCTCTCCTTCTGTATTGGCTGCCCGGCGCTGCTGTGGATGCTGGGATGCGGTTCCTTCATCCCAGCATCCATAGCAGCGCCAGGCAGCCAATACAGAAGGAGAGGGGGATGCTGCAGTGGCGCTTACTACCAATCAAATAGCGCTGCTGCGGCTCCCTGCTCCCCCTCCCTCCTCCTCCTTCTCATCTCACTGCCTGCACCGAGAGGGAGATGCCAGCACGAGGAGCCTGTCAGCGGGGAGAAGGTAAGTATATCCCTCTCTCTCTTTCTTTCTCTCTCTCTTTCTCTCTCTCTTTCTCTCTCTCTCTCTCAGGGGGACACCGTCTGCCGCAATGTGTAAAAAGGGGTCCTGGCTGCCGCAATGTATAAAAAGGGGGTCTGGCTGCCGCAATGTGTAAAAAGGGGGGGGTCCTGGCTGCCGCAATGTGTAAAATGGGGTCCTGGCTGCCGCAATGTGTAAAAAGGGGGCCTGGCTGCCGCAATGTGTAAAGAGGGGGCCTGGCTGCCGCAATGTGTAAAAAGGGGTCCTGGCTGCCGCAATGTGTAAAATGGGGTCCTGGCTGCCGCAATGTGTAAAAAGGGGGCCTAGCTGCCGCAATGTGTAAAAAGGGGTCCTGGCTGCCACAATGTGTAAAAAGGGGGCCTGGCTGCCGCAATGTGTAAAGAGGGGGCCTGGCTGCCGCAATGTGTAAAAAGGGGTCCTGGCTGCCGCAATGTGTAAAAAGGGGGACTGGCTGCCGTAATGTGTAAAAAGGGGTCCTGGCTGCCGCAATGTGTAAAAAGGGGGACTGGCTGCCGTAATGTGTAAAAAGGGGGACGCTGTCTGCTGTAATGTATAAAAGGGGCTCTACCTGGTGTAGTGGCGCTACTGTGCAGCGTAATTTGTATAATGTAGACTACTGTGCACCGTAGTATGAATTGCTATTATTTTGTGGCCACGCCCCTTCCCTGTGAAGCCACGCCCCTGTAAATTTTTCGGGGGGGGGGGGGGGGGGCCACTGTCGTTTCTTGCACACAGCGCTAAAATGCCTAGTTACGGCACTGCTATATAGCCCGCAGTACCCGGTGGTGAAGTCCAGCAAGGGGATAAGGCTTTGACCTGTTGCCCCTCCCCCAGCCCCAGGGCGCCATTTCGAGTAAATGTTCCCACCCTGGAGCTGCATATCTCTCTCTCCCTCACTCCCTGTCAGCGTTTGGGCACCATTAGGACAAGCTGAGCTGACCCTGGGACTGTTTGGGAAAATCCTCCTCTGTAAAGCCGCCTGCATGTCAGCGCTGTGTATTTCTCATACGTCCTAGAGGATGCTGGGGATGCTTCAAGAACCACGGGGTATAGACGGGATCCGCAGGAGACATGGGCACACTATAAGACTTTGAATGGGTGTGAACTGGCTCCTCCCTCTATGCCCCTCCTCCAGACCCCAGTTAGATTCTGTGCCCAGTGAGACTGGATGCACACTGAGGAGCTCTCCAGAGTTTCTCAGGAAAAAGACTTTGTAGGTTTATTATGTTCAGTGAGCACTGCTGGCAACAGGCTCCCTGCATCGTGGGACTGAGGGGAGAGGAGCAGACCTACTTCTCTGAGTTCAAAGTCTCTGCTTCTTAGGCTACTGGACACCACTAGCTCCAGATGGTTCGATCACTTGGTGTGCCTAGGCTGCTTGTTCCCGGAGCCGCGCCGTCATCCCCCTCACAGAGCCAGAAGTTAGAAGCCGGGTGAGTAAAGGAAGATTAGAAGACTTCAGTCACGGCAGAAGATGGCTTTTGAGGTACCGCGCTGCGCGCCATGCTCTCACATATGAACGGCACTGCAGGGCGCAGGGGGGGCGCCCTGGGCAGCATAGGACCCTCAAATAGCACTGGCAGAAGTGACAACAGTGCCTAGGCACTAGTTATGGCACCCCCGCCAGTATAAATATGTAATTTAAGCGGGACTGAAGCCCGCCATAATAAGGGGGCGTGGCTTAGCCCTCACAGCTCTGACCAGCGCCATTTTCTCTTCACAGAAGCTGCAGAGACACTGAGCCTGTCCTCCCACACTACTGTACAAGTAACAGGATGCAAAACGGGGGGGGGGGGGGGGCACAAGTGATTTGGTGCTAATTATTTATATATATAAAGCGCTAACAGGTCTGGGCAGTCTTTTTACTCGCTTCAGTACCAGGATAGGCGCTGGGTTGTGAGCTGGCAGAACTCCCTCTGTGTCTCTATTACAGGTTTTGTTGTGGGTCTGTCTCCTATAGCCCCAGTGTGGTTGTGGGTGTCGGTACGTGGGTGTCGACATGTCTGAGGCTAAGTGCTCTTCCCAGGAGGAGGCTGGAGTGGGGACAGAAAATACTGTGAGAGGGACCGTGTCAGCACCGCCGACGGATGATTGGGTAAATATGTTAAGTGTTTTAAATGCAAATGTGACTCAGTTGACTAAGAGATTTGATAGATCTGAGTCTAAGAACCAGACATGGAGGAAATCCATGGAGGATGCTTTGTCACAAGCTCAGACCCCTTCGGGGTCACAGAAACGTGCATTTACCGAGATAGCTGATACAGATACCGACACGGACTCTGATTCCAGTGTCGACTATAGTGATGCCAGATTAAATCCAAAACTGGCTAAGAGAATTCAGTACATGATTGTGGCAATAAAATAAGTGTTGCATATAACAGAGGACCCTACTGTCCCTGATACAAGGGTCTGTATGTATAAAGGAAAGAAACCTGAGGTAACGTTTCCTCCCTCTCATGAACTGAACGCGCTTTTTGAAAATACAGGTTCCCAAAAGAATTCCAGTGGCATATCCGTTTCCATTTGGGGACAGGGAAAAGTGGGAGTCAACCCCCACGGTAGACAAAGCTTTATCGCGTCTGTCCAAAAAGGTGGCGCTTCCGTCTCCTGACACGGCAGCCCTAAAAGATCCTGCGGATCGTAAGCAGGAAAATACACTAAAATCCATTTACGTCACTACAGGGTCGCTACTCAGGCCTGCCATTTCGGCATGGGTGAGTAGCGCTATTGAAAGTGGGCAGATAACTTGTCATCTGAGATAGATACCCTAGACAGGGATAGCATGCTTTTGACTCATATCAGGGACACTGCAGCATATTTAAAAGAAGCTGTAAGGGATATTGGCCTTTTGGGATCAAGGGCAAATGCCATGGCAGTCTCAGCAAGGAGAGCATTGTGGATTCATCAATGGAATGCTGATGCTGACTCTAAGAAGGTGATGGAGTCGTTACCGTTTAACGGTAGTGTCCTGTTTGGTGACGGCCTCACTGACCTGGGGCAATATTTACTAATATTCGTGTTTGAGTCGGTTTGTGTAGTGTTTAAACTCGTTTTGTATCGGGTGCATTTTCATGCAACTTTTTGAATCCATGGGGGTAATTCTGAGTTGATCGCAGCAGGAACTTTGTTAGCAGTTGGGCAAAACCATGTGCACTGCAGGGGAGGCAGATATAACATGTGCAGAGAGAGTTAGATTTGGGTGGGGTGAGTTCAATCTGCAATCTAAATTGCAGTGTAAAAATAAAGCAGCCAGTATTTACCCTGCACAGAAACAATATAACCCTCCCAAATCTAACTCTCTCTGCACATGTTATATCTGCCCCCCCCCCCCCCCCCGCAGTGCACATGGTTTTGCCCAACTGCTAAAAAATTCCTGCTGCGATCAACTTGGAATTACCCCCCATATACGCAAAGTTACGAAGCAGTCGACTTTATGGTGTTTTCCGATGTCAGTCGTTTTTTTTTTGGCACATTTACGGCCGTCATTGTCGTTTGCGTACGTGTTTTTATTGTATTTGCTGGGTTTTTTCCTAAGTTAAACGCGGCAGGGTTTATATTTCCAGCGGCCGCATTTTCACTTTCAGTTTCGATTTTAATCCCCGTTCGTGATTGGTTGTGTTTCAGATGGTAGGAGTGTCTGTGCGCAACCATATAAATACGCCCCAAACCGTCCGCACCTCGTGGGTTTAGTTAGTGGTGAGGAGGAGGGAGGTTGTGCTGTGGAGGTAGGTGAATTTGTGGTTTGGTGAGGAGTATTGGTAGCGATTTCTGAGTGTGGTATTGTGTTTGAAAGTCGTCTTGTCATTCTTGTTGTCTTGTATTTTGTGGTTTTGTCTCATTTTTAGTCCAAGTTATTTTTCTTTATAGTCCCTTGTCAGTTCGTGTGTGTGTGTGTGTGTGTGTGTGTGTGTGTGTGTGTGTGTGTGTGTGTGTGTGTGTGTGTGTGTGTGTGTGTGTGTGTGTGTTATGTAGTGGAGGAGTGTGTTGGTTTTTTTTTTTTTTTTTCTGTGTTAACTGCTTAGACACACAATTATGTGTGACCCAGAGGTGGGTGAGGTGGAGGGTGTGAGTGAGGGGGAGGAGGTCGGTCAGGTGGAGGAGGTGAGTGTTAGTGAGGTTAGTGAGGTGGAGGAGGGCGGAATATAAAGTTTAGTTTTGCTGAAAATGTGGCATTGGTGCGTGAGCTGATGAAGTATCAGAGGTAGCTATTTGGCCCTGAGTCCGCCAAGGTGCCAACACGGAGGAAGACGGTGTTGTGGGCGAAAGTTGTTGCTGCTGTCAATAGTGAGGGGGTGGTCAAGCGGACGGAGGACACGTGCCGCAAACGGTACTATGACATAAAGCGACGTGTCAAGTCCAAAATGGCCAAGGAGGCTCGGAAAACCGGTGGTGGGCAGCCCTATATTGCAAGATATCTGGAGTATGAGGAGCCCATGCAGAGTGTAATACCTCCTGAAGTTGTCTCTGCAACCCATGTCCGGGATTCTGATCGGCCCAGGTAGAATGGTGAGCATGTGTATTTGCATTTTTTTTTTTTTTTAAATGTGTGTCATGTGACGTTGCATATTACTCCGATCTTCAAGTGTGTGTCAGCCAATACATTGTTTTAGTTAATGTTTTATACAAAAGCCAATGTAACATCTTACTTTATTGTATGTCATGTGTTTTTCAGAAAGATATTTTGCATGTGTAGTTTGGACTTAGTGTGTCTCTGAATTGTCCTGCAATAATGTTTTCCTTTTGGGCGTTTTTTAAGTTAAAATTGTGACTATGTTTTATATTTAAGTGATCCATGTGCAATGTTTAAAAAACAGTGGTTGTCATGTTAGAGGCTGGAGTAGTGGAAAGTGGTTTGCAAACCACTTACATGTGTAATGTCATTATTCGATAATGTTTAATTTTTTAACAAAATAACACTATTTGTTTGATATTTTTTTGCTTGTATTTGTACCGTGACACCACACTGCAGTGTAATTTTTTAAAAATTGCTACATTTTGTTTTGGTTCACATAGTGGTAATGTGTCTTTGGAGTGCCACATCACAGAACAATTTATATATTGCATCTGTATTTTTTTTCCTTTCAATACAAAATGAAGATGTGTGTGTTTTTTTTTTCCTGTCCTTATGTTTTTATATAAAACAAACCAAGCATTTCTAAAAGAAAAAATGTTTATAAGCATAATGGGTGGATGTATACACAATAGCATGAAAATTTTTCTTACATTTATTTTATACAGTGTTAGAAAAAAGCAGTACTACTCGTCGCCCAGTAACTCCTATCACATCTGATGATGATGACGCTGCGGAAGCAGGTAAAGTGTCCATTGTAGTATAGGGTATGCTTGTAAAGGAATGGCCATAACAAAATTGCACTTTCATTAAAAGGTCCATCAAAAGAAGTATGGAGCAGCAGAAGTGGCACTTCTGTAAGACATCACCACAAAAAACCTGTGGCCGAAAAGAAAGCAAGGTCGTATGTGCCGGCCCAAACACAGCAGGCTACCCCGCCACGAAGATTATCGTCCGTATGTTCTGTCCCCCCACTCCAAATTTTGAACACACCTCCAAGATGTGATCCACACTCCCCTCATCTTGATTGTGAGTATCAAACTGAAATAAATGTAAAAAATTTCAGAACGTAATCAAAATATTTCATAACCGCATTAAGTCAAAACACATCAAAAACTTAAATACTTACCGCAGTAAGTAAAAGCTGAAATGGAATCCAAGCTAAATGGCCTTGTCCACATCCAGTAAAGATATGTATGTCCACTTGACCCATACAGTATGACATTGTGTGTAAGATGCTGCAACAAAAAAGCATGGGGCAGATGTATTAACCTGGAGAAGGCATAAGGAAGTGATAAACCAGTGATATGTGCAAGGTTATAAAGGCACCAGCCAATAGGCTCCAATATGTAAATTAACAGTTAGGATCTGATTGGCTGGTGCCTTTATCACCTTGCACATATCACTGGTTTATCACTTCCTTATGCCTTCTCCAGGTTAATACATCTGCCCCCATGTTTTTTATATTGCAAAAAGTAAGGTTGTTTTTCCAAATTTCACATGTGTGTTTGAGGTAACATTGCAAAAGACATATAAAAACATTACTATGTTTGTTTGATCAAAGCTATAAGGTAACACATTATGTATTCCAATGTGTTTTTATGGTGGAGTATGTGTGAGCTACAATAAAACTAAAGTGTTTGCTTTCACAATTAAGTAATCTGACACATTTGCCACAAACAGGCATATGTATGTATTTAAGCTATGAGTGATGATGTTGCTAGGCAGAATAGTTGAAAGCAACAGTGAATGACATGTGTTCCATGTGTAGTGATTTGTTTACTTTTCTCAAACATATGGATAGCTAACGGAGATTTGTTTAACATTTCAGTTTCTAGTCCTGGGAACAGCATCCCTCCGCAACAACAGCAACACAGTGACATGGAGGAGACAAACATCTTAGAAATTCAGCCATTAAGGCAAGGAATATGCCCCCCAGCACCTATGAGTACACTACCACAGCAAAGCACACCACCACCACAACACAGCCCAACAACACCAGGAACACAAGGCCCTGATCAGGTGTTTTGGTCCATTTGGGCTAGACAGCAGGCCACTAATGAAGATTGCCTGCGTAGGCAGACACAAATGTTTGCAAGCCTACCATCTCACCTCAGAAGAATATCAAGAAATCTGAGTAGACAAAATGAACAAACAACCCGAATAGGCAATACCATGGAACTCATGCATACAGACATTACACAGGTCATGGGCAACTTACAGTGCATAATGGAAGAACAGCACAGACTAATGGAAGAACAGCACAGACTAATGGAAGAACAGCACAGACAACAGCAAAGTTATATGAACATTTTTCAAAACAATCAAAAGATTAATGAAAGTTTATTCAGAATAGTAGACAATCAAAATGCTGCTACACGTGAACTCAATGCCACCCTCACTAACCTGAATGAAACACTCAGATGCATGCACCAACCGCAAACAAGCAGCAGTTCTGGTACGACTACTCCAAATATCACGCCAGTCTCATCACCACCAAGATGCTCCACCAGAGCACGCCAACATGACAGTGCTAAAGGCAAAGGGCAGGACAAGCAGCCACCAAAAAAACGTAAACAAAATACAAGTTAGACATTTGTGATAAGTAACTCAAAATAGTTAGTAAGTGTATGTTTGACAAAAAAAATATAACACTTAGCTCCTTGACAATTTTTACAACATCATTAATTATAAGTGGTACAAACAACAACATAACATTTGTACGCACATTTATTCTTTACCATTTTTTTTTGTATTGGAGGAGGGAAATGTTGATGGAGCCGCACATACATGTTAGCAGGAAGTAAACTGACCACTTGATTTTTTTTCTAATCATTACTCTTTCTAGATTCCAATCATTCTCTTTTCCTGCAGACAATCCAAATTACAATGTTATTGATACATATTTTACCTTTCTTCTCTATACAACATTACAAGAAGAACACAATTGAGTTGCGTAAAAAGCTTTTCATATGTTGGCTTCAAATTTTTAAAAAACATTGACAAAATGAATGTCAGTATTGTTGGGACATGTTTGTGTGTGTTAATAATTAGTAAGAATGCTATTACACATGATGCTGAAACTTACAAATATGTACTTTTTAATCAAACATCAAAGAATGTGTATAATAATGTATATATGTGGCAAACTGTGTATTTACTTACACATCATCAAGTTTACTGCATCAAACATTAGGAAATAAATTATTCCTGATTACAGTAAGTTTGTGTGTCTTAAATATGATGGAGCATCACACATAGGGACACATGTATTCCTCAAGGCTAACATATTATATGTTGAGGAGTGTTTTTTGGGAACACAGGTTCTCAAACTCGGCCCCCAGGAACCCACACAGTGCATGTTTTGCAGGTCTCCTCACAGAATCACAAGTGACATAATTAGCTCCACCTGTGAACCTTTTAACATATGTCTGTGAGTAATTCATACACCTGTGCTTCTACTGGGTTACGTGAAAAACATGCACTGTGTGTGGTCCTGAGGGCCGAGTTTGTGAACCTGTGCATTAGGACGTTACACACAATGATAACGTGAAATACTAAATGGATTATGTGGGCTTGAAAGAAATTAGCACTGCAAGTTTACGATCACTTATCCAGACTTAATGCATGCCACTCATAATGTGTTTTTTTTAGTTCAAAAATACACACAATACACATGCGACATTTGTTTTTCATAAAGCGAGGGTATGTTTGTATGTGTCAAGGAGACAGACACATTCTGAGTAATGGTTTTGGCAATAAAAATGGCAAAACATCTATTTATGATTACACAACAAATGAAATAAGCAAACCAAACTTACCTTAGAAATAGCGATTGATGATCTCTTGCCTAACCTGCCTCCCTACATCTGTACTCCAAGTATCACTAGATGTCTCTAATTCCTCTGCTTGCTGGCTGCTTTCTTCCTCCTCCTCAACATGTGGCAGATGTTGTTGCAAACACATGTTATGAAGAAAGCAGCAGCAGAACACAATTTGAGTCACCTTGGAGGGACTATACAACAAAAGGCCACCAGACTTATCCAGACACCGAAACCTAGATTTCAGCACACCAAAACATCTTTCTATCACATTCCGCGTGGACTTATGTGCATGATTGTAATTGTGTTCAGCAGGGGTATCAGGTCGGGACAATGGAGTTAGAAGCCAAGAGAAACAGCCATATCCTCCATCACCTAAAAGACAGATATAGTAACGTGATTTATGTTAAGATACAGCAACACATAAGTAACACACTGTGGGGCAGATGTATTAACCTGTAGAAGGCATAAGGAAGTGAAAAACCAGTGATATGTGCAAAGTAATAAAGGCAGCAGACAATCTATTCCTAAATGTTCATTTACATATTGGAGCTGATTGGCTGGTGCCTTTATCACCTTGCACAGATCACTGGTTTCTCACTTCCTTATGCCTTCTACAGGTTAATACATCTGCACCTGTATTTGGACAAAGTATACGCAGGCCTACACATATCAAATTACATACCCAGCAGCCATCCATCTGGCATTTGTCCGTCCTCAAACTTATCAAAGAGGGATGACTGGCTGAGGATGAAGGAGTCATGGCAGCCCCCAGGGTAACCAGCAACAACACTCATTATTTTGAGATTTGCATCACAAACCACCTGCACATTTGTGGAGTGTTCGAAATGGCGATTCGTATATATGTGCTGCCTGCCCCTAGGTGGTCAAAGCTGAATGTGTGTGCAATCTATGGCTCCAAGCACATTGGGCATGCCAGCCAGCTCATAGAAATCTACCCTGACGGCATGCCACTGAGACTCCTGGGTAGGGAAGCAGATTGAGGCCTCGATGTGGGGCTGCAAAACAGCCAACACCTGTGTGTATATTTTAAAGAACAATAAACATGAGATTTTAGGACAGAACTGGCCACCGAGAAATTAAAACAAACAAAAAACAGAAGAGATAGTTAGGTATACATCACCTGTGTTAAGATTCTGGAAAATGAGGGCTGTGAGATTCCTATGACATCCCCAGACACAGCCTGAAAGCTGCCAGTAGCCATAAAGTGCAACACAGCCAGGAGTTAGTGCAGGCCTGAGACAGAGCGAGAGCGTGCTGTCTCAGGGTCTAGGCCCAGTTTGACAAGGTCATACAGATGGAAAATGTTGTTACGATTTAGACGGAACATCTGTATGACCTTATCATCGGACAATGCATTCAAGTTTAAACGCCCCCTAAAAAAACGAGGCCTGCGCAGCCTCCGCGGAACCTGTACAACCTGCTGACCATGTTCAGTTTCTTGGCCCTGGGTACTTACAAGCTGATGTCTGAGTCTGAGGAATTCCACAGCACACAAAAGATCACTGGCCCACAGTCCTGCTGCCATTTCTGAGAGTAGGTGTATTGAAAAAAGCAGGTCTATTTTTTTGCCGTTTTTTTTACCGATTCGCAAAAAAATACGACCGCAATTGAGCACTCAGAAACTAACACCCAAATACGAATGAATAGTGAATTCCCGTATTGTATGAAATAACAGCCGCGTTTGACCGATGGTCTATTCATTCGTATTTCGGAACTTTGCAAAACAAACCATTACGAATAGTCCAAACACTGCCGATATTGGTGCTTAGTGAATTCCCGGATTGGGACTTAGAAAAAAAAACACAAATCGGACAAACTCGAATTCTTAGTAAATATTGGCCCTGGTGTCTACGGCTACCGTGGGTAAGTCGTCATTTTTACATTATGTTCCTGCACAACAGTAGAAAATGCCTCACTATCAGATGCAGTCCTTTTGGCCCAATAAATTAAAAAAAGGACGAGGGTCCTCCTTCCTTGCTGCGAGAGGAAGAGGAAAGGGAAAAAGGTCACAGGCTGTGGCAAGTTCCCAAGAGCAGAAGTCCTCTCCGGCTTCTACCAAATCCACTGCATGACGCTGGGGCTCCTCTGCGGGAGTCCGTACCGGCGGGGGCACGTCTCAGACTTTTCAGTCAGGTCTGGGTGCACTCGGACTTGGATCCTTGGATAGTAGAAATAGTAACCCAAGGATACAGATTAGAGTTTCAAGACGTGCCCCCTCACTGATTTTTAAAATCGGCCATGCCAGCTTCTCTAGAAAGGGAGGTAGTATGTGCTGCGATACTAAAGTTGTGTCAAAATCAAGTAATTGTCACGGTACCCCCGTCACAACAGGGGGAAGGCTTTTATTTGAGCCTGTTTGTGGTCCCAAAGCAGGATGGCTCGGTCAGACCAATTCTGAACCTAAAATACCTCAATTTCTTTCTAAAAAAATTCAAATTCAAGATCGAATCTCTACGAGTAGTGATCTCCAGTCTGGAGGAGGGGGATTTTATGGTGTCGGTCGACATAAAGGATGCCTACTTACACGTCCCCATATATCCTCCACATCAGGCTTACCTGAGATTTGCTGTTCAGGATTGTCATTACCAATTTCAGACGTTGCCGTTTGGTCTGTCCACGGCTCCGAGGATTTTCACCAAAGTAATGGAGTAAATGATGGTTCTCCTGCGCAAGGGAATCACAATTATCCCGTACTTGGACGATCTCCTCATAAAGGCGAGATCCAAGGAGCAATTGCTGAAAAATGTTGCCCTTTCACTGACGATTCTGCAACAACATGGTTGGCTCCTAAATTTGCCAAAATCACAGTTGGTTCCGACGACGTGGCTGTCGTTCCTGGGTATGATTCTGGATACAGAATTGCAGAGAGTTTTTCTTCCAGTGGAAAAGGCTCTGGAAATACAGAACATGGTAAAACAGATTCTGAAACCAGCAAAGGTGTCAGTTCTTCAATGCACTCGGTTGCTGGGGAAGATGGTGGCGGCCTACGAGGCCATTCCGTATGGCAGGTTTCATGCCAGGGTGTTTCAGTGGGACCTATTGGACAAGTGGTCCGGGTCTCACCTGGACATGCACCGGAAAATAATTATATCTTCCAGGACCAGAATCTCCCTTCTGTGGTGGCTGCACAGTTCTCACCCTCTGGAGGGGCGCAGGTTCGGGATTCAGGATTGGATCCTGATGACCACAGATGCAAGCCTCCGAGGCTGGGGAGCAGTCACACAGGGAAGAAATTTTCAGGGAAAGTGGTCAAGCCAGGAAGCTTGTCTGCACATAAACATTCTGGAATTAAGGGCCATTTACAACGGCATTCTGCAAGCAGAACATCTTCTTCGAGGTCTGCCTGTCTTGATTCAGTCAGACAACATAACAGCAGTGGAGTACATAAACCGCCAGGGCGGAACAAGAAGCAGAGCGGCAATGGCCGAGGCCACGAGAATTCTTCGCTGGGCAGAGAAACATGCAAGCGCTCTGTCAGCGGTCTTCATTCCAGGAGTGGACAACTGGGAAGCAGACTTCCTCAGCAGACACGATCTCCATCCAGGAGAGTGGGGTCTTCATCAAGAGGTCTTTGCAGAAGTGACAAGTCGTTGGGGAATTCCTCAAATAGACATGATGGCATCCCGCCTCAACAAGAAACTTCAGAGATATTGTTCCAGGTCAAGGGACCCTCAAGCGATGGCGGTGGACGCCCTAATGACACCGTGGGTATTTCCGTCGGTATATGTGTTCCCTCCACTTCCACTCATTCCAAAGGTGATAAAGATGATAAGAAGAACAAGGGTTCAGGCGATACTCATTGTTCCAGACTGGCCAAGAAGATCCCTGGCCTCTTCCTCTACGAGAGGACCTGTTACAACAAGGACCGTGCGTGTATCAAGACTACCGCGGCTGCGTTTGACGGCATGGCGGTTGAGCGCCAAATCCTAGCCCGGAAGGGTATTCCCAGTGAAGTCATTCCCACACTTCTTCAGGCTAGAAAAGAAGTAACGGCAAAGCATTACCACCGTATTTGGAGGAAATATGTGTCTTGGTGTGAATCCAAGAAGGCTCCTACGGAGGAATTTCAGCTGGGGCATTTGCTCCATTTTTTGCAAGCTGGTGTGGATGCGGGCCTAAAGTTGGGCTCAATTAAAGTACAAATTTTGGCCTTATCAATTTTCTTTCAGAAAGAATTGGCCTCCCTTCCAGAAGTTCAGACCTTCGTGACAGGCGTACTGCACATCCAACCTCCATTTATGCCCCCAGTGGCACCATGGGATCTGAATGTGGTGTTGCAGTTCCCGCAATCTCATTGGCAGGGGTGTATCTAGGGGTCCAGGCCCCCCTGGCAAAGTATGGGACTGGCGCCCCCCATATTTGAAATGTCACGATCCGGGTATCTGGACGCCATTTCTTACCCATCAGATGCCTCCTAAGGCTGGCTCAGCGCTCCAGGACCGGATCCCATCTGTTATCCTGATGTGTACATTCCTGTATCCTCTCCTGTCACTCTGGGACGCTGTCACAGTAAACGCCATATTACACCTGGCATGGCGTCTCCCGCGGCCTCCGCCGCCGTCCCTGAACTTCTGCATGCAGAGTGTCTGAGTGGCGATTACGTCAGCCGCGGCCTCCGCTGTGTCCGCGTGGTTGGATGTGCATCTGTCAGCCTGGCGCCTCCTGTCTCCGGTGGCCGGCGCCGCCATTACTGTTTTCATTACCACATGGATTACAAACCAAACTTCCCTCCAAGTGTCTGCATGGGCGCAGCCATCTTGGATTCTGTCAGCTGATCATTTCCACCAATCTGTTCTCAGTATTGATAATCTGCATAATTGCCTAGCCAATCCCTTCCTTGCTGCAGGTATAAATACACTGTGCCTGAGCAAGGAAGGCGTCAGTGCTTTGGTTGTCAAACCTAGTTCCTGTTTGTCTCTCTCCTGTGATTGTCTTCCAGGTTCCAGCTCCTGTCTCAAGACTTCCACCATAGAGACCCGCACCAGCATTCCACCTGCGGTGTAGCCTGACTCTCCAATCCATTGTGGATTCATCTGTTTCCAGCTACAACATTACCTGCTTCCAGCTCAGCTTCCAGCAGAGTACAGCTTCCCTTAAAGGGCCGGTGTCCTTTCTACACTTTACCACTCTCCACCGGTATTATTATTTCTCCGCTCTCAAGTTCTACATTTCAGTTCATATTTCATCGCTCCCAAGTTCATTTATTATTTAACTGGTTCCAGCCAGTATCCACTCCGTGCTAACAACAGTCTGGTTCCAGCCAGTATCCACAGCAGCTGTTTTATCTTCAGCAACCCAGCTTTTCCTGGAACACCAGCTGGCACAATCCTGGGTTATCTCCATTGCTACAGTCGGGCCTGGTAAGGACTTTCCATCTAGAAGATCATAAGAACTATCTCACACTACCAGTGCCCTGTGGCTCCTGCCATCCTGTAGTACCCAGGAACTGTATTTATTCTTTGCTGACTTTTACGTTTTCTTTTACTGCTGCTGTGTTGCGGAGTTGTCATAATAAACATCATTGACTTTTATCCAAGTTGTCGTGGTCACGCCTTCGGGCAGTTATTATTCATGTTACTTACATGTCCAGGGGTCTGATACAACCTCCCAGGTTCCGGTACATCTCAGCCCCTACAACTGAGGCTGCCTCCCGTCAGCTCAGGCCCTCAGTTGTGACAGTAAGCACTGACCTAATGAATCCAGCCGGAGACCAGGATCAAGCGGCCAGGCCGATGCAAGAACTGGCAGCCCGACTAGAACATCAGGAGGCTGCACAGGGCCACATCATCCGCTGTCTCCAGGATCTCTCTACTCGGCTGGATGGGATTCAGACAACTCTCCGTGGATCAGGCGCGTCTGGTGCGTCAACCACAGTGACTCCAGCTATAACCCCACCCACCTTACCCATTTCTGCTTCACGTCTTCATCTTCCAACGCCAGCAAAATTTGACGGATCTCCAAGATTCTGCAGGGGATTTCTCAACCAGTGTGAGATTCAGTTTGAGCTACAACCTGGCAATTTTTCCAGTGACCGTACAAAAATTGCCTACATTATTTCTCTTCTCAGTGGCTCAGCCCTTGATTGGGCATCACCGTTATGGGAGAGGTCCGACACCCTGCTATCTTCCTACACTGCCTTCGTGTCAACATTCAGGCGCATCTTCGACGAGCCAGGCCGGGTAACCTCAGCTTCATCCGAGATTCTCCGTTTACGCCAGGGGTCACGTACTGTAGGACAATATCTGATACAGTTCCAGATCCTGGCATCCGAACTGGCATGGAACGACGAGGCCCTGTATGCTGCATTCTGGCATGGCTTATCTGAGCGTATTAAAGATGAGTTAGCTACCAGAGACTTACCTTCTAAGTTAGATGAGCTAATCTCACTCTGCACGAAAGTTGATTTACGTTCCAGAGAGAGAGCAACTGAGCGTGGAAGATCATCTGCTCCAAAATCTTCTGCTCCTCCTCCTCGTCAACTGTCACCATCTAAAGATGAGCCCATGCAACTTGGCCGTTCCCGTTTAACTCCTGCTGAGCGCCGAAGACGTCTCTCCGAGTTTCTCTGTCCCTATTGTGCAGCTCCGTCTCACACCATCAATGCCTGTCCCGAACGTCCGGGAAAACTCCAAACCCTAGCTCGCCCAGGAGAGGGCCGGCTAGGAGTAATGATCTCCTCTCCATCTCCTCATGATTGTAATCTCCCAGTCTCGCTTCAAGTTGCTCAACGTTATCGGAACGTCATTGCCCTCCTTGATTCCGGAGCAGCTGGGAACTTTATTACTGAAGCCTATGTTAAACGGTGGTCCCTACCCACCGAGAGACTTCCTTCCTCCTTTTCCTTAACTGCCGTGGATGGCAGTAAAATTTTTGATACTGTTATTGCTCTAAGGACTCTACCAGTTCGTCTGAGAGTGGGAGTTCTTCATTCCGAACTTATTTCACTTTTAGTGATTCCAAGAGCCACACATCCTGTGGTCCTGGGCCTTCCATGGCTCCGTCTTCACAATCCTACAATTGATTGGACGACTACGCAAATTCTGGCATGGGGTCCCTCCTGTGCTGAGACATGTTTGTTTAAAGTGTTGCCTGTCTGTTCTTCCTCCCCCAGGTCGTCTGATGTTCCACCTCCTCCATATCAAGATTTCACGGATGTGTTCAGTAAAGCTTCTGCTGATATCCTTCCTCCTCATAGAGAATGGGACTGTCCGATTGATCTCGTTCCAGGGAAGGTTCCACCTCGAGGCCGAACTTATCCGTTGTCTCTGCCTGAGACGCATTCTATGGAGGAATATATTAAAGAGAACCTAGCAAAGGGGTTCATTCGACCTTCTTCTTCTCCAGCCGGCGCAGGCTTCTTTTTTGTAAAAAAGAAAGATGGTGGTCTGCGGCCGTGCATCGACTACAGAGGTTTGAACGACATTACCATCAAGAACCGTTATCCTTTACCCCTGATTACTGAGCTCTTTGACAGAGTTAGCGGAGCTACCATCTTTACAAAGCTGGACTTGCGAGGTGCATACAATCTCATCCGGATCCGTGAGGGTGACGAGTGGAAGACCGCCTTTAACACCCGTGACGGACATTATGAGTACCTCGTCATGCCCTTCGGATTGAGCAATGCTCCAGCTGTCTTCCAGCATTTTGTCAATGAGATCTTCAGAGACATTCTATACCGTCATGTCGTGGTCTATCTAGACGATATCCTCATTTTTGCCAACGATTTAGAGGAACATCGTTTTTGGGTTAAAGAGGTTCTGTCCCGTCTCCGTGTCAATCATCTCTATTGCAAATTAGAAAAATGCGTCTTTGAAGTCAAGTCCATTCCGTTTCTAGGGTACATTGTGTCCGGTTCCGGACTAGAGATGGATCCTGAGAAACTACAAGCAATCCAAAATTGGCCGGTACCCTTAACCCTCAAAGGGGTCCAGAGGTTCTTAGGGTTCGCCAACTATTACCGAAAGTTTATACGAGACTTTTCCACCATTGTGGCGCCTATTACTGCTTTCACTAAGAAGGGTGCTAACCCGTCCAAGTGGTCTGAAGAAGCCATGCAAGCATTTCATCTTTTAAAACAAAGGTTCATCTCTGCGCCTGTTCTGAAACAGCCTGACATCGACTCTCCTTTCATCTTAGAGGTGGATGCCTCCTCCGTTGGAGTAGGAGCGGTGTTATCTCAGAGGGCTAAAGATGGCCATTTACACCCTTGCAGTTTCTTCTCCCGGAAGTTCTCCCCAGCTGAGCGCAACTATGCCATTGGCGACCAGGAGTTGCTAGCCATCAAGCTCGCTCTAGAAGAGTGGAGGTATCTGTTGGAGGGAGCTTCTCATTCAATCACCATACTTACAGACCACAAGAACCTTTTATACCTGAAGGGCGCACAATGTCTCAACCCTCGTCAGGCCAGATGGGCACTTTTCTTTTCCAGGTTCGACTTTAAACTCCAGTTCTGTCCGGGCTCTCAGAATCACAAGGCCGATGCCCTTTCCCGCTCATGGGAGCAAGAAAATGAGTCAGAGTCTTCAGACAAGCATCCTATTATAAATCCGTTGGCATTCTCCACGGTAGGGATGGACTCTACGCCCCCATCAGGGAAAAGTTTTGTGAAGCCGATGCTAAGGAAGAAGCTCATGCATTGGGCCCATGCTTCCCGTTTTGCCGGACATACAGGTATCCAAAAAACCCTGGAGTTTATCTCTAGGTCCTATTGGTGGCCAACTCTGAAAAAGGACGTCTTGGAGTTTATTGCATCTTGCCCAAAGTGTGCCCAACATAAAGTATCCCGCCAGTCGCCTGCGGGGCAACTGGTTCCACTATCCGTTCCCCGTCGACCATGGACCCACTTGTCGATGGATTTCATTACAGACTTACCCATGTGCAACAAGTTCAATACCATCTGGGTGGTAGTTGACCGGTTCACCAAGATGGCACACTTCATTCCTCTCACCGGTCTTCCGTCAGCTTCCAAGTTGGCTCAAGTATTCATACAAGAGATCTTCCGACTCCACGGTCTTCCTGAAGAAGTTATCTCAGATCGAGGAGTTCAATTCACAGCCAAATTCTGGCGAAGTTTATGTCAAGTCCTCCAAGTCAAGCTAAAGTTTTCCACGGCTTACCATCCTCAGACCAATGGTCAAACCGAGAGGGTGAATCAGGACTTGGAGGCCTTCCTCCGCATCTATGTGTCCTCCTCTCAAGATGACTGGGTTCAATTACTTCCCTGGGCCGAGTTCTGTCATAACAACCAGTATCATTCTTCATCTGCTTCAACACCATTCTTCACTAACTTTGGATTCCACCCTAAAGTCCCTGAGTTTCAACCGCTTCCAGCAACTTCTGTTCCCGCAGTGGATATCACCTTGCATCAGTTTGCCAATATCTGGAAGAGCGTACGATCAGCTCTGCTCAAGGCATCGTTCAGGTACAAGAAGTTTGCGGATAAGAAGCGTCGAGCAGTTCCTGCTCTCAAGGTGGGTGATCGGGTATGGTTATCCACGAAGAATTTGAGGTTAAGAGTTCCCAGTATGAAGTTTGCACCTCGCTATATCGGTCCTTTCAAGATTGAACAAGTCATCAATCCTGTTGCTTACAGACTCCAGTTGCCTCCCTTCTTAAAAATACCCAGGACATTCCATGTTTCCCTGTTGAAACCGCTGATCTTGAATCGGTTTCATTCCTCACTTCCTCCAACTCCGAAAGTCCAAACTCAACGAGGCGTTGAGTATGAAGTGGCCAAGATCCTGGACTCACGTCACCGTTACGGTCAACTACAATATCTTATTGACTGGAAGGGTTATGGTCCTGAGGAACGTTCATGGACCAATGCTTCTGATGTCCATGCTCCTGCCTTGGTCCGGAGATTCCATTCCAAGTTTCCTCAAAAGCCAAAGAAGTGTCCTGGGGCCACTCCTAAAGGGGGGGGTGCTGTCACGATCCGGGTATCTGGACGCCATTTCTTACCCATCAGATGCCTCCTAAGGCTGGCTCAGCGCTCCAGGACCGGATCCCATCTGTTATCCTGATGTGTACATTCCTGTATCCTCTCCTGTCACTCTGGGACGCTGTCACAGTAAACGCCATATTACACCTGGCATGGCGTCTCCCGCGGCCTCCGCCGCCGTCCCTGAACTTCTGCATGCAGAGTGTCTGAGTGGCGATTACGTCAGCCGCGGCCTCCGCTGTGTCCGCGTGGTTGGATGTGCATCTGTCAGCCTGGCGCCTCCTGTCTCCGGTGGCCGGCGCCGCCATTACTGTTTTCATTACCACATGGATTACAAACCAAACTTCCCTCCAAGTGTCTGCATGGGCGCAGCCATCTTGGATTCTGTCAGCTGATCATTTCCACCAATCTGTTCTCAGTATTGATAATCTGCATAATTGCCTAGCCAATCCCTTCCTTGCTGCAGGTATAAATACACTGTGCCTGAGCAAGGAAGGCGTCAGTGCTTTGGTTGTCAAACCTAGTTCCTGTTTGTCTCTCTCCTGTGATTGTCTTCCAGGTTCC
Organism: Pseudophryne corroboree; assembly: GCF_028390025.1. Taxonomy (NCBI): domain Eukaryota; kingdom Metazoa; phylum Chordata; class Amphibia; order Anura; family Myobatrachidae; genus Pseudophryne; species Pseudophryne corroboree. The sequence goes on along the minus strand of NC_086449.1, from coordinate 134,082,059 downwards.
AGCTCCTGTCTCAAGACTTCCACCATAGAGACCCGCACCAGCATTCCACCTGCGGTGTAGCCTGACTCTCCAATCCATTGTGGATTCATCTGTTTCCAGCTACAACATTACCTGCTTCCAGCTCAGCTTCCAGCAGAGTACAGCTTCCCTTAAAGGGCCGGTGTCCTTTCTACACTTTACCACTCTCCACCGGTATTATTATTTCTCCGCTCTCAAGTTCTACATTTCAGTTCATATTTCATCGCTCCCAAGTTCATTTATTATTTAACTGGTTCCAGCCAGTATCCACTCCGTGCTAACAACAGTCTGGTTCCAGCCAGTATCCACAGCAGCTGTTTTATCTTCAGCAACCCAGCTTTTCCTGGAACACCAGCTGGCACAATCCTGGGTTATCTCCATTGCTACAGTCGGGCCTGGTAAGGACTTTCCATCTAGAAGATCATAAGAACTATCTCACACTACCAGTGCCCTGTGGCTCCTGCCATCCTGTAGTACCCAGGAACTGTATTTATTCTTTGCTGACTTTTACGTTTTCTTTTACTGCTGCTGTGTTGCGGAGTTGTCATAATAAACATCATTGACTTTTATCCAAGTTGTCGTGGTCACGCCTTCGGGCAGTTATTATTCATGTTACTTACATGTCCAGGGGTCTGATACAACCTCCCAGGTTCCGGTACATCTCAGCCCCTACAACTGAGGCTGCCTCCCGTCAGCTCAGGCCCTCAGTTGTGACATGAAATAGGGAAGTTGCATGTGCAAAAAAAGGTCATGATCTTGTGGGAAAGGAGCATAACTATACAAAAGTACCCCCTAATCAAATTACGCTACATAGTAGTACCCCTTATACACATCATGCCCACACAGTAGCAGTTCCCTTTACACATCATGCCTACATAGTAATCCTTATCACACTGTGGAGACATCAGCAGTGCCTGGCCTGGCTGGTAATTGTAGTTTGATTTTAGTTTCTTCCCTGTACTGCATTGTGGTGCCAGACACCGGTGCCAGCTCCTGCCTGCTGAGCGAGCCTCCATCCCAGGCAATGCACAGGCAGCTCTGCACACCAGGTATTGCCAGACACTATGGCTTAAGGCAGGGGTCTTCAACCTTTAAGACAGTGTGGTCCACATTAAAAAATTCTGTGAAATCCAAGGACCTCTAAATGCATTTTGCTGCCTTTGCTTCAGGTCTCCGCGTGTTTCCTGCTCCCTCCCCAGCAGTTATCCCAGGGTCAGGAGGCCTTCCACATATTATATATACATATTTACAGTGGTGCAAAAATGGGTGTGGCCAATAAAAAATGGGGGCGTGATACACATATGGGGGCTAGATACACATATGTCACCAATAGTGCAGTGCCATATACACATATGACCCCAATAGTGCCAGATACACATATGCCTCCAATAGTGCCAGATTCAGATATGCTCCCAGTAGTGCAGTGCCAGATGCACATATGCCCCTAATAGTGCCAGATACACATATGCCTCCAATAGTGCCAGATGCACTTATGCTTCTAATAGTGCCAGATACACATATGCCCCCAATAGTGCCAGATACGCATATTCCCCCAATAGTGACAGACACACATATGCTCCCAATAGTGCCAGATACACATATGCCCCCAATAGTGCCAGATACACATATGCCCCCAATAGTGCCAGATACACATATGCCCCCAATAGTGCCCAATACACATATGCCTCCAATAGTGCCAGATTCAGATATGCCCCCAGTAGTGCAGTGCCGGATACACATAAGCCCCCAATACTGCCAGATACACATGTGCCCCAGTAGTGCAGTGCCAGATGCACATATGCCCGCAATAGAAAGCACAGGCACCATAATCATCCCCCTACATATACAGACAGCACAGACACCATGATCACTACCCGCCGCTCCCACATAGACAGCACAAGCATCATAATCACCCACCCCCCACATATACAGACAGCACAGGCACCATAATCATTCCCCCACATATACAGACAGCAAAAAAAACACACCATGATCACCATGATCATCCCCCTAACATAGACAGACAGCACAGGCGTCAGGATTAATCCCCCTTTCCCACACTGAGACAGCACAGGTACCATGATAAATTCCTCCCCCCACACATGCACAAACATATACAGACAGCACAGACACCATAATTAATCCCCCCACCCCTATATGTACAGACAGCACAGGCATCATGAGTAACAAACACGCACACGCAGCACAGACACCATGATTATTCCCCCCTCACACAGACACACACTTACATACAGATAACACAGGCAGACTTATAATCACCCCCCCCCCCCCCCCCCCCACATAGACAGCAATGCGCCCACCCGCCACGCCGGGTCCCCGCACTCATGTAGGACAAGGTTACTTCCCTGGCATATATAAACATACTACCTCGCTACAGAATTGAGTGGAGCCCCTCACCACACACGATCAGGCTCAGCCTGAGAGGAGCACGCTACCCGGAGCTCAGCGCCGCTTCACGTGACTCTCTGTGCTGCAGCAGCTACACTGGCAGCTACTCTACCTACTTCCCAGGAGCCAGTGCAGCTGCTGCAGTGCAGAGAGTCACGCGACACGGCGCTGAGTTCCGGTGCGCTCCAGAGCGCTAGGGGGATCTTTAAAAAAAAAAGTAAAAATATAAACCAGTGCTTGGCAGATGGATGGAGGGCCACGGAGATCAGCTCAGCGGGCCACGGGTTGAAGACCCCTGCCTTAAGGTATTCAACCCATTGGCCAAGGGTGGCAACGCCGGGTGGCGCTCCCTGCTAGGCTGGCGCCCCTGGCGAGTGCCATTCTGGCCAATGGGTAAATACACCCCTGCTCATTGGTTTGAACCTTTGCGTAAGGTTGAGTTAAAATTCCTTACTTGGAAAGTGGTCATGCTGTTGGCCTTGGCTTCTGCAAGGCGGGTATCTGAATTGGCGGCTTTGTCTCACTCAAGCCCCTATTTAATCTTCCATGCTGATAGAGCGGCGTTGAGAACTCGTCAGCAATTTCTGCCAAAAGTGGTTTCATCATTTCACGTAAACCAGCCTATTGTTGTGCCAGTGGCTACTGACGCTTTGTCGGAATCGAAGTCTCTCGATGTGGTCAGAGCTTTGAAAATCTATGTTGCCAGAACGGCTCAAATTAGGAAAACAGAGGCTCTGTTTGTCCTGTGGGCTCCTGCTTCCAAGCAGACTATTGCACGTTGGATCTGTAATACGATTCAGCAAGCTCACTCTACGGCAGGATTGCCGTTACCGAAATCTGTGAAGGCCCATTCTACCAGAAAGGTGGGCTCATCCTGGGCGGCTGCCCGAGGGTTCTCGGCGTTACAACTTTGCCGAGCTGCTACTTGGTCGGGATCAAACGCCTTTGCGAAGTTTTACAAGTTTGATACCCTGGCTGAGGAGGACCTCTTGTTTGGTCAATCGGTGCTGCAGAGTCATCCGCACTCTCCCGCCCGTTCTAGAGCTTTGGTATAAACCCCATGGTTCTTGAAGCATCCCCAGCATCCTCTAGGACGTATGAGAAAATAAGATATTAATACCTACTGGTAAATCCTTTTCTCTTAGTCCGTAGAGGATGCTGGGCGCCCGTCCCAGTGCGGGCTGCATCTGCAGTTTGGTTATTAGTTATGCTCATGTTGAGTTAAGTTCAGTCAGTCTGTGACTGATGTTGGTCATGCCATTGCATGCGTTGTTGTTGGATGCCATGTTGTACGGCGTGTTTGAGGTGTGAGCTGGTATGTGTCTCACCTTAGTTTAAAAACATTAAATAAATCCTTTTCCTCGAAATGTCCGTCTCCCTGGGCACAGTTCCTATAACTGGAGTCTGGAGGAGGGGCATAGAGGGAGGAACCAGTTCACACCCATTCAAAGTCTTATAGTGCGCCCATGTCTCCTGCGGATCCGTCTATACCCCATGGTTCTTGAAGCATCCCCAGCATCCTCTACGGACTAAGAGAAAAGGATTTACCGATAGGTATTAAAATCCTATTTTTACAGGACACTTAAGTATTCTACATGTCTGCTGACAGTGTTAATTAAGAAAAAGTGCATTTAGTCAGGGTTATTTAGTACAAGTACCCTGTGATACACATCCAGTCTTTACTGTGCATTTATATATCTATTGAGTGTATAGCTATACTTAGTATTGCTCTGTATTGCTAGTCCAGTGCAGTTTTATTGCATGTCATAATTTCTGCATTGTACAATGTGACTGTGTATGTGCATATAGCTGCTGTGTGACCTCCATTTTGTGTATCTCACTCAGATTGCTAACCCTATATTCTGTAAACTGAGGGGGCTAAGGGGATAATTCCAAGTTGATCGCAACAGGAAATTTTTTTAGCAGTTGGGCAAAACCATGTGCACTGCAGGGGGGGGGGGGGACAGATATAACATTTGCAGAGAGAGTTAGATTTGGGTGTGGTGAGTTCAAACTGCAATCTAAATTGCAGTGTAAAAATAAATCAGCCAGTATTTACCCTGCACAGAAACAAAGTAACCCACCCAAATCTAACTCTCTCTGCAAATGTTATATCTGCCCCCCCCCCATGCAGTGCACATGGTTTTGCCCAACTGCTAAAAAATATCCTGCTGCGATCAACTTGGAATTACCCCCTAAGTGCGTCAGGATTATTACTTAATACAGGTTGAGTATCCCTTATCCAAAATGCTTGGGACCAGAGGTATTTTGGATATCGGATTTTTCTGTATTTTGGAATAATCGCATACCATAATGAGATATCATGGTGATGGGACCCAAGTCTAAGCACAGAATGCATTTATGTTTCATATACTCCTTATACACACAGCCTGAAGGTCATTTTAGCCAATATTTTTTATAATTTTGTGCATTAAACAAAGTGTGTCTACATTCGCACAATTCATTTATGTTTCATATACACCTTATACACACAGCCTGAAGGTCATTTAATACAATATTTTTAATAACTTTGTGTATTAAACAAAGTTTGTGTACATTGAGCCATCAAAAAACAAAGGTTTCACTATCTCGCTCTCACTCAAAAAAGTCCCTATTTTGGAATATTCCGTATTTCGGAATATTTGGATATGGGATACTCAACCTGTATAGGTGTTTCACAATATATACTTATTGTGTACATTTCTCTGTGATTTTTAGTCACCATATACCTCTGGAACTCTCTGTTTGTGCTAATACACTACACAGGGGATTCTTGTCAGGTGTTGTGCTGCTGATATTGTACTGGGTTGCCTTGAATTGAGCTTTGAGATATGTCAGCTACAAGGGGCGATGGAGCTGGGGCTGATCCCACAGTGTGTGGTGGTGACGCTGCAGACACGTTTGAGGAGTATATAGCAGCAGAGGGTTCAGGTTCTGGGGGTTCATTGCCCCCCAGTGGGACCGTAGCAACTTGGTTTCAAAAAGACCCACCTTGGGCTACGTTATTGAATACGCTGGTAACTAGTCTTACGCCCCCTATGGAACCTCCTGTGTCGGTACAACCGCTTATGGTCCCTGTGGTTAATCGGCCATAGGCAGATCAACTGTCTGCTCAGTTACAGCAATTGAACCAATCAGTGACTAAACAGAAATCTCACCCTCGTCCGCCTAAGACCAAGGGGTCCTCTAAGCAGGCTATTACTTCCTCACAATCCACCAACGTCCCAGACACCTCATCTGATGAGGATGGTGCATATACTGACCCCACAGACACTGATACTGATACTTCTGATGGGGAATCTGTTTCACAGGTGGATGTTCCTGACTTGTTGGAGGCTATCAGGTTAATTCTTAAAATTACTGATGACCCTGAGCCTGATACTGCCCCTAAGAAACCGGACAGTATTAAACGTCAGAAAGTGGTTAAACAAGTTTTACCTCACTCTGACCATTTAGTTAACATACGTCAGGAATCCTGGGAAAATCCAGGAAAGAAATTCACGCCTCACAAGAAGATGCTAGCTCGCTATCCCCTTGCGGCGGAGCTAAGTAAAAATTGGGAGACACCCCCGCCAGTGGATTCGCAGGTGGCGCGGCTGGTGGTATCCTCAGCTCTGCCTGTAACTACCGTCACGTCTCTGAAAGAACTGACGGATAAGTGCGTGGAAGGTTGTTTAAAGGCGATTTACACCCTAGCAGGTGCTGCGCATCGGCCCACCATTGCAGCGACTTGGGCTGCAGAGGCTATTGAAGCGTGGGCTCAGGAGTTGGAAGCTGAGCTGCCTTCCATTTCTGATCATGCTAGACAATGTCTTTCGTATATTGTCACAGCTTCTCATTACATTAAGGAGGCGGCTTCTGATGTCGGTATTCTGGCGGCCAAGGCTTCTACTACGTCCATTTTGGCTCGCCGGATTCTCTGTTTGCGGTCCTGGTCTGTGGATCTGGACTCTAAGAAAACCCTGGAGGTGCTCCCTTTTAAGGGAGACATTCTTTTCGGAGAAGACCTCAACAAGATTGTGACTGACTTAGCCTCTGCTAAAACAGCTTGTCAACCTAGTACTTCTCCTTCGTTACCGAAGGCTAAGAGTACTTCCTTTGGCTCCTTTCGTCCTTCAGGGAAAGCAAAGGGTCAGGCGTACCCGAAACAGACTCGCACTTCCAAACCCACTAAGCCCAAACCTAAACTGGCCTGGGCTGCCCATCAGCCTGCTTCCAAAACTGACAAGCCTGCTGCATGATGGGGCGGGCCTTCCTCTGGGGGATCCCAGGGTGGGGGGCCAACTTCTAGGGTTTACCCAGGAATGGTTGAAGATGCCTAGGTACGGGAAGTCGTCACTCGAGGTTACGCCGTATCCTTCAAGAATCGTCCCCCTCATCGATTTTGCCTGACAGACGTCCCTTCGGATCAGATTAAGGCAAAAACTCTTCATTCGGTGGCACAGTCCCTCCTGGACACAGGAGTGGTAGTACAGGTGCCTCTGGCTCAGAGAGGCAAGGGGTACTATTCACCGCTGTTCCTAGTCCCGAAACCGAATGGGTCCTCTTGGGCCATTCTCAACCTCAAGTCCTTGAACAAATTTGTGAGGGTCTCCAAGTTTTGTATGGAAACTCTTCGCTCTATTGTTCTGGCCTTGGAACCTGGAGATTATATGGTCTCCCTGGACATACAGATGCTTACTTGCATATTCCCCTAGCAATGTCGCATCAGCAGTACCTGAGGTTTGCGGTTGGCAACCTCCATTACCAATTTCAGGCGTTACCTTTTGGTTTGACCACTGCTCCGCGAGTCTTCACCAAGGTCATGGCGGTAATGACGGCTGTACTCCGCCGTCAAGGGGTCAGGATCCTGCCATATCTTGACAACTTGTTGATCCTGGCAAATTCCCCAAAAATTCTCATACGCCTTCTGGATCTGACTATCCGGTTTCTGAATGCCCACGGGTGGCTCATCAACTGGAAGAAATCTTCCCTGGTCCCTGCACAGAGCATGGTGCACCTGGGTGCGTTGTTGGACACTCACAACTAGCAGTTGTTCTTGTCTCAGGAGAAGGTCCTGAAACTTCAGGACAGGATTCGATGCTTCCTATCTCGTACGCAAGTGTCGATAGACTCTGCAATGCAAGGGCTAGGTCTCATGGTGTCGTCTTTCCACATGGTAGAGTACGTTCAATTCCATTCCCGCCCTCTGCAGAGACTGATTCTTGCCAAGTGGGACGGCCTGCCTCACTGGATCAGGTTGCAAATGATCTCCTTGTCTCCGGAGGTCCATCTGTCACAAAGCTGGTGGCTGCATGACCATTGACTGAGCAGGGGTCGTCCCTTCTGGATCTCCAACTTGGTCCTTCTGACGACGGATGCCAGTCTGAAAGGTTGGGGCGCGGTGTTGAAGCAACACTCCCTTCAGGGTCGGTGGACCAGGGAGGAGTCTCTCCTGCCGATAAACATTCTGGAACTGTGGGCGTTGTTCAACTCACTGAACTTGGCCCAGCATTTAATTCAGAACAGACCTGTTCAAGTACAGTCGGACAACGCCACCACGGCAGCATACATCAATCATCAAGGCGGCACTCGAAGCCGCATAGCATTGAGGGAAGTATCAAGGATTCTTCAGTGGGCGGAACGCCATCTGCCAGCCATATCGGCAGTATTCATTCCGTGGGGTCCTAAACTGGGAAGCGGACTTTCTCAGTCGTCAGGACGTACACGCCGGAGAGTGGAACCTCCATTCAGAAGTATATCAACTCCTCGTGGACAAGTGGGGCATTCCAGATGTGGACCTGATGGCATCTCGACACAATCACAAGGTTCCGGTCTTCGGAGTAAGGACAAGGGATCCTCAAGCAGCATTCGTGGACACACTGGCAATTCCATGGAACTTTCAGCTGCCATACGTGTTCCCTCCGGTGTCACGCCTGCCCAGAGTAATAAAGAAGTTCAAGCAAGAAGAAGGAATCCTACTTCTGATCGCTCCCGCGTGGCCCAGATGGTATTGGTTCTCAGATCTTCAGGGTCTCTCAATAGAGCGGCCCCTTCTACTTCCACAGTGCCCGGATCTCCTCATTCAGGGCCCCTGTGTATATCAGGATTTGGCCCGGTTAGCTTTGATGGCGAGGCTCTTGAATCTTCCGTCCTGAGGGCCCAAGGATTTTCCGAGGCGGTCATTCAAACCATGTTGAAGGCCCGGAAACCGGCTTCTGCTCGTATTTATCATAGGGTCTGGAATTCTTACTTTGCTTGGTGCGCCACTATCAATCATGATGCTTACAAGTTTAGTACGACCAAACTTTTGGCTTTTCTACAACAGGGCCTTCGTCTGGCCTCCGTCAAGGTTCATATTTCTGCCTTGTTGGTTTGGTTCCAGAGAAAAATTGCGACTTTACCTGATTTTCATACGTTCACTCAGGGTGTGTTGCGGATTCAACCTCCTTATGTCCCACCTGTGGCTCCTTGGGAATTGTCGGTGGTTCTGGAGGCGTTGCAAGGGTCTCCGTTTGAGCCTCTTGAATCTGCAGACCTCAAATGGCTTTCTCTTAAGGTATTGTTTCTGCTGGCTATTGCCTCTGCTAGACGGGTGTTGGATCTGGGTGCCTTGTCTTGTATCTGTCTTTTCACTGTGACTGGGCGGTTCTTAGAACACGTCCCGGGTACTTACCTAAGGTGGTGTCTTCTTTCCACCTTAATCAGGAGATCGTGGTTCCGGCCTTTGCCTCTCCTGACTTGTCTTCCAAAGAGCGGTCTTTGTATGTGGTATGGGCTCTCCGTATCTCTGTGAAGAGAACTGCATCCTTTCGGAAATCAGAGTACTGTTTGGTTTTCACAAACGTGGCGGGCCTGCTCACAAGCAGACCCTGGCCAGATGGATTAGAATGGTGATTGCACATGCTTATGTACAGGCTGGCCTCCCAGCTTCTGCTACCATCAAGACCCATTCTACTCGGTCTGTTGAACCTTCTTGGGCGGCCCGCCGTGGTGCGACCCTTGAACAATTGTGCAAGGTGACTATGTGGTCCTCAGTGTACACGTTCATAAGGTTCTATGCCTTCGATACTTCCACCTCCCAAAATGCTTCCTTTGGATGCCAGGTTTTAGTGCCCGCTACAGTGCGTCCCCTCCCATGAGGAACTGCTTTAGGAGATCCCTGATGTTGTTCCTTGTGGAGCCCAGTGTACCCCGCTGCAGAAAAGATTTACGGTAAGACTTACCATTGTTAAATCTCTTTCTGCGGGGTACACTGGGTTCCTCAGGGTGCCCACCCTGACGCAATTAGTTTCTTTGGATTGGTATGGCATTAGCCGTTGACACTTTCTCCTGTCGTGAGAATGTGGTGTATGTGGCTACTAATGGTTGTTGTCTCTTTTACCTGCTACTGCATTGGACTGGTTAACAAAAACTGAGCTCCTGTGCACGGAAGCGGGGTTATAGGGGGTCATTCCGAGTTGTTCGCTCTCTAGCTGCTTTTAGCAGCATTGCACACGCTAGGCCGCCACCCTCTGAGAGTGTATCTTAGCTTAGCAGAATTGCGAATAGAAAATTCTTAGCAGTTTCTGAGTAGCTCGAGACTCACTCCTACACTGCGATCAGCTCAGCCCGTTTCTCCAGACCCTCCCGCATTTTATCCTTGAACGCCTGCGTTTTTCCGCACACTCCCAGAAAACGGTCAGTTTCCGCCCAGAAACACCCACTTCCTGTCAATCACACTCAGATCACTTCAACGATGAAAATTCTTAGTTCGGACGTGAGTAAATCTACTAAGTTTTGTGCTAAAATACTTAGCGCATGCGCACTGCATATCATGCACATGCGCATTTTTGCCTTAATCGCTCCATTGCGAAAATCTACAACGAGCGAACAACTCGGAATGACCCCCATAGAGGAGGCGGCGCTTTGCATTCTGGGAACAGTCATAGCTTTTAGCCTGTTGGTGCTTCGGATCAAGATCCTACTGTACACCCCAATATCATTCCCTGTGGAGTCCAGTGTACCTTGCAGAAAGAGATTTAACAACGGTAAGTTCTTACCATAAATCTCGTTATTCCTCCATTTGATTTTCTCCTTTCACTTATATACTTAAAAAAAGTTTTGCCCCCTTTATCTACTGACTATTTTAACAAGTATTCATGATTCTGGTAAAATGTGTATTTCTCCTTCGTCCTAGAGGATGCTGGGGACTCCAAAAGGACCATGGGGTTTAGACGGGATCCGCAGGAGACATGGGCACACTATAAGACTTTTAATGGGTGTGAACTGGCTCCTCCCTCTATGCCCCTCCCCCAGACCTCAGTTAGATTCTGTGCCCAGAGGAGACTGGACACACACTAGGGGAGCTCTACAGAGTTTCTCAAAAAAGACTTGTTAGGTTTATTATTTTCAGGGAGCACTGCTGGCTACAGGCTCCCTGCTTCGTGGGACTGAGGGGAGAGAAGCAGACCTACTTCTGTGAGACTGATAGGCTCTGCTTCTTAGGCTACTGGACACCATTAGCACCAGAGGGTCTGATCACTTGGGTCGCCTAGCTGCTCGTTCCCGGAGCCGCGCCGCCGTCCCCCTCACATAGCCAGAAGATAGAAGACAGGTGAGTAACCGAAGCAAAGAAGACGTCTGAAGGCGGCAGAAGACTTCAGTCTTCCTGAGGTACCGTGCAGCGGTCGCGCTGCGCGCCATTGCTCCCGCTCACACAGGCACTACATGGATGCAGGGCGCAGGGGGGGCGCCCTGGGCAGCAATGAAAACCTCATTTATAGGGTCTGGCAGCTATATACAGTGCATAGGCACTATTAGGAGACCCCCGCCAATATAATTATTAGCGGGACCGAAGCGCGCCATGTAGGGGGCGGGGCTTCTTCCTTCAGCTCTGACCAGTGCCATTTTCTCTCCACAGCTTGCTGCAGTGACGCTGCTCCTGGCCCTTCACTGCTGTCACAAGTAACAGGGTGCTAAAAACAAGGGGGGGCACATAAATTTGGTGTTGGTTATTTATATATAACAAGCGCTTATAGGTCTGGGGCATTGTTGTTTTCTTCAGACCGGTGGTGCGCTGGGTGTGAGCTGGCAAACTCCTTCTCTGTCTCTCTGAAAGGCCTTACTGTGGGTCTGTCCCCTTTAGCCCTGTGTGTTTGGGGGTGTCGGTACGTGTGTGTCGACATGGCAGAAACGGAATGCTCTTCCCAGGAGGAGGTGCGTATGGGAGCTGAACAGAATGAAGGAGTGACTCCGTCGGCACCGCCGACTGCTGATTGTGTTGAGATGTGGAGTGTGTTAAATAACAGTGTGGCTTTATTGCATAAGAGGTTAGACAAATCTGAGTCTCAGAACCAAGCATGGAGACAATCCATGGGTGACGTGGTGCCACACACTAAGACCCCCTCAGGGTCCCAAAAACGTTCATTTACCCAGGTAGCAGACACTGATACCGACACGGATTCCAACTCCAGTGATGACTATAATGATGCGAAATTGCATCCTAAAGTGGCTAAGAGTATTCAATACATGATAGTGGCGATAAAAGACGTGTTACATATTACGGAAGACCCCGCTGTTCCTGAGACGAGGGTCTGTATGTTTAAGGGGAAGAAACCAGAGGTAGCGTTTCCTCCCTCTCATGAACTGAATGCCCTTTTTGAAAAAGCCTGGGAAACGCCAGACAAGACGTGGCACAATCCCAGGAGGATTGCTATGGCATTCCAGTTTCCTTCTCAGGATAGGGTTGGGTGGGAGGCGACACCCACAGTAGACAAAGCTCTAGCGCGATTGTCCAAGACGGTAGCACTACCGTCTCCTGAAATGGCGACCCTGTGGCTTCGGCGTGGGTGAGTAACGCGATTGAAAAGTGGGCAGATAACTTGTCATCAGACATAGACACCCTGGATCGGGATTGCGTGCTTTTGACACTGGGTCATATCAAGGACGCTGCAGTCTATCTAAAGGAGACGGCGAGAGATATTGGCCTTTTGGGATCGAGAGCCACTGCAATGGCAGTCTCGGCCAGGAGGGCGTTGTGGACTCATCAATGGAATGGTGATGCTGATTCTAAGAAGGCTATGGAGGCTCTGCCCTATAAGGGTGGAGTTTTGTTTGGTGAAGGCCTCGCGGACCTGGTTTCTACAGCTACCGCGGGAAAGTCCTCTTTTCTGCCTTTTGTACCTCCACAGCAAAAGAAAACGCCTCCATATCAGATGCAGTCTTTTCGGTCGCAGAAATTCCGGAAAGGACGTGGGTCATCCTTCCTTGCTGCGAGAGGTAAGGGAAGAGGAAAAAGATCGCCGGCTGTGGCAAGCTCCCAGGAGCAGAAGTCCTCCCCGGCTTCTGCCAAATCCACCGCATGACGCTGTGGCTCCCCTGCGGGAGTCCGCACTGGTGGGGGCGCGTCTTCAGCTCTTCAGTCAGGTCTGGGTTTTCTCGGGCCTGGATCCTTCGGTGCTGGAAATTGTGACCCAAGGATACAAGCTGGAGTTTCAAGACGTGCCCCCACACCAATTTTTCAAATCGGCCTTGCCAGCTTCTCTTCCGGAAAGAGAGGTAGTGTGTACGCCAATACAGAAGCTGTGTAACCAGCAAGTCATTGTCGAGGTACCCCCTCACAGCGGGGAGAAGGTTTTTATTCAAGCCTGTTTGTGGTCCCGAAGCCGGATGGCTCGGTCAGGCCGATTCTGAACTTAAAATCCCTCAATGTGTATTTGAAAAGTTTCAAATTCAAGATGGAATCTCTCCGAGCGGTGATCTCCAGTCTGGAGGGGGGGGGGGGGGGGATTTTATGGTGTCAGTCGACATAAAGGATGCTTACCTACATGTCCCCGTTTATCCTCCTCATCAGGCGTACCTGAGGTTCGCTGTTCAGGATTGTCACTACCAATTTCAGACGTTGCCGTTTGGTCTTTCCACGGCCCCGAGGATTTTCACCAAGGTAATGGCGGAAATTATGGTGCTCCTGTGCAAGCAAGGGGTCACAATTATCCCGTACTTGGACGATCTCCTGATAAAGGCGAGATCACAGGAGCAGTTATTAAAAAACGTTGCGCTTTCCCTGCAGGTGCTGCAACAGCATGACTGGCTCCTAAATTTACCAAAGTCGCAGCTGATTCCGACAACTCAGCTGTCGTTTTTGGGCATGATTCTGGACACCGAACTGCAGAGGATCTTTCTCTTGTTGGAAAAAGCTCAGGAAATCCAGAAAATGGTCAAGGAGCTTCTGAAACCGCCAAGAGTGTCGATTCATCACTGCACTCAAGTGCTGGGAAAAATGGTGGCGGCCTACGAGGCCATTCCGTTTGGCAGGTTCCATGCAAGAACATTTCAGTGGGACCTGCTGGACAAGTGGTTAGGGTCCCATCTGCAGATGCACCGGAAGTTAAGTCTGTCCCCCAGGGCCAGGGTTTCTCTCCTGTGGTGGCTCCAAAGTTCTCACCTTCTAGAGGGTCGCAGGTTCGGGATCCAAGACTGGATTCTGGTGACCACGGACGCGAGTCTTCGAGGTTGGGGAGCAGTCACACAGGGACAAAATTTCCAGGGAAAATGGTCAGGCCAGGAAGCTTGTCTGCACATAAACGTGCTGGAGTTAAGGGCCATCTACAACGGCCTGCGGCAGGCGGAACATCTTCTTCGCGACCTGCCCGTCCTGATTCAGTCGGACAACATCACGGCCGTGGCGCACATAAACCGCCAGGGCGGAAAAAAGAGCAGAGTGGCAATGGCGGAGGCCACCAAGATCCTTCGCTGGGCGGAAAAACATTGCAAGCGCTCTGTCAGCGGTCTTCATTCCAGGAATGGACAACTGCAAGCAGACTTCCTCAGCAGACACGATCTCCATCCAGGAGAGTGGGGTCTTCATCAAGAGGTCTTTGCAGAAGTGACAAGTCGTTGGAGACTTCCTCAAATAGACATGATGGCGTCTCGTCTCAACAAGAAGCTTCAGACATATTGTTCCAGGTCGAGGGACCCTCAAGCAATAGCAGTGGACGCACTAGTGACACCGTGGGTATTTCGGTCGGTCTATGTGTTCCCTCCACTTCCGCTAATTCCAAAGGTGTTAAGGATCATAAGAAGAACAAGGGTTTAGGCGATACTCGTTGTTCCAGATTGGCCACGGAGGGTCTGGTATCCGGATCTTCAGGAATTACTCACAGGAGATCCCTGGCCTCTTCCTCTGAGAGAGGATCTGTTACAGCAAGGGCCGTACGTGTTCCAGGACTTACCGCGCTTGCGTTTGACGGCATGGCGGTTGAACGCCAAATCCTAGCTAGGAAGGGTATTCCCGGTGAAGTCATTCCCACTCTACTTAATGCTAGAAAGGAGGTAACGGCAAAGCATTATCACCGTATTTGGAGAAAATACGTGTCTTGGTGTGAATCCAAGCAGGCTCCTACGAAAGAATTTCAGCTGGGGCGTTTTCTCCATTTTTTGCAAGCAGGTGTGGATGCGGGCCTAAAGATAGGCTCCATTAAAGTGCAGGTGTCGGCTTTATCAAATTTCTTTCAAAAGGAATTAGCCTCGCTTCCAGAAGTACAGACTTTCGTAAAAGGCGTACTTCACA